>NW_027507748.1:267665296-268130296 GCF_037356315.1 Lithobates pipiens | reverse complement strand
AACATTGCCTGTTCGCCTCGTCACTGAACAGTGAACAATTTGGGGTGTTCGGGGCAAATTCGAAAAGCTGCGGATCACCCTGTACAAGTCTATGGGAGAAATCTAAAGTGCTCATTTTAAAGGCTTATATGCAAGTTATTGTCATAAAAAGTGTTTGGGGACCTGGGTCCTGCCCCAGGGGACATGTATCAATGCAAAAAAAAAGTTTTAAAAACAGAAGTTTTTTCAGGAGCAGAGATTTTAATAATGCTTAAAGTGAAACTATGGAACCATTAGCCATTGCAATAAGATCTAATGTCGATATGGAAGGCTTCCAAAGAAGGTCGAGGGAAGAAAAGATCGCGCTATATGCCGATGATGTTCTCCTCTATCTGGGGGACTCAGAGAAGTCCACCAGGCAGGGGATGAAAATCCTTGGGGAGTTTAGCAGTTTCTCGGGATTAACAATAAACTGGGAAAAATCAGCTCTGATGCCGGTAGATACATTGGAGAGTCAAAATATATTGGCAATCCCACAGTTAGAAGTGGTGGAGAAAATAAAATATTTAGGAATATACATACAAAGAGATGTAAAAAAGTATATAAGTGATAATGTTGCCCCTTTATTAGTTAAATTTAAAAATAAAATAGAAATCTGGAAGAAACTCCCACTATCAGTTGCAGGGAGATGCAATCTTATTAAAATGCTATGGATGCCACAGTTACTGTATCTGTTGCATAACTCGCCGATATGGATAGATATAAAGTGGTTTAAAAAAATGGAAACACTATTTCGAGCACTCATATGGAGAGGAGGCACTTCAAGAATAGGCCTACAAATTCTGCAATTACCGTCATGGAAAGGAGGAATGGCAGTACCCCACCCAAGAAGTTATTTCTTAGCTGCACAACTGCAACATTTGGGGATGAGCAATGAGAGTAGTGGAAGTACAAACAGGGAGCTAATGATTACTGGGACACCTCATAAAACTATAGTAGAGGCTCTGGAGGCGAACTCATTTCCCCATAGAACGCCTACAATAAAACTTGCTCTAAAAGTATGGAAGGCAGTAAAAGCGATAAATGGTCTGGAAGGACTGACTAAAGAAACCCCATTATGGAATAACCTGAATTTACAGGAAATGGGAATGATAGGAAGGTACAAAGATTGGGAAAACAGGGGGATTGACAGGCTGGCTCAGTTGTATGAAGGAAATACGATAAAAACATTTAATACATTAAAAACGGAATTTGATCTACCAAAACAGTCGTTTTATAAATATTTACAAACTAGACACACATTATCGAAACAATTTGATACAGCCGGGCCAGTGTGGAGTAAATCCCCCATTTATAATAGATTAAACTCTGAAGATAGAGCGAGAGGTTTTATAGCAGACATCTATCCACATATATGCGAAGGGAGTATAGAACACCCAGAGAAACTTAAAAGTAGAAGAAAATGGGAGGAGGAAGTAGGAACATTCTCAGATGAGCAGTGGATGAGGATTCTTGAGGGGGGACATTGGATATCTGTCTCACCAGCCCAGAGGGTGTCACATCTGATGCTGCTACACAGAGCCTATTACACACCGAAGAGGCTATATAGATTTGGGCGAAGGGAGGATGATGGATGCCCGAGATGCCAGGCGACAGGGGATATGACGCACATGTTCTGGAGGTGCCCTAAACTGTTTCGCTATTGGTCAGAAGTTATTGCCGATCTGAATGAAACATTCAGAGTGTCGATTCAAGGGAACCCCAGAATGTGTGTGCTGGGCCTGAACGAGGGAATAAGAGGACCAGCTTGTATAAATAAAGCTGTAATGAGATGTATGTTCCAGGCAAGGAAACTGATAGCGCAGAGGTGGCAGGCAGAAAATCCCCCATCGGTGGCAGATTGGAGGCAACTAATTACTGAGACGGTATGGAAGGAAAAGGTAGTATACGTAAGAAGAGGGAATCTCAGGGAATTTAAAAGAATGTGGAATCCATGGCTAGATAGGCTGGGATACCTAGTATAGGGACTTGGAGCGAATGAGGACGGGAGAGAGGAAGGAGAGAGAGAGCTTTTGGTATAGGTGTTAAGTAGATAGAGGTAACGGGAGTATCACTTTCACAGTATGTGCATGAGGGACCCCTTGTCTTTTCCTGGTATGTATTTGCAGGGGGGGGTGGAAGGGAATTTGTTAATTTGGGAAAAAATTGAGTACTTAATTGTATTAAATGTTAATGGAAGAAGAAAACTTTTTTATGAAAATAAATAAAGATTATGTAAATTAAAAAAAAGTGAAACAATAAAAGTGGAATATTCCTTGAAATTTCATACCTGGGGGTGTGTATAGTATGCCTGTAAAGGGACGCATGTTTCCCGTGCTTAGAACTGTCCCTGCACAAAGTGTCATTTCTGCAGGAAAAAAAGTCATTTAAAATCACTCGCGGCTATAATGTCGGCTCCCCGTAAAATACAGAACAGTGATTGAAAGTCATTCATAAAAAAAAAAGCATGGGATTCCCCCAAATTCAAATACCAGGTTCTTCAGGTCTGGTAGGAATATTAAGGGGAACCACCCCACGTCAAATTTAATAAAAATTATGTGGGGTTCTCCCAAATATCCATACCAGACACTTAAGGTTATAAGGGGAAAAAATGGCGTGGAGTTCCCCCTAAAAATCAATACCAGACCCTTTATCCGAGCACGCAACCTGGCAGGCCACAGAAAAAAGAGGGGGGATGAGAGAGCGCCCCCCCTCCTGAACCATACCAGGCCACATGCCCTCAACATTGGGAGGATGCTTTGGGGTCCCCCCCAAAGCACCTTGTCCCCATGTTGATGAGGACAAGGGCCTCATCCCCACAACCCTGGCTGGTGGTTGTGGGGGTCAGCGGGCGGGGGGCTTATCAGAATCTGGAAACTCCCTTTAACAAGGGGACCCCCAGATCCCGGCCCCTCCCCCTGTTTGAAATTGTAAGGGGGTACCCCTACCATTTCACAAAGAAAGTGTAAAAAATACTTAAAAAAGACACACACACCGTTGCAAAAGTCCTTTATTAAAAATAAAAGAATATAAAAAAGATTCCAGTGGTGGTATTGCACTCTTGCTATCCAGCGATGGATGATCATCCCTCCGGGTCCAGCGATGGCTGATCTGATCCAGCGATGGGTGATCTCTTCCTCCAGCACAGCACATCCATCCTCTGTCTCCACCAGAAACACTGCGGGGATCCCGGCAGCCTGACACTTCTTATATGAGGAGGACGGGGCCCTTCACAAAAGTCGTGCGGGTGACCCCGCCCCCCTCTGATGTAACGGAAACCTACAGGGAGTGATTATAACTGTGGGTGGATGGGCTTCAAGTCACATGACAGCGATCACCGCTCCCGATGACAGGGAGCGGTGATCTCTGTCATGACACAAGCCAGAGCAGGGAAGTGCCTTGTTTACATAGGCACTTTCCCGTTCTGAGGCTCCATGACACGATCGCCGGGAGACCAGTGGACACTGAGTCTGCCAGTCCCTTGGGCACGGTCATGCTGTACGTGGCGGGTGTGTACGCCTGCGATCCCTGACTCTTAAAGGGGACGTACAGGTACACCCATTTTCCCACCTCTGCCATTGTGCCGACGTATATCAGCGTGCAGTGGTTGGCAAGTGGTTAAAACACCTGAACATCTTCAAAAATATGGGGTCACACTATATGGTCAAATAGTGCTATGCCCACTTACTGCATCAAAGTCCAGCATTATAATGTGGGTCCTACACTAGTAATAGAATGAAAGATCCTGTGTCTCAACCATGGGAGACATATTCCTCTTTATGTTTGAATATTTTCAGGTGTTTTTAAATAGCCTTGCAAGATTTAAATGTCATTTTTGTATGTGTGCGCTATAATCTTTTTTTTGTTTTTTTGGATTTTTGGATTTTTTGCAGATGACACAAAGATAAGCAGAGTAAAAAAAACTCTCATTAGGAAATTTTGCAGAATTACCTTAATAAATTAAAGGAGAGGGCAGACAAATGGCAAATTTGGTTTAATGCGGAGAAATGTAAAGTAATGCACTTGGGGTCAAAAAACATAAATTAAAAATATTCACTAGGTGGAGAACAGCTGGGAGAATCAAGGATGGGAAAAGATCTAGGGGTCCTAGTAGATGACAGATTGAGCAATAGCATGCAGTGCCAAGTTGCAGCTAACAAAGCAGGCAGAATATTAGCATGCTTAAAAAAGGGATATACTCCAGGGACAAAACTATATTCCTGCCACTTTGTAAAACTCTGGTTAGGCCTCATCTGGAGTTTTCTGTCCAGTTCTGGTCTCCAGGTTGGCTTTCTTATGATCACAAGTCCTCCCCCTCTCACACCTTCAGCTGCTCACCCGGGCTCTTCTGTCCCCCCGGGAGGCCCGAGTGACCATCCGGCACGTCAGCCAGCAGGCTGAAGACCCGAACAACGCCGGAATCGGCTTTGATTGTGTGTCAGGTCTAGTAACCCGGAAGCGATGTCATGATATCACTCCCGGGTTACTGAAGACTTAAAGGCGCCAAATAAAAAAAAAATACAGCATTCAAAACAGCCAAACTTGGCATTTTGAACGCCTTTAAAGCGGGAGTCCACCGGGACTCCGCGTTTTTTTTTTTTTTAAAAGCCAGCAGCTACAAATACTGCAGCTGCTGACTTTTAAAATAGTGACACTTACCTGTCCAGCGCGCCCGCGATGTCGGCACCCGAAGCCGATCTCTAGATCGTCTGTAAGGTGCTGACGCCGCCATCTTGGGTATGGGAATCAGGAAGTGGAGCCTTTCGGCTTCATTTCCCGGTTCCCTACTGCGCATGCGCGAATCGCGCTGCGCAATAAGGACGGTCCCCGCTGCCTCTGGGATCTGTGTGTTTCCCAGCAGGCAGCAGGGCACTTGTGGAAAGGGGCGGGCACTTGCGGAAAGGGGCGTAATCTACGCCCCTTTCCGCAGAGAGCTATCCCGGAAGTGGGTGCAGAATACCTGTACTGTACAGGTATCTGCACCCCCCTCCCCCCTGAAAGGTGCCAATTGTGGCGCTGGAGGGGGGGAGGGTTCCGATGAGCAGAGGTCCACTTTAGGGTGGACCTCCGCTTTAAGTGCAAAGGAGGGATCCCTGTATAAAAAGTACCCATCCTTGCCTATTACTGTCACAAGTGATGTTTACATTCCTTATGACAGCAGTCAAAGCGATCAAGAAAAAAAAAGGGGGATAGTGTAAAACATAAAAAATGTAAAATAAATAAGAAAAAAAATAAATTGAAAGTGCCCCATCCCTCCGTGTTTGTACGCAGAAGCAAACGAATACGTAAGTCGCACCCACATATGTAAATGGTGTTCAAACCACAAATGTGTGGTATCGCTGCAATCGTTAGAGTGAAAAGCAATAATTGTAGCACTATACCTCCTCTGTAGCTCTAACTGGTAACCTGTAGAACATTTTAAAGTGTTGTCTATGGAGATTTTTAAGTATCGTAGCTTGTCACCATTCCACAAGTGTGCGCAATTTTAAAGCATAACATGTTAGATATATATTTACTTGGTGTAACATCATCTTTCTCATTATATAGAAATATTGGGCTAACTTTACTGTTTTTTTTTTTCACTTCATGAAAGTGTATTTCTTCCAAAAGACCACTGCGCAAATACAGTGTGACAAAAAATATTGCAATGATCACCGTTTTATTCTCTAGGGTCTCTGCTAAAAAATATACATATATATATATGATGTTTGAGGGTTTGCAGAAATTTTCTAGAAAAAAAATACTGATTTTAACTTGTAAGCAACAAATGTCAGAAAAAGGCTTGGGCATTAAGGGGTTAACCTTCAAACCAAAATACATTTGGGGGCTCCCACTGCTGACTTCCTTTTGAAAAAAAAAACTAGCTACCTGGCTGTTATTCTAACCCAATGTCTTCACTATTTTCTGTGTACATATCCAGAATAAGTATTGATCAGGAAATAAATAAATTCAGGAGTCTTTCTGAATACTGAAACTGGCAAGAGTTAAAATAAACAGTTTCAAAGAAGAATTTTTATGTTTTCGTGTTCACTATAACCTTCGGATAGAAGGAAGGGAGTAGAGTAAAGTTTACACCTAAATATTCACCTATGTTGTTTTCAGATCCAGGATATTATAAAGTTTTTCCAGGTAGTGCACGCTATATGAGTAAAAGAGCACCCACACTACATAACATGTCTGCATTTCATCACATTTCATTTCATAGGAAGTTCACCACATTTATTTATAAGAAGATTACAGATTAGTTCTTTATGAGTGTTTCTGTACATACAGAGTTTATCATGAACGTGTGCTATTAGAACTTCTTTATTAGGCATTATTCTACTGTGTTTGATGCACTTCTCCTGGATTCAGTTTTCTTTATTGATTATGGCTTTGCTTTTAATATTTATCATTGTACTTTTTTTTTAAACTTTCCTTTTGATTAACTATGTTTTTTTTACTTTTTCACTTTGATCCATTCCTGTCTTTCATTGTGACCACGATACTAGACTGGAAATAGTGGTCTTCTATACAAGTGCTTAATACACTACACAAAATGTTACTTTGAAATGTAACATTTGAAATGCATCAAAAGGTTTTGTTTGTGGATTTTAACTCCAGAAGCAATGAATAAGTTTTATTGTCAATATCAATGTGCTGACCTTCATCTTTGAGCAAAAGGGCTATGCACTTAATTCTATGGTAATTTGTCTAGGTAAGGTTTCTGATCTTTTTTTCTAAATAGTAATCCTTCTTAGGTTAGGTAGAATTAAAGTAAACCCTCGTGTTTTTTCACCTTAATGCATCCTATGCATTAAGGTGAAGAAACACCTGGCAGTCACCAGCCTCCCAGCCCCTCCGTTTTACCTACCTGAGCCCCTTGATCTCCTCAGTGGGGACGCGCTAGTACCTCTCTCCATCCCGGCTCTTGATTGGATAGATTGATAGCTGTGCAGCCATTGACTCCCGCTGCTGTCAATCAAATCCAATGACGCGGGTTTCAGGGGCAGGGTCGAGTCCAGCATTCGTGTCTGTGGACGCAAATGCTGGACTCAGCAGTGTGCCTGCAAGGGAACACCCTCAGGAGAGTGCTTCTCCTAGAGAGGTTATCTGATGCAGGGAGGAGCCGCAAGAGACGGGGGACTAGAGAAGAGGCTGTTCAGGACCACTCTGTTAAAAAACAAGCTGCACAGTGGAGGTAAGTATGAAATGTTTGTTATTTAAAAAAATAAAAAAAACGATCCTTTACAATCAGTTTAAATGCAAGTATTCATAAGAAGATATTTTAAAAAATATATAAATCAGTGATTATCTTGATTTAATTGTTCTTCATCCTGTTGTCTTCTTGAAAAAAAAGGATAAATGTGTTTATGCTCTACGTATTTCAAATACTTTATTCAGAATCTCTGGGTGTAAAGAAAGCTGGTAAAAATCTTTTACCAACCAACCAGACTCCTTGTTGGAAGCTATACGAATTAGGTATAAGGAAATTTTTTCTCAGGAGGTTCGGCAAATCCAAACATAGTTCCAAACAATTTTTATGTACATGGGGGGGGGGGGGGGGGAATAAATAAATAAAAATACTGTTCAGTTGAGAAAGGGTCTTTTAAAGTAGTGTAAGAAGGGAAAAATGTAACATACACAAATTCTTCAAATAACATGCTTAGGGGGTGCCTGAGGCTGGATTCACACCTATGCATTTTTAGTGCTTTTTGCATTTTGCAGATTTACCCAACAGAACGTGTTCCATAGGAAACCATGGTGAATGGAGTATAAATCTGCAAAATTCAAAAAGCACTAAAACTGCATAGGTGTGAATCCAGCCTAAAAGCTTCTTGTAAAGCTATGCAACATTACAAATGTTTAAAAAAAGTGTGGGGTTACCCTTAAAATGTATAGCAGACTCTTATTCAATCACGCAACCTGGGTGGCCAGCAAGGGAAGTATGCACTCCCATCCTTGTCTAAACCACATGAAACCACACTGTCTTTCAACATTAAGAGGGTACATTGAAAAGAGAGAGTATCACCCCCCTCCCCCTTGCAGGCCTCTTGTCTCGATGTTGAGGGGACAAAGGCCTTGTCCACACATATTAGTAGTAGTTCACAAGAAGATGTTTGGTTTGTAGAGGGGAGATTATCAGAATTCGGTAGCCCCTTTACAGTCTGTCCTTTAGCACCATGGCTTTTTCTAGTTAGGGGTTAGGTAAGGAAATTTAACACACAAAGAAAAAATGGTGTGAACCCCAAAAAAGATGAAAATGACCTGATAGCCTTCTCAAAATCCATAACAGACTCTTATGCAGATGTGTAGCCTGGCTGAAAAGAAAATGGAAGGGCAGGGAGCATGCAGTCTACCTTCTCCTCAACCAAATCAGGCCTCAACATGAGGAGGGTACCTTGCCAAGGGAGCTCCCCCTGGCAAGGGACCTTGGGGTTGATTTACTAAAGGCAAATCCACTGTGCAGTGTGCACTACAAGGGGAGGCTCCACTGATTTCTATCATCCAATCATGTACAAGCAAAAATGCATGTCCCCCTCAGATCTACAGTGACTGCACTTCCAAGTGCACTTGTAGTGTACAGTGGATTTGCCTTTACTAAATAAACCCCCCCAATCTCCATTTTTCTGGAAACAATGGCCGCATCCTCACACTGGCCTGGTGGATGTGGGGGTCAGCCCCCAGATATGCCCCGAATCAGCAAAGGGGTACATAGTATTCAGTCACAAAAAAAAAACGTATTTGGTCAATGATGTCACCTGGGATACCCACCGGATTGCTTACAACTTGAAACAAACCAGCAGGTGGGTGGCTGGAACTTCATTTAAAGGTGGTGGTAAACAGCTGCAGCATTCCTACTAGCAATTAGCCTTTTTATGTCTTCCAGTCTTCCCTTATCCAAATATTCTAATATTTTAAATAAAAATCCCTAAAACTATAAAGCTCTAAAATAAAAAAATGGACACATTATTTGCTGTATTACCTTCCAGGTAAAGTCTATGTTTTGTTTTTTGTCTTTGATCTGAATGTAATTTTCCAGCATGTATGCATATCTGCAAGTGTTTTCACTTTATGCCTTCATCATAAGCATAAATAAAGAAATATTCAACCAACATCCATATTCAGAGGATATGTTCCCCAGAGTAAAACTATGTTGGAGAATATACTTTATTCAATTCAAATCAATATTTAGGAGGTCTGGGGGCCATAAATAGTTCCTCTTTATTAATACAATTATATAGAAAAAACATGGAACATGGAAAGATGTGAAAGTATTGGATAAAATGTATTCTCCTGTTGGAGTGCCTAATTCTCTCTAATAAATATTGTGCAGATGAAAGTAAGCTTTCAGTTTGAAATATTCTAAATAGTGATTTGTGCACACTGAGTATGTTACTGCTCTCTTAGGATTTGCTTTGACACTCATTAGGTTTCTCTGGCAGGTTTCTAGTTGCGGGAGCAATATGGCTTTATAAACTGACTTACAGCACAATATACCGGCTGAAATATGAGATCAACATCGCTAGCTCTACACGGGTGACAACACAATAAGTTAACATACCTGGCAAACTATGTAATAAAATATGTAAATGTGCACATAAATATGTTAGACTTTTGCTACTGTGTTTGTAAGAAAGTGCATATGTTATACTGTGAATCTGTTTGGTAATAGTTTCACTAATTATTGGCTTATTTTGATTATACTTTCAGAGAATATACCAATTTTTTCCTGTTCAAGGTAATATGAATGTAAAATTAATTACTTAAGTTGGTAAACAAATAGAGCATTTTGGGATAGGAGGGATTATTGCATTGCCTGTCATTCAAACCAATAACCAAATGTTTATTAAAAAAAAATATATATAGAAATTTTTATTACAACGTGATAACCATGTTTTACATGCAAAATACAATGAGACACAAAACAAAACAAAATAGTTAAAATACAATATGGGATGCACACATATTATGAATTGAATAGGGCCGAAGATGGTGGCAGCCTTGAAGGTGCTGTATGGTCAAATCATCCCAACATGTTTCACCATTACAATGGCTTCTTCAGGGGTACTAGAACTTGACCGATAAAAGGACGAAAAAAGGCTATAAAAAATAACAAACAAAATATTAATGGATTTGAGTTGAGTGCTTTATAGCTATTATATAGAAAAAACAATCTGGTGGAATTGATAAAAAAACGGGCTCATCCCAAATTTCTCTGTCTCCCAGTTAGATCAAATAGGTGCATACTTACCCCAGACTTCGCCCTCAACGTGAGATGAATGGAGCAACCCCCCTAGATGGAAGGCACCCCAACCTAAGGACCACCTTGTTGTGACTGCAGGGGGCAAAGAAGGCAGCTAATAGCCCTAAAACTAAAAAGAGAAAGCGGACAATTTTTTTTTTTTTTTAAAAGCCTGTGGCGTGCAAAACACACCCAAAAACTTCCACCCTGTGCCAAAAAAAGTGCACACACATAAAGAGTGAACACAAAAATGTGCAACGGGTGTACCACTGTCCTCCGTGAGGAAGGACCTTACCCTGATCCCCCGGGGATTTAGGCTCCAGACTGGGACTGAGGTACCGTACTAGGTCCATCTGGCCGAAACCAGACGACCGCCTTTCTCTGGAAAGTCTGCCGAAACAGACCCACCCAAGTTCTCGGTTGGAGACCCCCAGAGAGAGAGGGCGAACCAAGCCAGAAGTCCTATGTCCACCCCCTCCCAAGACTTTCAGGGTTGGCCTGAGGACCGATACACTACTCATCACACAGTGACAAAACATGACACACCAAACAAAAAAATACAAATAAGTGACAAACAAGGGATAAAAAGAAGAAAGTGGGGAGAAGGAAGTGGGAGAGTGAGTGAAAGTGACCATTGTGAGATACAATGGCCAGCCCTCTGGCCAGGAATAAAAATGTCCCCTGGTACTAGCCAAAAGGCCGGGCCCAAGAGGCAGGTGTGAAAAACGTGTGTTGTGGTGAAGTGACCATGGTGCCAAACATCAAAGTGATTTCTCACAGTGAGAGTAAGGCACCCCTGAACTGCCACTTCAGGAGCACATCACCACAGGCTTTTAAAAAGCATCCCTGACCCACAACAGCCCCCACCCCAGGCAGAAAGACATGGAGATCTGGGAGCTTAGTGAGAGCCCTTTACCATCAGGCCCCACCCTCGCTCCCATCACTCCTACCTAATTACATTTGGGAAGTACTGGCCGTTCCCCCAGTGGGAGAATGGGGAACCAGCGTTACCTCCCAAAAAACTGACCTGAGCTAGAGCTGCCCCAATCCAGGCCAGAAGGCCAGGGTCCCGACCCTTCAGCGCCGACCAGTGGTTCTCCATCCCCATCAGAAAGCTTCCCTTTTGGCTACCAACTGATCCAGGTTACCTTCACGCTAGCAGGTTTTGCATAGAAACCGCCACCCCTGCTCCACCTCGCCGTAGAGCAGGGACGGAAGCAAGTGCCACCTCCTGGCAATTGATAAGAACAGATACTACACTTGATCTTGGCCAAAAGGAAAGGGGACAATTTTTTATTTATTTTTTATTGAAAAAGCCCATGGCGTGCAAAACACACCCAAAAAACTTCCACCCGGTGCATAAAAAAAGTGCACACACATAAAGAGTGAAACACTAAAAAGTGCAGACGGGTGCCTGATGTCCTCCAAAAGAAGGACCATACCCTGATCCCCCGGGGCGTTAGGCTCCAGACAGGGACTGAGGTACCAGACTCAACAAGTGGTCTCCAAGACAAAACCGGGAGACCTCCTTTCCCCGGGAGGACTGCCGAAACAGAACCTCCTAGGTACTTGGTACTATGGGGGCTTCCCCGAAGGTAACCCCCCCCAATGGAGATTGGACCAAGCCAAAAGGCCTATGTCCACTCTCCCAAAGACTTTCAGGATTGGTCCGAGGACCGACACCCTACTCATCACACATGCAGTGACAAACCGTGACAAGACACACACAAATAAAATAAATAAAAAGTGAGGAAGGGATAGTGGAGAGGAGAGTGAAAAGTGGCCATTGTGCAATACAATGACCGGCCCTCCGGCCAGGAATCAAAAATTCCTCTGGTCCTAGCCAAAAGGCCGGGCCCTAGAGGCAGGTGTAAAAAAGCGTGTTAATGGTGACGTGACCTAGGTGCCGAATATCAAAGTGCGTAGCACAGTGAGTATAAGGCACCCCTGGACTGCCACTCCAGGGGCACATCACCATGGGCTTTTCAACCAAAGCATCCCCGACAGCCCAGCCCAGACCACGGCAGCCCCCACCACAGCCAGAAAGGCATGGAGATCAGCGAGCTTGGTGAGACCCTTTGCCATCAGGTCAAACCCTCACTCCCACCTAATTATATTCGAAAGGTACAGGCCGCCCCCCTGCTGGAACAGGAGAGCTAAGCGTTCCCTCCCGAAAAACTGACTGGGGCTAAAGCTGCCACAATCCAAGCCGGTCTGCCAGGGACCCCTCCCCTGGCGCCGACCAGTGGTTCTCCGCCCCCATCAGAAGGCTTCCCGATTCGGCTACGAACCGCTCCGGGTCACCTTTACACCAACAGGCTTTGCATAGCAACCGCCACCCCTGCTCCACCTCGCCGTAGAACAGGGATGGAAGCAAGCGCCACCTATTGGTAACTGATAAGAACAGATACTACACTTGATCTTAGCCAAAAGGCCGAGAAGCGAAAGGAAAGGGGACAATGGCACATTCAAATTGTACAAATAAATAAACACCCCCATAAAAGGGGTAGTAAACTGGAGCCAACATGCCCTCTATACATACCAAGGTGGTTAGTAAGAGAGGTATATGAGACGGGGAGGCCAGGAGCAAAATTAGTTGGTAAAATGGAGGAGAGTGAACGATTCCCAAATTTTCAAAAAGAGAAAACGTGATGACTGTAATCAAAAAAATAAAAAAGATTTATAGTGAACGTGATAAACAGGGAAGGCTCACTTATATACTATGTCTGATAAGCCCTTTAAATGCTTACCTTTTCCGAACAAAGGTTATAGGTACTATGCTGGATTGAGATGATCCAGCAATATCCAACATAACATCCTTGTTGAGATAATGGGAGTCAGTCACACAGTACACCTTGTAACTGTGAAATCCCTGTGTTGAAGATAGGGGAAAAAAGAGAAAGAGGACAGCTCAAATTAGAATCCACCGGGCAAGTTGGGAGAGTGTGGACCAGACCCTTCCTGCTCCGCAAACTAACCTTGTTGCAGCAAAGGAATCACATCGGTGTCCCCACAGTGTCAAGTGCCTTAAGTACCCCCCACTCACTCGGCATACATACGTCATCACCGAGTGAGAGCGGACAAACGGCGACACTGCGCATGCACCCAGTATACAATGCAAGCCTACGCTCACCAGAATGCTATGCGCCACGTCATGCACGTCACCATGGCAGCAGCATACCAGCCGATAGTGTAGGTGGAGACAGGTACATAGTCCGATGGATGGTAAGGGGTATAGAAATATCCAATGAGAGTGGTGGATACAGAATGTGTAGCAGGGGATGGTATGCTACCGCTGTGTCAACATAAACGGGCCCAGTTTCCCCAATACTAGACCCTGGGTGTCCATGCAGGCACAGGTAGTAAGGGGGCCTCACCATCCGCAGAGCCGACCCCTAATACATCAACACACAGAGGGGGAATGCTGAGGAGGAGCGAGCCACCCGACATGATAGAAAAGGGAGAGAAAAAGAAAGGGAGAGAAAAGCGAACTAACAATTATAATATGCCCAAATTAGAGAATGGTCTAAAGCCATGCAGCCACGTAAACCCAAATACTCAAAAACGGATAATAACAATAAATTCAATGTACATAAATAAATATAATAAGGACTGCAGAAATCAATATATATTTGTCTGTTAGCATAGATTATTATTAGAAAAATAATTGGAGTATTACATTGTTGACACAATATGAAATAATTTTGAAGGGTCTAAATTGAAATCACATCGATAGAACATGAAAAAACAAAAAAGAGAAAATATCGGATAAGTGTACAGTAAATAATGAACAAAGAAGTATAGAAATATTGGATAGATTATAAGGGTGCCTGACAAGTATCTACAAAGGATAGGAGTAGGTTAAGTTGGAAACCTAAGACCCACAGCTACAGTAGGTAGCTTTGGCATGCTATTCCATAGAGAGAGCACATGGAGAGAAAAAGGAGGAATTTACAAAAAGGATCAGAATCAGAAAGGTATATGTGTAATAATTATGTATGTATAATATATTGTAGGTGGAGGTCAAGTAAAAGGTTGTATTCTGAAAGGCTATGTCAAAACAAGGCATAGAAGTATAGAGAATGAATGGTGGTTTCAAAGGGCCATAAAATGGTCCAAATGGGGCTTAGAATGTAGTTCCTGGAAAGTAAATTGAAAATGGAATGGACATAAGTACATTTTTACCCAAGTTTAGATATATGCTGACTTAACAGTGGCATTATTACAATATAAACCTATTTATATAGAATAAACCTACCTTAAGTCTCTTAACCCAAGATATAATGGTATAGACATACAGTAAGAACTAAATTGTTGAACAGCCCTTGGTGCCTCGACATAATTAGCCAAACTGAGCATGTGTAGCTTGTCCCTATGCTCTGTTCTATCAGGAGATGGGTTGGGGAAAGTGGAAAAAGGGGAGGATCAAAACAGAATCAAACAGAATTTTTACACAATGCAAAGGATCAACCCCTTTGGTTCCACAATGAGCATAACAAGCATGCATTACTGAATATACAGACTGTTTTTACTGTTGTGGGTTTAGTAACATTTAAGTAAACAATCAGCAAAGTATGGTAAAGGTGGTACCCCACCTGAACAAGTTACAACAGTTATTGCAACCTTGGAGGAAACAAAGCGAGAGAGTGAAAGATAGACTCATGCCCATAGAACATAGTCCTGGCATTCCTTCTAAGAAGTAATGCAATTTCCACTAAAAGAGAAGTTCACCTAGATTGGGTGACAGACACTGAACTGTTAGTAGGATGAATAGATCTGGCAGTAGCATTCATGATAGACTGAAGGGCCAGTGAAGAAGGAGTTGTAACAGTCAAGGCGTGAAATAATATGGGAGTGAATTAATAGCTTTGTGGTGCCATTTACTGAGAAAGGGCACATTTTAAAAATGCTATATTATATCATTAGAATGTAATAAAGTGTATTATTTTCAAGGCAGCATCCTTTCAAGAACAATGTAACCTTTTAATTTAACAAAGAAATGTAAAGCACATGTTTATATATACTCTTCTGATTAACAATTTGAAGATGTGCTAATTGTAGCTTTGTAGTTAAGATTGCATTGGGAAACACAATACTTCACCTGCAGTTATACAGAAGTTGCTAATGAAACTCTATGGCAGCTTTAGTCTTATTGCCAATGGCAGTGTCTACCAAACTTGGGCATGTTGCCATCTTAACAGAAGGGAATGATTATGTGAAGCTAAAAGGCTGTGTATATTCAAGTGCATTGTTTATTGTGTGCTTTCCAGCTGGGAACTTTTAAACAGCTGTCTGTTCTTGATGCATGAACTGTTGGTTCACTAGATGTCAAAAAGAAAATTCATTTAATTCTATGTAAAAGGTTAAAAAGCCTATAGCATAAATTATTTCTTATATTTACGTTGTGTTTGTAAATACAATCAAAAAGGCATATTTCATAAAAACGTTTGTATTGCAAATTTGGTGCACAGAAATTAGTTTATGCAGTCAGGTAACTTTTGGAATCATCCTGTCAAACTTGAGGCTGTTAACTTTTGAAATTTTGTGTTTTATAAAATTTTCATTGAGTTTAAAATAAAAAGTTATTTCTGCTTGCGTCACTTCCTGTAGGTCATTCCAGAAAATGGTGTGATTGGGCATGTATTACTCGTCTGGACCACACCTCCCACATTACTATACCCAATTATTTCCTTAACCACCTCAATACAGGGCACTTCCTGCCCAAGCCATTTTTCAGCTTTCAACGCTGTCGCACTTTGAATGACAATTGTGCGGGTCATGCTACACTGTACCCAAACAAATTATTTTATAATTTTCTTCAGACAAATAGAGTTTTCTTTTGGTGGTATTTAATCACTGCAGGTTTTTTTTTTTTTTTTTACTAAAACAAAAAGACCAATAATTTTGAAAAAAAAATGTTTTACTTACTTTCTGTCATTTTGTAAGTAATTTTTCTCCTTCACTGATGTGTGCTGATGAGGCGGCACTGAGGAGCACTGATAGGCTGAACTGGTGGGCATTGATGAGGTGGCACTTATGGGCACTGATATGTGGCACTGATGAGCACTGATAGGTGGCACTGATGGCCACAGTTAAGTGGCACTGATGGGCACTAATAGGCGACACTGGTGGGCACTGATAGGCAGCATTGGTGGGCACTGATAGGCGGCATGGATTGGCGGTACTGATGGACACTGATGGGCATTGATGGACAGCAGTGATGGTCAATGATGGGCAGCACTGATAGGTGGCACTGATAGCCTGGACTGACTGTCATCACTAATGGGCACTGATTGGTGGCACTTGTGGGCACTGATTGGCGACACATTTGACCTATATTTTAATCAGGGCACAGTGTCCTAATTACATGTGTATATGTCCCCCTGCATGGAGATATCGCTGATCGGCTCTCCACGCCACACAATCTGTTAGTGTGAGGCGAGGAGCACCGATTATCTGCATCTTCGTGTTTACATGTGACCAGCTGTGATTGGACACAGCCAATTTACCCCGATCTTTACAGAGATCTGGGTCATGCCATGTCCTAGCAACACGGAGCAGCCACGATCGCTGCGCTGTGTGCCCTCGAGGGCATGCAAAAGGACCCATTCTGGGACACCATCATATGACGGCATCCCAGAACGAGAGCTGCACCACTGCACCACTTCATTTGACGGTGAGCGGCCAGCAACTATTTAAAGAAGATGCTGCAATGAGACACCTGATGGGAGAGGGGCAGGTTATTAACCACTTGCCGCCCGCCCTATTACAAATTGACGGCGGCAAAGTGGTTTCATAATCCTAACCGGACGTCATATGACGTGATTAGGATTATGAGCCGCTGCGCGCCCCCGGGGGCGCGCATCGCGGCGATCGTTGTTGCGGGGTGTCAGTCTGACACCCGGCAACTACGATCTCGGTAAAGAGTCTCCGACGGAGACTCTTTACCATGTGATCAGCCGTGTCCAATCACGGCTGATCACAGTGTAAATGGGAAGAGCCGGTGATCGGCTTTCCCTCACTCGCGTCTGTCAGACGCGAGTAGAGGAGAGCCGATCGGCTGCTCCTCTGACAGGGGGGGTCTGTGCTGATCGATTATCAGCACAGCCCCCCCGAGGATGCCCACACTGGACCACCAGGGACACCACTAGACCACCAGGGAAAAGGTAATAAAAATCCATAATACTCCCTAGACCACCAGGGTGCCAGTCAGCACAATGGGTGCCAATCAGTGCCCATAATGGATGCCAATCAGTGGCCACAATGGGCATCACTGATTGGCATGCATTATTGTTTGGCACTGATTGGCATCCATTACTATAACACCGATGCCGCCTATGAGTGCCCACCTGTGCCGCCTATGAGTGCCCACCTGTGCCGCCTGAGTGCCCACCTGTGCCACCTGAGTGCCCACCTGTGCCGCCTATGAGTGCCCACCTGTGCCGCCTATCCATGCCCACCTGTGCCGCCTATCTATGCCCACCTGTGCCACCTATCTATGCCCACCTGTGCCGCCTATCCATGCCCACCTGTGCCGCCTATCCATGCCCATCCGTGCCGCCCATCCGTGCCAGCTATCAGTGCCAATTTGTGCCACCTATCAGTGTCCGTCCGTGTCGCCCATCGGTGTCGCCCATCCGTGTCGCCCATCCGTGTCGCCCATCAGTGCCGCCTATCAGTGCCACTTCATTGGTGCCACATTGGTGCCCATCAGTGCCACCTTATCAGTGCCCATCAGTGTAGCCCCATCAGTGCCCATCAGTGAAGGAGAAAACGTACTTATTTACAAAGTTTTGAAACTGAAACAAAAAAAAACATTTTTTTTTTCAAAATTTTCGGTATTTTTTTATTTGTAGCGCAAAAAATAAAAACCGTAGAGGTGATCAAATACCACCAAAAGAAAGCTCTATTTGTGGGAAAAAAATGATAAAAACTTAATTTGGGTACAGTGTAGCATGACCGCGCAATTGTCATTCAAAGTGCGACAGCGCTGAAAGCTCAAAATTGGTCTGGGCAGGAAGGTGTTTAAGTGCCCGGTATTGAAGTGGTTAAAGCTGTGTAAGCTACTATACTGACTGACATTATTTCCTTTTGACTACATAGAATATTCCAAAAATGTAACCAATCAAGGTGGACATATTTGGGTTGATTTACTAAAACTGGAGAGTGCAAAATTTACTAAAACTGGAGAGTGCAAAAACCTGGAAGTTGCGTAGAAACCAATAAGCTTCCAGACTTTATCGTCAAAACTTAATCAAACAAGCTGAAGTTAGTACTGTGTATTTTTATAACCCTGCTTATGGCCCTCTCACCTCCTGGGGTTCTCTACTTTTTTAACAGTGCGAGAACAGTGTGGGCTTCTTTGTTTCCAAGTGTTTGGGTATCCCACACGCACTGTTTATGCAAGATTAATGGAAATTATCTACATTACTCCTATGAATATTTAGTGTCAGACTTGTTCTCTTCTTGTTTATGTTTTATTCTATAAAATCTAAATAAACACCTTTAAAAAAAAAAAAAAAAAAGAAGACGTTAGAAGCTGATTGGCTACCATGCACAGCTGCAACAGATTTTGCATTCTCCAGTTTTAGTAAATCAACCCCATTGCCCTTGCAGCATGGGTTTCTCTTTCGGAGCAAAGCAGCACAAGTGGGCCCAGGAAGACCCCAAACACAAATGTACAGGAGAGGCCTTTATAGAAAAAATGTAAATAGAAAACTTTTAGGGTACCCAAACAGAACACCATGTTATAAAATCAAACTTCTTTTTATTAGTATCACATTAAAGCATCTTAAAATTCCATAGGTCACAGTTACATTTTAATGTATCAAACCCCAATACTTATGGCTGTCTCTGTCTAGCACCCCTTAGCTTTCTTGTTGTTAGTACACTGTATCATGTAGTCATTAGACATACCGTAATATGAAAATAGTATGGATTTAAAATATGCTAATGTAACAGTGGAAATCCCTATCAAACTTTTCATTCCACTTCTTCAGGAGAGCAACTGGGGCTATTTGGAGATAGAGATTGCTGTATTCTTTACCATAGTATGAATGCTGAAGAAAAAGGGCAACCTCAGGGGGACCAGAAGAAAGACACTTAACACTTGACTTCTGCTGCAGACTCACATGGTTTCTTGAGACACCTGATCATATAGGCATCAAGTCCATTCCACTAAAACTATGCTATATCTCTGGATGTGAATCGCTTTAAGCATGGCTTAGTTAATTGCCCAGTGACGTGGTACAGAAACTATAGTTGGTAGATGATGCTCAAGCACCTTTTCTCTCTCATATAGAGTACATCTGTGACTATGTCCCCATCTTTGACAGAACCCCATAAGACCATAGCCATGGACTTACAAGGCATGAGAGCGGTTCACTCTTCACTCTCACTCCCCACCTCTATAGTTACCTGGTGGGTCAGACTGATAGCAGCCCTGGGAATAACCTTAGTATGGGTAAAAGCCTAGATCACATGCAACATCTAGGGATCAGGAGTAGTACTCTGACTATTGTTTTTTGTGATAGGATTCCAAGTGGATGGAAAATGTATATGATGTAACCTAGACCTTCAAGGTTCCATTGATTAATTTTATAACATGATGTTCTATTTGGGTTCTTTAAAAGTCCACTATTTTTATTATATTCTTTGTAAATGGTCCTACAATATAGATGCAATACTCTCAAAATAATAACAGCTCGCTCCCTAATATTACTATTTATATTATAGTTTATAGAAAGTGCCTCAGAGTTGTTTTTTTGTGGATGTGGTACCTGAAACTAGCTTCCTCAAAGCAGATATACAGAAACTATACTAATCACAGGATGTTTAATTGCTCACTGGGAATATTTACAGGTCTATTAGAGCTAACGTGGCTAATGCTAGGGTTCTACTAAGGACACAATAAACAGCTATACTTTTGATTTAATGAATGGTGTTATGCAAAGGCATTCTAAATATTTAAATAGTTAAAACCTATTGAAATTTTAACCATTTAAAAATCAAGTGAAACTGATTATTTTAAGACTGCATATACAATGAGAACATTAGCTTAAACTTTCAAGGCTAAAATGTCATTTAGACATGTGTTGTATAGTCAGACATCATATTTATATTTATTTGGTTAAAATTCGAATAACTGTGTCAAACTTTAATTTTAAAATGTGATAACTAAGAAAAACATATCAGTTAAATAATTAATAGTTAGGCTGATAGTAACATCAACATCAAGTTATTGTTACTTTTTGAATAATTTTGTGCAATGGGAAGAAAAAAAAACTAGGAGAATTGCCAAAACACACTTATGCACATTACAATTCTGTCAACCTCTTGGATTCCATTTTTACATAATCCTATGTTTACGTTTTTTTACCTCTTATGCCGCGTACACATGAGCGGAAATTCAGCTAGCAAAAGACCAATGAGAGATTTTGGTCGGAAAATGCAATCATGTGTATGCTCCATCGGACTTTTGCTGGCCGAATCTCGACCAGCAAAAGATTGAGAGCATTTTCTTAATTTTTCGGTCGTAAAAAGTTCCTATCCGAAAATGCGTTCATGTGCATGCAAATCCGTCACGCAAAAATTCATGCATTCTCAGATTCAACTACGAGATGGACTCTATTGGCTACTGTCTATTGGACTTCCTTTTTCTAGTCCCGTCGTACGTGTTGTACGTCACCGCATTCTTGACGGTCGGAATTTTGTGTGACCGTGCGTATGCAAGACAGCTTGAGCGAAATCCCTTTGGGAAAACCATCAGAGCTTTTTCCAACCAAAATTCCGATTGTGTGTAGGCGGCATTAAAGATTTTTATAGAATATTCAAAAGTAAAACAAAAAACGAGTATTTCAGTTACATATTGAAACAGTGTTGTCACAGAAATATCTATATAAGATTCCAAAATAAAGTATTTTAAAGTAAGTTACCAAAAAAAAGTATAGTCAAACTAGAAACTAAGATGTTTAAACATTTATATAATGCCTGTTTACCCTAAAGGGAACTCACTGTAAACAAAGGATTATAGCTTAATGTATTAGAAAGAAGAGGAAGGAAAAGGAAGATGGTTGGAAGGTACCTTACTAATCAGAGTACTTTGGAGAAGATAATGGTTCATGAACAAATTTAAAGCGGAAGTCTGCCGTTTTTTTTTTTTAAAAGCCAGCAGCTACAAATACTGCAGCTGCTGACTTTTAAAAAAATGACACTTACCCGCCCAGCGAGCCCACGATGTCGGCACCCGAAGCCGATCTCTCGATCGTCTCTAGGGTGCTGCCGCCGCCATCTTGGGTATGGGAATCAGGAAGTGGAGCCTTTCGGCTTCATTTCCCGGTTCCCTACTGCGCATGCGCGAGTCGCGCTGCGCAATAAAGATGGTCCCTGCCGTCTCTGGGATTCGTGTGTTTCCCAGCAGGCAGTGGGGGACCTTCAGAAAGGGGCATATATTCTGCGGAAAGGGGCATACCTTCTGCAGAATCTACTCCAGAAGTTGGTGCAGATACCTGTACTGTACAGGTACCTGCACCCCCCTCCCCCCTGAAAGGTGCCAATTGTGGCGCCGGAGGGGGGGAGGGTTCCAATGACCAGAAGGTCCCCTTTAGGGTGGACCTCCGCTTTAATAGTTCTTAGTATTTTTCTGAAAATTTGAAGCCCTAGGATGTGAGATCCATTCATTCCAGATTTTAAGAAATTTGGCTGTGGAGCTCTTTTTGTGTGCTAATATTAATTCATAGTGAGCCTCAGGCCGCGTACACACGTGCGGACTGTTCGCCCAACCTTGTTCGTCAAACAGTTTGTCAAACAGTCCTCTCAAAATTAGCATGAGCGGACTTGACCACACACGATGAACAAACAGTCCGCTGAAACCGTGCACGATGACGTGAACGGCACGTACGACGGGACTAGAAAAACGACGTCCTATACACTGCAATGCAACCTTCGGCGTGTAAATCCTTTCTGAGCATGCGCGGAACTTAGTTTGACGAACAAGCCTACACACGAGCGGACTGTCCGCTCAAACCAAGTTTCAGCGGACAGTTTTACGGGATTTCCGAAAAACTTTGTTCGTCAGACTGTCCGCTGAAACTGTCCGCTGAAGCCCACACACGAGCGGACTGTCCGCTGAAACACTGTTCAGCGGACAAAGTTGGGCGAACAGTCCGCCCGTGTGTACGCGGCCTGAGAGTTTAATCTCAAAATAACATCTGATAGGTTAGAGGCGAAGATAGATTTCCATAGTTTAGTTATGGCAAGTCTTGCGGCTATTAGGACATTAGCAACAATAGTCCTATACTGTGGTGGGTATATGGCTAGGTTTAAACATTTCTGGTGTGAGTGTCTTTAAGTTTCCTGTGAGGAATGCAATAAAGGAGAAAATTGTCTTCCAGAAACTAGACATAACATCCCCATAGTGTATGTATTAAATTGCCAGTATGGGAATTTCATCTCCAGCATGGAGGATGAAGATAGAAATATTTTGGAAAGTGTGCATGGGGTCAAATACCAGTGGTTTAATATTTTTTGTGTGTTTTCCCAATGTTAAATACATGATGTTGCTGTACTGTTGATTTGTATGGCTTCCTGCCATGTTTCCCATGAAAAGGTTTGAGAAAGGTCTTTCTCCCATTTAATCATATTCGTAGTTTTGGTTTGGCGTGGAAAAGATGAGAGTAGTTTATAGAAATGGAATATGCTTCTCTTCTTTCTGTTTTTATAAGAAGTGAAGAATTCCCATATTTTGCAAGGGAGTTCCATATTCCTTTCAGGGTTAAAGTTCTTACTAAAAGTTTTAGTGTTAAGCTTATTTGAGATTCTGGTTTTATGTTCATCAGGTACATGATGAAAAAAGTTGATTCCCTGTTTAGACCAGGATGTTATATTAAGATACACTTTGCAATATTAAATAATTTTTCCTGGTATTGGAATGTGCGCTGGGGTGCTTATTGGTTGTAATTTGGTTAAAGCAAACTTCCAGGCTGATAAGGTAGATTTGATTGTTCGGAAATTGGGTATATTTACTTTTCGTAATAAGTAGTGAGCTTTGGCTAATGAAAATAGATAATTTTTTTCTAGTTATTTTACGTTCAATGTTCAGCCACAATTTATCATTAGTGTGTAAAAAACAGTATTTAATTTGGTCCAGAATTGAGGCGTAATAATATAGATGAACATCTGGGAGGTTCATGCCTCCTTTGGTTTTGGCCATAGTCATAATTGATAATGCAATCCTTGGTTTTATTTCCCTTCCAGATCAAGTTGTTTAAATTTAAGTTAATATGTGTAAAAGGTTTTGTTGGTAGTGGTATCGTGAGGGATTGAAAGTAGTATAGGATCTTCGGTAGCGTCTGCATTTTAAATGCTGCTATCCTTCCGACCCATGATAGCTGAGCTTTTTGTATTGGTATTGGTTGATTTGGGCTAATAGGATGGGGTAGTTAACCTCATATAGTTTAGATGGTGGGTAGGTAAGTTGAATTCCCAGGTATGTAATAGAGGGATTATCCCAGTTGTATCTGAAATTTTGCCGCAAGTTGTCAACTTGATCTGGTGGAATATTTATAGGTAAGATAAAACATTTGTTAGGATTAATCTTATAATAGGAAACTGATCCAAAGGCATCTAGGGTATTCATTACTTCGCTTAGTGAGGTATCAGGTATGGATAATGTTAAGATGATGTCATCTGCAAACAGGCCTAATTTATCCTCTTGCCGCCGAGCGTACTCAGATGTGCATACTCGGCTTTCGGGGGTTATACCAGGATGATGCCCTCAGCTGCAGGCATCATCCTGGTACTATTTTTTACAGCCGCCGATCGGCTTTCCAGCGATAACAACCGATGTGGCTAAAAGCCGCTCGGCTGTTATACGGGAGGAGCGGGAGGGGACGCCCCCCCTCCTGCCGCCTCCCGTCACTCTTGCCGGGGCTCCCGGATCAACAATCCGCCACTTCTGGCAGCTAGGGACAGACTGGCTTGAAGCCGTAAGTGGCTTCATTCCGGTCTCCTAATTGTAAACACGAGAGCAACGTCATGATGTCACTTCCCGTTTACTCGGCTGCCAATGGCGCCAGTTTAAAAAAAATATATAGTATTCAGAAACGCCACAAATGGGGATCTGAATACTTTGAAGTGCAAAGGAGGGATTGGAGGTCTTTTAGACCCCCGATCCCTCCATAAAGCGTACCAGTCACCACCTATTACTGTCACAAGGTATGTTTACATTCCTTGTGACAGCAATAAAAGTGATCAAAATTTTATTTATTTATTTATTTATTCATTTTAGAATAAATAAAATAAATTAGACATTTTTTTTAAAGAGCCCCGTCGCCGCGAGCTTGTGCAGCAAAGAAGATGCATACGGAATTCGCACTGCATATGTAAACGGTGTTCAAATCACACATGTGAGGTAATAATTCTAGCACTAGACCTCCTTTGTAACTCTAACTGGTAACAGTAAAAATAAATTTAAGGCGTTGTCTATGGAGATTTTTAGGTACCATAGTTTGTTGTCATTCCACCAGTGCATGCAATTATAAAGCACGACATGTTTGGTATCTATTTACTCTGCCTAACATCATCTTTAACATTATACAAAAAAATTAAGCTAACCTTACTGTTTCATTTTTTTAAAATTTGTTAACCACTTTCAGACCGGACCAATTTGCTGGTCAAAGGCCAGACCACTTTTTGCGATTCGGCACTGCGTCGCTTTAACTGACAATTGCGCGGTCGTGCGACGTGGCTCCCAAACAAAATTAACGTCATTTTTTTCCCACAAATAGAGCTTTCTTTTGGTGGTATTTGATCACCCCTGTGGTTTTTATTTTTTGCGCTATAAACAAAAATAGAGATTTTTTATAGCATTTTTATTAATAATTTTTTATTATTTTTTTTTTTACTAGTAATGGCGGCGATCTGCGATTTTTATTGTGACTGCGACATTGTGGGGGACCCATCGGACATTTTTGACACATTTTTGGGACCATTGTCATTTATACAGTAATCACTGCTATATAAATGCAGTGATTCCTGTGTAAATGACACTGGCAGTGAAAGGGTTAACCAGTGGGTGGCAGTGTAGGGGTTAAGTGTTCCTAGGGGTGTGTTACTAACTGTGGGGGGGTTGGGCTTTCATTTAGTGTACACTGATCTCTGCTCCAATCACATGGAGCAGAGATCAGCGTCACTAGTTGCTAGGCAGAATGGAAAAATGTTGTTTATACAGCATTTCCTCCATTCGGCCGCTCCGTGAGACGATCGCGGGGATGCCCGCGGCGATCGAGTCCGCGGGTCCCGCGACCGGACTCACGGGGGTCCCGACCAGCGCGGGAGCGCGCCGCCGGCGGCGCGCTCCCGATGGCACGGCGGCAACGAATATTGGACGTACATGTACGCCAATATGCCTGCCCGTGCCATTCTGTCGACGTACATCGTCGTGCGCTGGTCGGGAAGTGGTTAAAGTGTCCCTTTTCCCAAAATGTTGCGTTTTAAAACACCGCTGCACAAATACTGTGTGACATAAAATATTGAAACAATCGCCATTTTATTCTCTAGATTCTCTGCTAATATATATATATATATATATATATATATATATATATATATATATATATATATATAATGTTTGGGGGTTTGTTGGAATCGAACAGGAATTAATGTTATACATATAAAGTTCTACACATCTGTTGTACAGCCGAACTCAGCCATATTGATATTTGCAGTCCCACATGTTTAAAGGATAGAGGAATGTGGCACCAAACAGAATCAAAGGAGTTATCTTCAGCCCACCTGGTGTGCACGTAGCTTCAAAGACATTTAGGACAATGACGGCACCGGTCTGTCTGTAAGAACAATAGGAATATAATGAGCGGGAGGGGCGTCCGAGATCGAACCACAAGATGGGAACCCAGTCGGAGCAGTTGCAATTCATGGGCAGACACTGCCCCCCAGAGGCCAATTATGGCAGGATTGTCAGAGGTGGTTAGCCTGGGGGAGGAGACGCCCCAGAGACGCTGATTGGTCCACAGGCAAAGTAGGGTGGGCAATGGGGTGTGGTATGGCTGAGGTATGTTTATCAAAAAGGGTTTCAACAATGAGTTCGCTCTCTCACTTCCATCATGAGGCTTAGCTGCGAAGATCTGATAAGTATTGCTTGTATTGTACTTTGATTGTGCTATGTATTCTTGTAACCTTTATTGATACCTTATGTAAGCTTTCTTATTTCCTTGGGAAATAAATGAGATTTGATTGATCTTAGACCATGTATTGATTTCATAGCTAATGATGGTAGTATTGGGATATTAATGATAGCATGTGCTTGGAGTATAGATAGACTAACTAAACTATAGGGACTAGACAAAATAATACATAACTGATAATAATAATAGATTGCATTGATCAGTTACTTTAGGGTTCTAAGTAATTTTCTAGCAAAAAATACGGATTTTAACTTGTAAACACCAAATGTCAAAAATAGCCTAAGTCCTGAAAGGGATAAGGTCCACTTGTCCAATTTTAATACCTGTGATATTGGGGTTAGATCTAATGAATATTGCAAGGGGTTCAATCGCTAACGAAAATATGATGGATGATAGAGGACACCCTTGTCTGGTTCCATTAGATAAGTTAAAGCTTTTAGAAATATAGCCTGACACGAATACTCTGGCCGGAGGCACCGTATGGAGTGACATTATGGCTTCATAGATGAATCCAGAGAATCCAAATTTCCTAAGGGTCACTACGATGCATCCGCAATGCACTCTATCAAATGCCTTCTCTGCATCTAAACCAAGGAGCAGAGAAGGAATTTGACTATGATCGATATGATTGAGCAAGTCAATCATTCTTCTGGTACTATCTGGGCCTTGTCGTCTTTTAAGGAACCCTACTTGATCCAGTTCAATGAGATAGAGTGTTAATTCTAATAATTGGTTGACTAGAACTTTAGCATACATTTTAAGGTCAGAATTAAATAATAACATTGGGTCTGTAATTAATGGGTGATGAAGGGTCTTTTCCTTGTTTTGGTATTGTAATGATAATGGCTTCAAACATCTCCTTGGGAAATGAGTGGGTAGTTATAGCATAATTAAATACTCTACATAGATACGTTATCAAATGCCTTGAAATATTTCGCTGGACAAGCTGTCTACAGTTATTGATTCATTTACCTTTTCAAGGTTAGTGGAATCTATAGTTGGGATGTTAATCTTATTTAGGAATTGAGATATATCAAATGGTTGAAGTTGGGGAGTATTTTGGTATAAACTATCATAGTATTCTGCAAACGTGTCTGCTATATTTTGTGGGTTGTGTATGACTTTTCCTGATATATGGTGAATTATTTTATGATTTTTTTTTGTTTGTTCTGTCTATTATGTTATTGAAAGCTAGATGTTTACCTGCTTTGTTCCCTTGTGAGTAGTGATTTAGCTTCAGTTTTTTAAGATATTTTTCATGGTTGGAAATCAGCTTGAAGTATGTTTCATGTATCGTTAAGTTGTTGGAGAAGATGTTTAGGGGAGGCATTGTGTTCTTTTTCAAGTTTAGAAATTTTGGTTAGTAGATTGTTTACTGCCTGTGATCTTCTTTTCTTTTCCCTAGAGGCCATTTGGATCAGTAACTCTCTGGTGTATGCTTTATGAGCACACCATACACTAAAGATAGAGACAAAGTCATTATCATTTAGTCTAAATTCTTCCAGTCTTTCTTTCATCACTGTCGGGGGGCTTCCCTTTGAGATATGATATAAGTAATATTTCTCCAAAGTATAAAGTTGGAATTTTGTTGCCCTAGGTTAATGATCATTGAAACTGGGGCATGGTCAGACCATGTTATATTATAGATCTGGGCATCTGTGATTTTTTTTTTGTAGGAGAACCTTGTCAGTAATGGAGAAATCGATTCTCGAATAGGGCTTATGAACATTAGAATAAAAGGTGTAGTCCCTTTCTGCAAAGTGGAAGCACCTTCATGGATCAGGGAGGTATTCTTGAGAGAGGATGTCATTCAAACCCTTCCTTTTGGATTGATTTCCTTTAGTGGTGTCCAGAAGTGGATCCATCATGGCAATAAAATCTCCACATAATATAACATTACCTTTCTGTATTTTTTTTGTTATTTTGAGTACTCTTTGGAGGAATTGTTGTGGGTTTTTGTTAGGCGCATAAATGTTAGCGATTGTCAATATTTATAGGTCATTATATTTGACATGTTCAGGGATGCCGCGAAATTTGACGTTGTTGTGTTTAGACCTGTCCTCGAGGTCTTCGACCTTGAGTTTTAGTTGCTTAAATTCATCTTCAAGTACAAAATGGTCATCCATCCACTAGTTCGTTATGAGCTTCAGTAAAATCAGTCATTTTGTTTTCTATGTAGTATACTCTTTCACCCAGTTCTTCTATTCCTATTCTATTTCCATTTTGGATTTTTATCAGCATAAATGCATTCATGTCATGCTGAATTGCCCCTCTTAGTGATTTAAGCATTTCTTTAGCATCAGAGTCAATGAGTGTTTTGCCAGAGGTTGGGAAGGAATCCAACTTTTCCTCATAAGGATTAATAGCAGCAACAGAATCACAAAAAATGTTAATATCACTAACTTGCTCCTCTAAAATAGACAGCCTTCTTCTCTGCTTCCCAGGGCTGGAGACATCAGATTGAAATGCATCCTGATCAGCTTGATGCTGCTGGAGTTGAGCCTGTTATGTGTCTCTCTCTCACAGAATGAGCTGCCTGCTTGTCTGTGTGTGAGGGAGAAGGGGCCAGCGCCATCTTCCTTCTTAGGAGATTCAACCAGGCTGTAAAAAAAAACTAATTTGCAGGGTTTCTTTCACAATTTACACTTACTCGTGAAAAGGATGAGGTTCTCTGTACCTTCCAGGGTATTCCTGTGTCCTCAGGCTCACTGGATGTCACCTCAGGGAGTCCCAGAGAACAGGAGCTCTATCAATAAGCGGCCATTCAGTTCTGCTGGCGGCCACCCCCCTACATAAAGCTACTTTGAAGTAAAACCATAGCCTTTGCTCTATTCCTATAAATATTGATTTAATTGATTTACAGTGGGTGAGTATGCCATGAGAAGTACAGTGGGGAATAAAGGGTTACATTAAAGCAATAATAATATTAAGTAAATGTTTTTGGTATTACAAATAATTGTTCCAAAGAATAGTAGAGTCATCAGATTTTGTTTTCCTGAGCTCTCACTTGTATTATCTGTAGAAAAGCATTTGGGTTGTTATTCCATCGGTTGGATGGCTGCAGAACTAGACATCTATCATAATTCTAACTGACTATCCAGTCATACTATTGCATAATAAATAGAATGTTAGCGTTTGACTTCTTCTTCTTCAAAGAAACAAGTCCATTACAATGTCACATCAAGTTGACAACAGTTTAAAACCACCAACGACCCTTCATCAGGCCAGAGAATTACATAGTATTAACCTCCCTGGCGGTATTCCCGGGTTTGGGCTCGGGGTGAGATTTCAGTACCATAAGCAGTATTCCTGAGCCAGACTTGGGATCCCATCGCAGGATCCATGTAAGGGTTTACTTACCTTGTCCCCTGGATCCAGCGATGTCTCCCCGCTGTCATCAGCGAGTCGCTGTGTCTCGCTCGATCTGTCACAGTGCCGAGTTCTGCTCCCTGCAAGCGTTGCGATGCATGGGGGGACGGAGTTCGGTCCCAAATTTGAAAAGTAAAAAACACAGTATAGATACAGTATACTGTAATCTTACAGATTACAGTACTGTATCAAATAATTACACATCCCTTTTGTCCCTAGTGGTTTGTCCAGTGTTCTGCATGCAGTTTTATATTATAAATACTATTCTTTATGCCAGGAAACTGGAGATTGTCCATAGCAACCAAAGAATGTCAGTTTACATCAAAAGTGCCTTTAAACCAGCTAGAAAACAGAACTATTAAATTAGAATCATATATAACCAGGCAATATTCCAAAAAAACATCAAAGTTCATTCACAAATATTGCAGCAGCGCTTCTCATAAACTGTCCAAAATATATTGCCAGTAATCAGAAAGATGCGTTTTTTGCCGTTTTGTGCTGAAAAGCTTCCACCAAGAGTCACCACGTGCAATGTAGACTCCCCTATGGGGATACACTCACCAAAACGCTGAATGATATGTGCCTTTAAAATTAATATTCCACCCCGCATCAATCCTTTCCACACCATCCACTACACTCAGTGTTTCAGTAGGGTTCCAGGCTCATGAGAAAAAATGAAATGTCCACATAGTGTAAAACTGTAAACAATTTTATTAGTCTCACAAAGCCCCCCTTATAAAAAATGTGTACCAGATTTACTAAGGGATGTGGTTTACTGGAAGTGATGTGTGCGTTCCAGCCAGCAGGAAACCAAGCAGGTACACATCCGCTGTATCCAGCAGATGATAGGAGTGTTTTCCGGCGGTGATCCCCTTCTGTAACAAGGCACAGTGCACTCGTTTTATGCTTCATTTTATATTAAATCTGGTACGCAGTTTTTACCTTCATTTTAAATTTTATACAAGAAAAAAATATATTCCAAAAATAATGAAAAAGAGAAAAAATAAATAAATGCAGGCATATCCCACTTTTAAGTACACAATGGGGTTTATTTACTAAAGCTGGAAAGTGCAAAATCAGGCTCACTTCTACATAGAAACCAATGAGCTTCTAACCCCAGCTTGTTCAATTAAGCTTTGGTAATAAAACCTGGAAACTTACTGGTTTCTATGCATAAGTGAGTCTGATTTTGTGAGTATGTAGATTATTGAATAAAAATTAAGTAATAAACATATATCACAAAATAAATGCAAATAAATGCATTGTACAATGTGCGACCACAGAAAAAAGACTGCACTGAGGGGGACATAGAAAACTCAAATCATGGGATAATTATCTCATTAATAATTTGGCAATTTCTGTTAATAAAAGCAAACATGTTATTAGAACAAAAGACCCTCCTGCCCTAGCACCAGCAACTCTGGAACTCAGAAAGCATTGAGTCCACATGTATTGAATCTCTGTATCAAGGACACGATCAGGATAGCCCCATTCAGGTAATTTAAATTTATTCTCCCTCATTATTTTATCATGTGTGGTAGGATCAGTCACAATCTTTGTTTAAACTGTGCCATGAGGATGGATTTAAATGCATTCCCAGGATGAACACTTGTAAAGTATAACAATTGATTCCTGACAGTTTTTTTTTATATATAAATTACCTGGGAAACCTCTGCTTGTGACTTGAATCTCTAAATTTAGGCCTGTTAGTTCTGCCATCAAATTCTGGTGTGGTAAATAAAAGTGAAGATCCGACCAAAAATATATAACAATTACACTACCATCTCCCAAAAGTAAAGCCCACCATATTATTTCTTGCTGCAAAAAAGATGCTTACACAGGGTGGTGAGTAAGCAGCAAAAGGAGACTGATGTCCTCAAGTATCCTCAAACTAAAATAAATAAAAAAGGACATTAAAAGAAAAAACTAAGGGGTTCAACTGTTGAAGCTAAGGGGTTAGCTGCTGAGGAGCTAGCAATCAATCACTTGCTGACAAAACACAGGGGTGAGGGAGCACAAATAAGAGTGTACCCCACCACTGCAATATACAGAACTGATGAGGTTCACTAAATTATGTCTATGTATCTCTTTCTATTGAATGAGGTATTTTTGCCCTTTTGCTATCTCCAGCTTAAACACAATGACACTAACATACCTGTCACTAGCCAAAAGACAATAAAATAGTCTTTTGTCTGACCTTAAAAATATATTTTTATAGTATTTGAAGCTACTGATTTTGCTAGTGAGAGTGGACTTGTAACACTGAGAAGAGCAAGTCGCTGCTAGATATTTAAAAAAAAATGAAATTAAATAAATAGTAGTTTGGGGTGCAGCCATTGTCTTCATAAAAAAATTATATGTATAATCAATTTTTTTCTAAGTTGTACCCACTTTTTTTTTTTTTGCATTAGAAAAAGTCCCTCATAGCATGGAGGGACCCATGGCATTTGGTAAAAATAGTTTGTTTAACCACTTCAGCCCCCGAAGGATTTACACCCTTCCTGACCAGAGCACTTTTTGCGATTCGGCACTGCGTCGCTTTAACTGACAATTGCGCAGTCGTGCGATGTTGTAACCAAACAAAATTGATGCCCTTTTTTCCCACAAATAGAGCTCTGTTTTGGTGGTATTTGATCACCTCTGCGGTTTTTATTTTTTGCGCTATAAACAAAAAAAGAGCAACAATTTTGAAAAAATGCATTATTGTTTACTTTTTGCTATAATAAATATCCCCCAAAAATATATAAAAACATTTATTTTCCTCAATTTAGGCTGATACGTATTCTTCGACATATTTTTGGTAAAAAAATCACAATAATCGTTTATTTATTGGTTTGCACAAAAGTTATAGCGTCTACAAAATAGGTGATACATTTATGGCATTTGTATTAATATTTTTTTTTATTAGTAATGGCGGCTATCAGCGATTTTTATCATGACTGCGACATTATGGCGTACACATCGGACAATTTTGACACATTTTTGGGACCATTGGCATTAATACAGTGATCAATGCTATAAAATTGCATTGATTACTGGATATAATTACTCCAAATTTTGACCTCAGCATCAGTCTGACTAGAATATAGGGTGTTCGGCCTGGCCATAGGGGGCACTGTCTCTTTTGGGAGGCATGGAAACACAGTCTGATTGGGTGCTTTAAGGTTACTTTCTCTCTGAGTCAGCCCAGTGGGAGTGTCACTCTTGCTGTGCTTTCTGGGAGAGGGTATTTAAGATGCGGATGTCACGTGGTTCGGGGTTCTGGTCCAGAAGTATGTTGTGACTCCATGGTCCTGGTCCTCCTGACCAGCCCCCAGGATGCCAATGACCTGGGGTGCCGATCCACCTGACTTTATGTCTCGGGGCTGGCTAGCTCGAGGCAAGGAAACTAAAGCAAGGATTCGGAGGTGGTCTGGTGCCATCTCAGGTTGTGGAGAGGCCAGCAATTTCTATACGTTTTCTAGTTTCCTGTACATGTTCTACAACAAAGTCTGTGGCAAAGACTTGTTCCTGACTCAAACACCCTGTTGGCTGCTAGGCCTGGTGAGAGAAGGACTATCCAACTAGGGTGAAGATCCAGCTGTGAATAGCTATTCTCTGGATTTTATTCAAAGTAAGAATGTTCTTTTATTACTGACTTTGACACTAAGAGTACCTGGACTTTTCACCCAAACCCTCTGATCCTATACTGAGAGACTGTTGTTTAACTAAGTTTTTGCAAATAAAAATCCCTTTAAGCGGATCAGTCATCAGTCTCTATAGTTTCTGGGCATCTACTACGGGAAACCCCTAGACACAAATCAAGGTGACGAAGGTAATGGTAAGCCCATTAAAACCAGCCACTTCTTCGTGGGTCAGTGCTACATACAATATAGTTTATATAGTGCAGGGGTCTGTAATGCATAGTGCAGGGGTCAGGGGTGTGCAATGCACAGAATGCAAGGTCCAGGAGCACATAATACACAGAGTTCAACAGTTAGTGTTGGGTTTAAGAATACATTACAAAGAATGCAGGGGTAAGTGATGTGTAATGCACATATTAAATGGGTCCGAGGTGTGTGTTGCAAAGTGTACAAGGGTCAGGAGCATTTAAATCACAGAGTGTTGTATTCAGTGCTGATTTAGAAGTATAAAACACACAAAGAGCAGGGTCAGTAGTATGTAATACAAAGAATGCAGGAGGCAGGAGTGTGTAATGCATAGTAGGGGTCACATGTATAAAATAAAGAGTGCAGAATTCAAGGGTATGCAATGCACAGTTATAATCTGCACACTCAACCCTCCCAGTCTAAATCCTCTTCTACTATACCTCTTCAACATTTTCTCTTCTCCTCCTAGTACAAATGCTTAGGCCTCCGATTTCTCTCCAACACAAATCCTATAGATTACCTACCCCGAAAATCCCTCCTTTTCTTACCCACCTGTCAAATCCCCCCTATCAGCACAGACCTTGGATATAGCACAGCTCTCTTTGTTTTCTGTCATAGGACACATCAGAGCTGAGAATGAGCTTAACAAAAGCTTCCCTTGGCACTGATATTAACTGTTCTCTTCTTACAGGCGATTGTGGCACAGAAGACCTGAGGCACCCCACCGGAGATGTGGGACACATGCTCTGGTTTCCTAGAACTAGCAAATCCACTTCAAAGCACCCTTGTTCCAATGTTGAGGGATAATGGCCTTTTGTTTAAAGGGGGACCCAGATATCCATCCATCCCAGGGGAATGAGTACAAGGGTGCATTACCCCTTACCCATTCCAACAGAGAGTTAACAGTCAATAAACACGCACACACCTTGGAAAAGTCTTTTAGGCCTCTTTTCACACATGACTTCCATTAGTTATATGAGTTCAGTCACGTTTTGTTTTTTAGAAAAAACGGGTCAGTTGACACCAGTTTTTAATCAGTTTATTCCATGTGTTCTTTCTTTTTTTTTTACTATTTTATTGCTGGTCCCCTGTGTGATAGCTGACAGTGACAGGTCCTCTTGGGGGGGGGGGGGGGGGAGTATATGCAAGGAAAGTGGCAGGACATGGGGAGAGCAGTCTGTACACACTGTCATTGTCAGCTTGATTGTCGTCTCTTTTTCTTCTATACGTAATCGCACTGGGAAGGACCTGCCATTCACTTCCACCACTAAATTAAACAAAAGGAGCCGGGTCACCCAGTGACATCATCCAGTGACCCTGCCCCGTTTAATTTAGTGGCGGGAGCGAATGACTGCTCCTTCCCGGCGCTATTAAGTATAGAAGAAAAAGAGGTGACAATTAAGCTGACAATGACAGTCAGCTTCTGCAAGTGAGGGAGCCTGTCTGTACAGACTGCTCCCTCAATTTATGAACATCTCTTCTCCTGTCCTGTCTTTCTAAACTCCAAGCCCCCCCTTAAAAAAATGATAGCTCCAGAATAAAGGAAAAAAAGCCGACAATTACATTTAAAAGCTGACAATGACAGCATCGGCAAGTTAGGGAGCCTGTCTGTACAGACTGCTCCCTCACTATATGTACATCTCTTCTCCTTTCCTGTCTTCCTCTGCCACACACCCCCCCCCCCTTCCCACAGTGACTGGTTGCCCCTAACTATCAATGTGTACATTTGTTTTTCGTCCGATCAGTTTTTTTGAATAATAGGGCTTTCATCCATTCAAAAAAAACAGATGTTGACAGAAGTGGATAAAATGGATGAAAATAGATGATCATCAGTTGTCATCTGGGAGACCCAAATCGCCAGCCGGCGCTTCCGCCACCTAGGCTGAGACCCAAAGAAAGCTGGATTCAGCTTTAATCGGATCTCCGATGTAAAATCCCCAAAGCGACGTCACATCACTTCTGGTTTAATCGGCTGCCAATGACGCCAGCTTAAAAAAAATTACAGTATTCGGAATCACCAATTTTGGCGATCTGAATACTGTTAAGTGCAAAGGAGAGATTTGGGGTCTTTTAGACCCCCAATCCCCCCATAAAGAGTACCTGTTACTACCTATAAAAGTGATCACATTTTTTTTAAAGGGACAATGTAAAAAATAGAATAGAATAAAATAAAGTAAATAAGAAAAAAATCTACATTTTTAAAGTGCCCCTGTCCCCGCGTGCTCGCGCAGCAAAGAAAATGCATACATAAGTCGTGCCCGCAAATGTAAACGCTGTTCAAATCATACATGTGAGGTATCTCTGTGATCTGTAACTCTAATCTGGTAACTGTTACATGTGAAAGTGTTTTTTAGGTACCACGGTTTGTCGCAATTCCATGAGTGTGTGCAATTTCAAAGCATGACATGTTAGGTATGTATTTGCTTAGCATAACATAATCTTTCACATTATACAAAAAAAAACTACAGTTTTTTTTTTATTTAATTGAAAGTTTATTTTTTTCCCCAAAAATTGCATTTGAAAGACCGCTGCGCAAACATTGTGTGACATAAAATATTGTAGCAATTGCTATTTGATTCTCTAGGGTCTAAACAAAATATATCATTTTTGGAAGTCCTAAGTAATTTTTTAGCAAAACATATGGATTTTAACTTGTAAGCAACAAATGGCAGAAATAAGCTTAGGCATGAAATGGTTAAAACCAGTACTAGCAGCACTTTTCCATTATGCCCCATATACATGGTCGGATTGCAGTATGATGCTTTTTACTAAGTGTTTCTTCAATTATATGATGTTAATGCATGAAAACAAATGTACAAAAACGTATATAAGCCCCTCAATGAATGTTGGCACAAGAAGAAACCATCAACGTGTGTCGAAAATATACAAAATAGACACTAAATTTAAACATATCGAATACATGTAAACAAGTGCCATTTTTAAATTAATGGTTGACTTATGTACACTTGTCAAGAGAGGAGTGAAGGTTTGATTTTGGTATATTTATGAATGTGAATTACTGCACTTCACTTAATTACATTAAGGTAACCTGTTAATTGAAATATGCTTTCCATGCACCACAATGTGGCCAAATCTAGGGGTTTTTCTGACACAGCACACCACAAAACATGGCATGTGTGTTGTAGAGCAGATGCATTGGGGTTCTCCTTATTTGTGATTTGGGGTACCATGCAAAATAAATGGCACATCAACACACGTGAATGGGTCCCTTAACAATCTAAACATTGGGCCTATTTACACTTTAACAAATGTGCAAGTTTTAAATATTGTTGGTCCAGATCTGTATGATTCCTTAAATGGTGTTGCCTGATGCATTGACATGAAAACATAATATTGTTTTTAACACATGTAAAAATGAATAAAGATGCAGTTCCTTTCAATACATTTCCAAAGCGATCATTAGAGAGTCCAATTAGACTTGATTGCATGCTCTGGCTGCAGAAAAGTCTAGACTTGTCTAAAATTGTGACAATGTGGTGCATATTAAACAAATTTCTCATATCAAAAACACATGCATGTATACAATGTGTGCATATATATATATATATATATATATATATATATATATATATATATATATATATATATATATATATATATATTTATATATATATATATATATATATACACACACACTATTTATTTTAGATAACATAATGAAAGCTACAAAAATAAACCACCACTGTTTCAAAACATATTTATGTTTTCGATGATTAATATATGATTTGGGAAAGCCTTCATTAGAAGCCTGATTTGAATGTTAAAAGTAAACATCAAACAACAAATGAATATTTCTTCATGAGGAATTATCAATCCACAGCATACTGTGCTAATAATGGCATTACTGCAGTGAGCTAAAAAGTATAAACATAAATTTTCCTTGATATTTTTACTGTGCATTTTATTGTTGTACAGTATTTGGTATTAATTAACATCAACAAAACAAAAGCTGGCTCCTTCTATCATAATACTAAATTTCATTATTTATATTTTTGCTGAGATTCAGCATTCTTTTTCATGTCATGTAGCAATAGTGTGTATTTTTTTTTTTTTTATTATTCTTTTCTATGTGATTCATTAATATTATGAGGTTCTTTTATTAAAACAATAAACAGCACAGGGGAAATCAATGCACACAGAAAACAATACTGATCTTGTTTTCTTTTTTTTATTTCGCTTCTCCCATAAGTAAATATTTTAGGCTCACTTTTATTTTTTTTTAATCAGTGTTTGCAAAATTAAATACATAAATGAATGAATGTTTGCCGACATTTAAAAAAAATATTGAAAGCGTATTAGTAAAAACTGCATAAAACATATAACATGTTTAAAATGGCATTTATAATTATAAGTAGTGGCATAGTCTATCACTAAAATGATATGCAGATGATAACATTTCTACCAATATTTCTTTTTTATCAAATCTCAAATTTCACCAGATTTCTTTGGTCAAACTTAATTTAGTCAAAATAAAGTTCCTTTTTTGTTTTATGGTAGTATGTATGCATATTGGCAAGTAAGTAGTCAATATAATTAGACATTCAAACATACTTGATAAAAGCCTCCCCTGTGAATGTTTTAGGATAAACAGGATTTATTATTAACATTTTAATTGTTGGTATTTATACTATACTTCTTAACTGTCAAAGTTTGAAAAACAATCTTCATAACAACCACTATCACTGGTTATATTCATCCAATTCTCATATCTATATACATTTATGGTAATTCCCCTCTTAGCCCTTGTTTGTACACACGGTCGGACATTCTGACAACAAAATCCGTCGGATTTTGTCCAAAACTGGTGTTGCATACACACGGTCGGACAAAGTTGTTGGAAAATCCGATCGTTCGTAACATGATGACGTTATTTCGTTATGACGGGACTATGTTCAGGCTAGTAGCGAATAGCTTTGGTCTAGGAATTTGATCTGAGCATGCAAGGCACTTTGTCAGATCGGAATTCTCTACAAACTCTTCATCGGGTGTCCAGCTGACAAGTGTACAATTTTTGAGTTCCAAAACTTTTTAAAATTGATTGGGACTTTAGAGACATTATTTGTTGCAGATGAAAGGAGAAAAAAACTAGAAGTGGAACGTTTGGCCACATTCAGTCAGTGAGTAGAAGGCGCAGTTTTAGTAGACGCTAAATGCTACATTAAGTGCATGCGCAGCCAAACTACTGTCTATGAAGATTCATGTTTTCTGGACAGGGACACCAAAGCATCCAAAGGTTGATTCTATATACAGTATACTGAATAGCTGGATAAGACTTATTCAAATTAAACAGCACACAAAATCAAAGACGATATGTAATGTATGCTACCTCTAGAAACGAATTAGTAATTATCTCTTAGTCAAGCTGTTTCAAGTAAATTAAATACACTTTGTTGTTTTTTGTTTCAGCACTGTGCACACCACTATTGCTACTTGTGCTGTATTGCTAAATATTTCCATATATCCCCCTTCATATACTGGAGGTATAGGCAGGAAATGGATAGGACCACATCCCAAATGGTTATTATGGTTAGAAAATACAAGTCCCCATAGGGACTTTTTAGGCTCATATTCCTCAAATAACCAGAAGAAAAAATAGATAAATTATATAAAAATAGGTACAAACTTTAAGTACATAGACAATGCATTAATAAAAACAAATTGCGACTTGTGTAAAAGTGTGACGTTATGAACACTTAAATTAACCTAAAGGGTGTTCCAAAATTGTACTCGATGCGTTTCAGAAACAAATTTCTTTCTTAAGTAGTGTATACATATATGTATAACAAAAGCATTCTAGAAATAAATAAATATATGATGATTTAAAATATCAAATGTAAGTCTCATAGTCAACAAGACATCATGGCAAAGCATAGGTTAAATACCAACACTTACAGCATGTGTAATTGATAAATATTGCTAACCTAATTAAAAGCCAAAAGTAGCATCCACCATAATGGCCAGGACTGACAAGACACGAATCGCCCACATGCAAGAGGCCTTAACAGGGACCAAAGGAAGGCACCCCAGGAGACGGTAGCACATGTTCCAAACTTGTATCTAAATATGTTTAAAAAAGGGGTATATATTGTAAAGTATATTCACATAGTGAGTAAAGGCTGTATGGGAACTAGCCATCTCTATTGAAAAAAAATGTATATTACAATAAACAAAGGGGACTGTCTCAAACAGTACATGTAAAAAGTATATCAATACTATGTGTAAATGGCTTAAAACTCATAACAAGCTGCTGGTTGAGTAGGAGCATAAGAAAGATGGCTGCCTAGCCATAGTCTATCAAGCCATAGTATGCCACCCTTACATCATTGATGTACAAGTGTCTATTTTATTATATTAATCCTTAAAGGGATACTATTGTCTTTTACACTAAATGTCTATTTGAAATATGTATGTAGATGCAAACTCCAATTAACCACTTTAAGACTGGGCCTCTTTTTAGGTGTTTACAAGTTAAAAACATAATTTTTTGCTAGAAAATTACTTAAAACCCCCAATCATTATACATTTTTTTCTAACACCCTAGAGAATAAAATGACGGTTGTTGCAATACTTTCTGTCACACTGTATTTGCGCAGCAGTCTTACAAGCGCACTTTAAAAAAAAACAAAAAACTTTTTTGAATTAAAAAATAAGACAACAGTAAAGTTAGCCCAATTTTTTTATATTGTGAAAGATAATGTTACGCTGAGTAAACTGATACCAAACATGTCACGGTTCAAAATTGCACCTGCTCGTGCAATGGCGACATATTTTTACCCTTAAAAATCTCCATAGGCGACATTTAAAAAATTCTATAGGTTGCACGTTTTTTGTTACAGAGGAGGTCTAGGGCTAGAATTATTGCTCTCGCTCTACAGATCACAGTGATATCTCATATGTGTGGTTTGAACACTGTTTTCATATGCGGGAGCTACACATGTATGCGTTTGCTTCTGCATGCAAGCTCGGCAGGACGGGGCGCGTTTAAAAAAAAAATTCTTATTTATTTTACCTTTTACTTTTTATTTTTACACTGTTTAAAAAAAAAGTGTCACTTTTATTCTTATTCTATAAACATCCCTTGTAATAGAAAAAAAAGCATGACAGGACCTCTTAAATATGAGATCTGGGGTCAAAAAGACAACTATATTGCAATAAAAAAAATTAAAAAAGTATAATTTATAAAAATAAACAAAATAAATTGGCCCGTTAAGAGCTATGGGTGGAAGTGATGTCGCTTCCAACCTGCAGTGTCATGGAGACGGGTGGGGCCATCTTCCCCTTACTTGTCTCCATGTCAGCCCATGGGGACAGATGCGATCGCCTCTGCTGCTGCCGACAGCTCCGGTAAGCAGCGGAGGGTACCAGATCATGGCGGGAGGGGGGCCCCTCTCCCGCCACCGATAAAAGTGATCTTGATGTGAATCTGATGCAGAGACCACTTGTAGCCAACCGCCGGCTAAATGCAGGGAATACCGGGGGTTATGGCAGCTAGCTGTTGTCATAACAACGATATCTGTCCCCAAAGTAAAGACCTACATCAGCAGTCGGCAAGTGGTTAAAACTTTTTTCAGATTTGAATAAAGTGAGAAATAGAAATTTTGTTAGGTGGTAATTTCTGTATGTGATTCAACTGGGGAGATTTTACAAATGTTTCTATCCTTGTGACTTTGGAACAGCAAGACTGATAAGTAAATAATTCTGCCTAGCAGCACTAGTATCCTTGGTTCGAACCGCGGCACTCCCCACCTGGGGTTTTCATGTTCTCCCTGTGCCTGTGTGAGTTTCCTCCAGGTACTCTGATCCCCCCCCCCCACCCCAAACACATGCTGGTAGGTTATTCGGTTCCTGTCTAAATTGGCCTTAGTATATGTATCTATGAATGTGAGTTAGGGACCTTAGATTGTAAGCTCCATGAGGGCAAGGACTGATTTGAATGTACAATGCATCCGTAAAGCGTTGTGTAAATTAACGGTGCTATATACACTGTACAGTATGTACCTGTGATAATAAGAGATGTTTTACCCCTTCTGACTCAAGTCAGAATGGGTTAAACAAGTTATTTGAAGTCTCAATTATTTTTCAAGATTAATTACCCTCACTTTCTCAAGTTAAATTAAAGTAAACCCAAGCATAAGATTTGTACATATTGCAGTTTACCAGTCTTTAGATGTGAAGGCTGAATTTATTTTCTTTTTTCCAGCTAAGAACATTTTCAGAAAATACAGAAAATACCTGTTGATCTTTGATCTTGCCATAAATGCAGTGTCCTTGTCACTAATCTGGAAGTGTTATCTTACTTTTATAGATTACTAATCTCCTCAACCCCATGTAATAAAGATGAACAAAGGCAGGCCTTGTGACAACTATAGTTTATATAGTTTCAATGGAAGAGTATCCACCCAGGAACAGGATGTGTGTTATTCATAGGAATACCATTTTGAAAATAAAAAATAAACTGATGCAGGGACCTTACCTAAGCTGGTGAGCTGCAATATATAACTTTTTTGGTTTCTGGTTTAGATGCCCTTTAACAAGTTGTTAAAGGAGGTACTGCCATAGACATTTGTTGTATCTGAAATAGAAAATCCACTTACAAGCTAAGTTTTAAGGGAAAACTATCATAATCCAAAGAAGATGGCACTTGCAGCATTCAATACATTTTAGAATTTATTTACACAGCCAAAAAATGCATCACCGGGAGAGCGTGTTCTAGCGTGCGAGCCGGATGGACCTGAGAGCCAGAGCTCTGGTGTAATAGGGACGACAGCGGCACAAAACAACCCATCCATGGGTAAAAGCACCAGATCTGGCAGCGGGCACTGCATGGGGACCCCTCGATTATGTCCGGGAAGCGGAGAAAGGAATGAAAACCTCAACGCCTGATGGACCTTTTTGCACCAAACAGCAGAGCAGATGGGCAAAATGGCACCGAGGTCTACTCATCTCTGGTGGCCTCATCACAGCTGCAAACATCACAAAAAGGTAATCGCTCCCAAAATAAAGGTTCCCCTGAAGATAAAATGTATTATCCACCTACTCCATCCTCCCGTAGCCTAGCCAAAACAAAACCCAGACTAGATGCAGATGAATTGAACATGGCAGGAAGCCTGGCCTCAGACTCAGATTGAATCTTTCCCCACACACACAAAACCAACCAGTGTTAGACACGGTACTAAAAGATATGCTTCTCTCTCTAAGACGTACACTGCAATCTGACATGGCTGTATACATGCACCGTGTGAACAGAGACATACAAGATGTGGGAAACAGAGTGAATCACATAGAGACTAAAATGGAGTACGCTTCCACCATTAATGACTTTGTTAATGCTCATGATGAAAAAGAGGCAGACAATGACTGGATTAAAGAAAAGTTGGCAGACATGGAGGACAGGTCCAGAAGGAACAACTTAAAGATTAGGGGGATCCTTGAGTCTGTGCAGCAACAGGATCTAGGCCTTTATACTGCTACCTTGTTCAAGTCCCTTATACCAAGTCTTACAGCCTGAATACTGTGGTGAAAATACTACGCAACCACAAAATTGCGTACAGATGGGGGTACCCAACAAAAATAGCTATTACTAAAGATAATCATACCTACACAGTGACATCTCTTGCAAAAGACACTGATCTCCTGAAAGAATGGGGTATACTGCCTGACCCCCAGACTGAAAATGATACTACCAGCACCCCATGCCAACTCACACAGGAATGGAAAAAAGTCACAGCAAATAATGCCACCTCTCATGCATAATTAAACAAGGATGGGCTACATTTGATTTTAGTCACTAATTGATGAAGTTTCCAGCACTGAACTTGTCCCCCAGTTATATGTAGCAGCACAATGCTGTCTTTGGGTGTTTTTCACCTCCTTTACCCATTACACTAAATATGATGTAACCATATTGAACGTTACTACTTTATTTTTTCCCCTCTTGTTTCTCCATATATTTTTTTTGTGTTTTCGTTTCTTGTTCTTGGGATTTAGACAGCACCGAACTATCCACAGGTCTTCACCTACCCTAAGTGAAAGACAACTGGAACCTCTACCAAATGATTCATCTTTGAACATTGTCCCCAAGGCCAAACAGTCTCTTCTGCAACACTGTGGGCACAACCATAGAACCTGTACAAGTAAGTACACATACACATCACATCAATTGTACCAATTATCTGTGAATTAAGTATTGAAATGGAGATGACATCCTCAATTTCAAAGCTTATCCCCTATAGAAGCAATGCCTATTAACATACTTTCAATCAACACCAAAGGGCTTGACCACCCAATGAAATGCAAATTGCTTTGGCAGGAAGTACTTTCACACCATAGCGATATTCTTTGTGCTCAAGAGACCCACTTTTGTAACCAGGTACCACCAAAATGTATCCACAAAAATTATACACATGTTTTCACTGCCAACGCGGACTCTAAAACTAAAGGCATTTTGATAGCTATCTGAGACTTAGTAGCATTTACCTTACATCAAGAAATCCAGGACCCACTTGGTAGATACCTGATTCTGGTATGATAACTAAACTCCACAATGTACACTCTAGTGAATTGGTATTCCCCCAACAAGCACCAAGTGCACTTCTTTAATAAACGAATGAAGAAAGTCAGAAAGCATCAAAAAGGTCCGCTTGTACTTTGTGGAGACTTTAATGCCACCCCGGATCCTAAAATGGACTCTACATCTAAAACTACCTGCCATATCCCCATGCTATTAACCTCCCTTCACAAGCATAATATGTACGATACCTGCATTTGTTTCCATGCCGAGGAAAAATACTTTATGTACTTCTCCTCACCTCATCAGGTGTATACTAGAATTAACCTCTTCATTGTGGACCAACAAGTTTTATAAAACACCAAATCTGTTACTATTAATTCCATAACATGGTCTGACCATGCGTCAATTGTTCTATCACTATTAGTCAATAGAACTATAGACTATTGCCTTTCCTAGACCCAGCCCAATCGAGAGGATCAAAACTTATGCCCCGTACACATGATCAAACAATCCGGTGGAAAAGTCCGGCAAACTCAAGTCCACCCGTGTGAAGCCTCCGGCGGACTTTTTTTACCCAAAAGTATTTTTGCACTCCAATCTTTCCGCTGGACTTGCATTTCGGCAGACAATCCGGCCGTGCATGTGCCAGTCCGCCATACTTTTGAAATGAACGGACTTTCCCCGCCCAGAGAAAAGTCCGCTCATTTTGAGCGCGTCTCCAGGTAGCCAGGGCCAGCAAAGGAGGCGTCGCTGGCCCCGTCACCTGGTATGGACTTGAAGGGGAACCCCAATGCCGAAAAAATCGGCGTGGGGGTCCCCCCAGGTCCACATCAGACCCTTGTCCGAGCACGCTACCCGGCCGGCCCTCCTGAGCCATACCAGGCTGCGTGCCCTCAACATGGGGTGGTGCCTTGGGGAAGGGTGGCCACCCGGCCCCCCCACCCCAAAGCACCTTGTCCCCATGTTGATGAGGACAAGGGCCTCAACCCTGGACGTTGGTTGTCGGGGTCTGCGGGCGGGGGGCTTATCGGAATCCGGGAGCCCCCTTTAATAAGGGGGCCCCTGGATACTGGCCCCCACCCTATGTGAATGAGTATGGGGTACAATGTAACCCTACCCATTCACCTGTAAAAAAAAGTAAAAAAAAACACAACACACAAGGGTTAAAATAGTTTATTGCACAGCTCCGGGGGTCTTTGGTCTTCGGGGGTCTTCTCGCCGGACTCCTCCGCTGTCTTCTTCAAGCTCTTTTGCTAGCGGAGGAGCCCGGCTTTCTTCCTCGCCGCCGCCCTCTTCTTCCAACTTCGGGGGTCTTGTCCCCCTCTTCGGTTCTTCTGTCGTCGCTTTCGCCGCTTTCGCCGCTTTCGCCGTCTTCTGTTCTTCTCTTCTTCTCTTCAGATGTTGCCTCGTCGCATCCTCCACTCACAATGCCACGGACGCGACGCGCGACGACTTATATAGGGACATCACCGGATGATGTCCCCGCCTATTATGATGTCACAGTCCCAGCATCCGGATTGTCGGCTACGTGTGTACGCGGCATTACTTGTTGCAGCACCAAGAAACGAAGAAAAAGATCACTAAACATTTGACTAACTTCTTTACTCACAATGAGGGCTCCGTATAAAGCCCATTTATGCTATGGAACGCCCATAAAGCGTTTATAGGGGCACTTTTATACAAATAGGGGCGAGAGTTAAGAGGCAGAGGCAGCGTTGCATGACTGAACTAACAAAACACATTTCAGAATTAAAAGCCCAAAACAAACAAAATTCCTCTCCAACTATCGCCCTTAAACTGACACAAATTAGACCTGACTTTAGACTTTACCTATTAGAAAATTTTGAAAAAACCTGCAAGAGACTTAAGATGACTTATTACACTAACGGAAATAAGGCAGGGAAACTCCTGGAACAGAATCTTCAGGGTCATAGATACAAATCTAAAATACCATTCATAATCGATCCATCCACCAAACAAAAAGAATACCACCCACAAAAATAGTAGACGCTTTTAGCCACTATTATGGAACCCTGTATAAGTTAAAAGATGACCCATCCACCTTTCAACTCACTACCGACACAATTAATAACTTCTTAGGGAAGTTACCCATACCTAAACTAACCCTGAATTAGTTCCAGCTCCTTAATCAACCATTTACCGAAGCAGAGATACAAAAAAACATAGACTCTTTTTTTTTTTTTTTTTTTTAACTCTTTACCTGTGAATAAATCACCGACGGCTTTTGTGGAGAATACTACAAATAATTTAAGACCTTATTGTCCCCTTTCTTACTACAATTGTTCGGATCAGCAGCTGCCTCTGCCTCTTTTCCACTAGAAGTGCTCAAAGCCTTAGTTGTGGCCTTGCCAAAGCTGGGAAAGGAGCCCACCTCGTCTTCAAATGTCAGACCAATATCTTTACTAAATATTTATCTAAAACTTTATGCCATAGCTTTACTCCTTGTTGATATTTTGCCTACCCTTATTCACCAGGTTTCACAAAACATAGACAAACCTCAGATGCGGCTAAACGAATGATTAATATCATTCATATGGCACAACTGCACCGGAGACCTTCTCTGCTCCTGACATTGGATGCAGAGAAGGCCTTTTACTGCATACATTGGCTATATTTAGCCAAGGTGTTGAATTCAGTTGGCTTTGAAGGTTCTATCCTTTCTGCCATTATGGCTCTATATTCTAAGCCATCCACCACAGTCCATATGTCTGGTATTCTCTCAACTCCATTCACTCTATCTAATGGAACGAGGCAAGGGGGCCTCCTTTTCCCCCTAATATTTAACTTATTGATTATACATTAACAATGGAGACAGAATCTGACTCCTCTCTGACATCAACCTACTCATTACCAAGTAATCCTAGACCTTCGGTTACCCCAACAGTAAATTCTACCCGTAAAAGACTACGTTATGGTGGTGGCACTCCACCTGTGAATCCTAAAAAAGATAAGAAGGGTTCAAAACCCCCTAAACCGGCACGTACACCTGCCACACAAATACCTATTGAGGCCACTCCCTCAATAGAGGGGGCTATGGGCCATTCCACACTTCATGGTACTATTCCAAAGGTTTTGAATTCAACATTAATGACTAACAAACACACAAAAATAAACGAGGACATGACTTTTTTAGACCTAAAAAAACAACAAGGGAATCTGGATTCCTATATTCTCAAACCAGCACCAGCACCACCACATATTCCCAACCTGACACCAACCGTAATATCTTAAATCTGACCCCCTATCGTTTGTCAGACGAAGAGGTGTCAGTACTTCACTTGGGCCTAGGGTTTTGCCCATTGGATAGACTAAAAGTTAATGAAACCATAAAAGATTTATATTTGTTTGCACGGAACCTCACATTTAAGTTTTTATTTGACAAAGATCGCACCAACTTGAATTTAGAACGTGAACTTACAGAACGCACTAAACACTTTAGTATGGCGGAATTTCGGGCATTACGGGACCTTATGCTCCTCTATGATGAAGGAGCTATTGAAGACCCTATTTCACAAATTACACCTTCCAACACATCCTCATCCACTCACATAGAACATTTAGAGTCGGTTTCTAAGAAATTTAAATTACGCTCCTGTAGATTCCCTGACCTCATGATATGTCCTACCATCTGGACTTTTCTTCAAACTACAATAAGAGATCTGAAACGACAGCATTGGCATGATGTTACCCCTAACCTTGATGTTCGACAGATTCAAGCATTGAAAACTTTACAAAGACACCCTGATTTGATCATTAAACAGTCGGACAAAGGTGGGAATATTGTCGTTATGACACACCACCAGTACCAGACCATGTGTATGACTATTCTCAACAACTCTACCTGGTATCGTCCGATTGACCAATCAGTACCTACTTCATTTCATCAGGAACTCTGTTTTCTCTGTACTGAGGCATTTATGGCAGGCCTTATTGACAGAGATACATTAGATTTCCTGATTCCTAAATTTCCGATGGTTCCTACCTTTTACGCCCTTCCGAAGACGCACAAAAATTTACCATTACCCCCTGGTAGGCCAATTGTCTCGGGGATTGATTCACTGACAGATCATGCCAGTAAACTGGTAGACGCCTATCTAATGCCACATGTGCGAAGACTCCCCTCTTATATTAAGGATACGACGGACTTGTTGCAACATCTGGAGGGGATCCAGATCCCTCCGGATGCCCTGCTCGTGGCGATTGATATCGAGGCCCTTTACTCGAGTATCCCCCACGGGCAGGGCATCCGGACGGCTGGATCCTTTTTGCATGAACAGGAGATAAGTACATGGCCATTTAATGAATTTATTTTAGCACTGTTGGAATTTATACTAACAAAGAACTACTTTACTTTTAATGATCAACTGTATTTGCAAACTCAAGGCGTTGCCATGGGGACCTCCTGTGCCCCAGCTTATGCAAATTTATTTTTGGGGGGTTGGGAGAGACAGATTCACTCTGATGATAAGCTTGCTCCATTTCTGGAAGACGCCCTTCTATGGTATCGCTACTTAGATGACTTATTTATGGTATGGACTGGAACTAAGGAAAGATTCCTCCAGTTCATGCAAGAATTAGATGACAATGAATTTAATCTGAAATTTACTTTTACTTTCGATACCGAGCGGATTCCATTTTTGGATCTGTTTATCATAAAGCAGCCTGATGGCACTTTATATACGGATCTCTATCGCAAACCCACCGCAGGCAATACTCTATTGTTTGCCACCAGTGCTCACCCGGAACCCTTGGTGCGCAGCATCCCATTTGCACAGTTTCTGCGATTACGCAGAAACTGCAGCCGAGATGTTGACTTTAAAGTTCAAGCTGATGCCTTACGTGATCGTTTACTAGCCAGGGGCTACTCCCCCACTAACTTGAGGAAAGCCTTTAATAAGGCCGTGTCTCATTCGAGAGACACATTACTACATAAACGACCTAAGACGGCAAGTAATGAATCATTGAGATTCATTACAACATATTCTGCTCATCATAAAACTCTTCGCAATATCCTCACAAAAAACTGGCACCTACTCACGGAGCATCATGTTCTAGCTAAATATGTACGGCCTACTCCTGAACTAGTCTTTCGAAGAGCATGCTCCCTTCGGGATCGTTTAATGCATAGTCACTATACATCTATTAGCTCCATGCATAATCATTCTAGAGGTACATTTAAATGTAATAACTGCCCCCGTTGCCCATGGATTTTGGAGGGTAACCAATTTACTCTACCTAATGGAGAAGTTTTTCTACCTCGTACGTTCTCTGATTGCAGTACGAAGGGTGTTATATATTTTATGACTTGTAGATGTGGAGCCTTCTATATTGGAAAGACTATCCGAGAGTTTAGACAGAGGATTGGTGACCACTTATATTATTCAGAAAGTGGGAAACTTACCACAATTGGTAGACATATTGGTTTTTACCATCGTTTTGATACCACAGTGATCCAATTCTTTGTCCTCGAAGTAGTCTTTCCAAACCCTAGGGGTGGAAATTGGGATCGAACGATCCTACAGAGAGAAACTTTGTGGATCGAACGACTCAACGCCACCCTACCACCAGGTCTCAATGAGACAATTTCTTACAAACCGTTTTTATAACAGGTGACGTTTAACATGCCACCACAACAAACCCCACCCCCCCCCTCCCCCCCTTCCCCCTCTTTATATATACTTTTTAACTATGGTTACCTAAATAATTCTCTGGTGTACGTTTCTTCTTCTCTTTTCTGGGGGACTATATCCCCTGGTTATATACATATATATCTTTGTATACCAAAAATGATGTATATTATGTTATATTTTATGGATATGTTTTTTGTTCCCCATGTTATAATTTCCCTTATGTGTGGGGAGATATGCCTTGATCCCTAGAGTTGAGGGACAATGTTTTGTGGGTAGTATGGAGTGTCCTTTAATTTCTTCCCCACGGTGGACATGTGTTACCCCTGGTCTGGACGATTTATTCGCCCGACTTGCAAGGGTTAACCTTTGGATCATTGATCTGTTAGTGTTGTTTCCCTTGCGCACTGGCGCAGTAACAGTACAGTACTGCACCTGCGCAGTGTGGGGCAACAGACCACATGACGTCCGGACGCCGCCGGGACTTGGCGTACGTCTGACGTGGTGGTTGCTGGGCAATCTGCTCTGGCGCTCTATCAGACCGCCGAACAGACGCACCTGCGCAGTAGCGACTGATTAGTGCGCCTGCGCGGTGCGGAGAGGTAGACCACATGACGTCGGACGCCGCCGATTTCCGGCGGACGTCAGATGCTATGTGTGTTGGGGAGCCTATTTAACGGTCTGATTGACCGCTGAATGGACAGGTTCGCACGGACTCCATCAGGGCTGTACTAGGATATTGTCCCCGCTGACAGGTAACCACTATATATGATGCTATTTATTTATGAATTTATCCAATTTTTTCTTTTGACGCTTTGGCTTTATAATGCCTGTCGGCCCTTTACCCTTTCTATATTCAAATGCTTTATATACCTTTTGCAGTATTGATGGCCATCAAGCTATCTAACAGTGGACCTGGTATCTGATACTCAGCGCATGGTACAATATCCTTACAAGCTTGTTTAACCATCTCAACCTTGGTGTCCTGTCTTTACACGATTTCTTGATTGGCTTTTTGGTAAGCCGACTTGCTCTTATTGTAATCCCCTTTGGAATTAAGGATCCTTATTTGGGTGAAGGGTTTTTATCTCTTTTTCTCTTTTCACACTGCTCAATCCATATGGATACACTTGACTATTCACGTTTGGATTGCTAATAATTTTCACATATATTTATATTTAAATATTATGGTTTAATCACTTCTTGACCTTATACCTCTGGAATTATATGTAGTCACCTGTACCATTTCACCTTCACTCCTTTTTCCCTCCCTTCTCCTTCCCCTCCCCCCCCCCCCTCTTCCTTCCCCTCCCCCCCCCCCCCTCACTTTTCTCGTCACTCAACATCACGGTTTCACCCATCACGAGGTCTTTCTTTTTTCTCTCTCCCCCCCTTCCCTTCCTTAATTCAAGATATACCCCTATCTAATTGATAAATTATTATAATATTATTTATCCAGAGCCGGCGTTTACCAATCCCCCATGTTCACCGTGGGGGGACTTTGTGGATCTCCTTACCTGCAGCCTGTTCCTTGAAGTAGGGTGAGCTGATCTCCTTTTTAAACATATAGGGAATTTGTGTATGTAAAATCAATAACATTATGATAACTGTATTGCTTATATCTTTACATGTGTGTATTATCTAATGATTGTGATACTTTTATATAGATATCCTCCTGAAGAAGCGGGCCTTTTCCCGCGAAACTAGTCGAGGAAATTTATTGTGCACTCTCTACGGTTGAATGTTCCCTATGGAGAACCCGTCAGGAATACCTCAACTGTGATGTGCATATTACTGTACTCCTTCAAGTGATATTTCATTATTGTTTTGTTTTATATCTTTATTAAACATTATATTGATTTTAAATTTTATTAGTGTTTTTCCATTACCAAGTACCGGTATAGTCCAATCTATTATATGGCTGAATGGAACTACATATGGGGTTGGTGTGAGCGACTACCCGGTATTTCCAATTAAGCCCCTTTTCCCTTTAAAAACTACAAATTCTGGATGATGGTACGTTATATAATATTTATAATGATTTAGACCAGAGGCGATACTCATAATATGTGACTTATTGATTAGCCATCTATATTAGAAACCACCCACATATAAAAGGGTTTTCTAATAGGCAATAATACTCATTCAATAAATTTCTTTGCAGATGATATTATTATGATTATAATGGAGGTGGACACTTTCCTGGAAGCGGCGCACAAAGCCTGGAACTTGTTTAACAAAATCTCTTATTACAGAGTAAATGATAGTAAATCATATATATTAGGTCTAGGGATTGATATTTCCATCTGCAATAGGCTTAAATCACAATTTTCGTACACTTGGACTATGGAGGGGATAAAATACCTGGGCATAACACTGACAGCAGCCACTGATAGCATGCTGGAGGCTAATTACACTCCGTTTTTGAAAAAACAAAACTAGAAACTACAAGGTATAACTAAATAAGAGTCAGCATGGTCTGGGAGCCTTGCAGCCTTCAAAATGATGATACTAGATCAATTAATTTATTTGTTCAGGACTCTTCCTATACCAGTCCCGGATAGGTTCTTGCTAGAGCACAGTCTATGGTAAATGGATTTCTCTGGCAGGGAAAGAAAGCTAGATGCGCCTTTCAAAAACTAATAAAATCCAGGATAGCAGGAGGAATTGGGCATGTTCTGCTGAAGGACTATTATGTAGCAGCAATTTTTGCCCAGCTGAGGCATTGGTTTCCTGGAAGCCATGCTTCAAGATGGCAGGAATTGGAATCATATCAATCCCCTAATCATAAATTTTATGACCTGCTATTGACCAGCAGATTTATACCGCACACCCCCTCCAAAATCTCGCCCACAATGGAGGCTCTTCAAGTGTGGAAGATACTCCTAATCGCCCCTATAAATGACACACCTTCAAAATCCATTCCCCTCCTTTTACCAGCTTACAGATACTGATACCAAACCTATACGTTAGACACTGGGAATCCAAAGGCCTCACAACAACTGAGGACTTATACAAAGGCCCTACACTGAAAACCTTTAGAGCAACTCAGCTCGAATACAATCTGGAGTCCAAAGATTACTATACATACATCCAAATTTCACATTTATTGACCTCCATCAGAGACACTAATATGAGTATTCCCTGGAGGATATATCTATAGTTCATAAACCCAGCCACCTCCATCAAAGGCATATCTCTGTTCTACAATTTCCTACACCAGAAATCTGTGTTCATCAAGACTCTCTCTATGAGGACTTGGCAAATAGAGTTGAAAACATCATACACCCTAGACCAATGGAAACAAGCAGAAGGTGAAGGTGATATTTCAGGGTCTAATACTCCACCTTCCAGATGTATTAGCCCTGAGCGTTTTTACGGATGAAGAGAACAAGTGTCACGGAAATGACCTTTGGCCCCACAATAGAGGCATAGGCCCAGAGTTCTGCGCCTAGCATGTTCTTCGGGAGATAACTTAGTCCAGCCCAACTGCATAGGTTCCTCAGTAGGCAGGGGGTGCTCCTCGGATCGAAGAGAATGGACTGGGGGCTCAGGCTGCCTAAAGAACGGGGAGTGCTGGCGTCTTTTTTCCAGGGCCCTCTCCTGAAAGCGAATATCTATCTGGTTACACAAGGTGATGACACTGTCCAGATCAGCAGGAAGGGATCTTCCTCCTAATTCATCCTTCACTCTATCAGAGAGGCCATGTAAAAAGTTTGCAACTAGGGCCTCATTATTCCAGCTCAATTCAGCTGTGAGGATACGGAACTGAAGAGCATACTGTCCCACAGAAGCGGACTCTTGACAGAAAAGTAAAAGAGCGCTAGCCGCTGAGGAGACACGACCCGGTTCCTCGAAGATATTCCAAAAAAGTTTCAAGAAATCAGACAGGCTAGAAACCACTGGATCACTCAGTTCCCACAGAGGGGCAGCCCAAGCTAGCGCATTGCCGGACAGGAGGGATATAATATATGCTACTTTCGCCCAATCGGACAGGAAGTTTTGGAGCTGAAGTTCAAAATGAATTGTGCACTGGCTAAGGCTTGGGGTCCCCAGAGAAACAGGCCGGAGCTGGTAGTTGTAATGAATGTGTGGCTGCGACTGATGCGATAGGTGCAGCGGCAGATAGCGGTTGAGGTTTATCGAACCGAGGGTCCAAATGAGGCCTGAACCTGTTCAACACGGGATGCCAAATCCTGAAGGAATCGCATCACCTGGGTCGGATGCGATTCTTGGGTCTCAAGTCTGCGAACTAAGCCCTGCAATGGGTCATCTGCGGATAGCGGCACATCAGCTGGGTCCATGGCTGATCAAACTGTCAGGTCACCTTGAGGCGAGGTGACAGATGCACACCATAGGGATCAGGAGTGCACCGCAAGGTTGTGGACCCTAAGGCTGACTGCTGCGGACGGGAGACAGATCCCACTGAGGTTAGAGCGTAAGATTCCCTGGGGCACAGAATCTAAGAGCCAGCAGGTGTTCACCAGAGCCTCTAGTGGTGAGGATGGACTTGGCTGCAACTGGCTCCAGGTTGCGACCCCCAGGGTCCCCCAGCTCGCACCCACAGTAGGCAACAGGAGGATAGGGATAGTGAGGGATAAAGCCAAGGTCGGGGCCACAAGCAGACAGGAATAGTCAGGGACATGTCAATAGGTCAGGATCACAGGCAAACAGGGATAGTCAAGGACACGCCAAAGTCGGTAAGGGAACAACAGAAGAGCACACGGCAGGTAACAGGAAGCTAACACACAAAGGTTGATCAGCGGGGTTGGCCTGCAGTGCACAGGTTAATATAGAGTTCTCTGATAGGGGCTAGGGTGGAGTCATGCCAGAGGATGGATTACAAAAGCAGTCAGGTGAGGGTCGGCTGGTCTCTAGAGATGAACACATGGAAACCAGGTAAGCAGACAAACTCTATTGCATAACCATGACAATGTCCTTACCAGCACATATCTAGAAATGGTGAGAAGATGGGAACAAATTGAGATACCAACCCTAAAAGAAGTAGTTAGAACTACTAGCATCCATATCACACACAAACTTATGTACGCTGCTTCCCAAGGTTCCTATTCATCCAGACATTTGATCTGGAAACCCTGGACAAACTGCTATGAAAGAAATGGAAACATGTAAAAATCCTCCACTTTGACCAATAGACCATTAGAATACCGAAATATAATTGTATACTTACCTCCCAAGAAGGTGCTGTCACATCCTAATCCCTTATCCAATTTTTACACCCAACATATCCCTACATTACCTATCTTTCACTAATTAAAAGTTGTCTACATTTAGCCTCTTTTTATACTAATGCCCCGTACACACGATCGGAAATTCGGATAGCAAAAGACCGATGAGAGGTTTTGGTCGGAAAATGCAATCATGTGTATGCCCCATTGGACCTTTGCGGGCCGAATTCCAGCCAGCAAAAGATTGAGAGCAGGTTCTAAATTTTTGGGTCGGGAAAAAGTTCCTATCCAAAAATGCATTAGTGTGTATGCAATTCTGATGTGCAAAAACTCACGCATGCTCAGATTCAAGTACGTACGAGATGGAAGCGATCGGTCTGGTAAAACGACCGTTTGTAATGGACATAGCACATTTGTCACGCTGAATTTGTTTTAATAGTTTAATGCAGCACATTCTCCTCTTCTGTACAATGCTAGTTTTGCTGCTCATATTCACACAGGGTTCCCTCAAACTTCTTTCTTTATTATTTCTCGTGATCTCATGAATAATCCTTTTTTTTTTTTTTTTTTTTAATCAGATCTCCATAATAATGTTTGGATTTTTTTTAATTGTCATTTTTTGTTTTTAATCAAGAACTCCTTTTTTGGAATATTTTAAAATTATTTTCTAGTCATCTCCATAATTTTTTTTTTTTGTGTGTGTCAAGTTTACACACCAACATCATTATCTTGTATTTTTAAAGCTCAAGGAGGTTGGTTGGTGTCCCTTGTTAATTTGACATTGTATTTTTGAAATGTACCTGTCTACTCACAAACAAACTGTCCTAGTTGAAGAAAAATACATAGGCAAGCATTTTTAGAAAAAAAAAATCTCATTTATTTTGGCTGATAACAAAATAAAGAAGGCAACGCTGGAGAAACTGCTTGAATTTGCGAAGCCTTTCTACCCCAGGGCACACATCAACTATTTGGAAAATAAAATTGGTAGCTTGAGAAGTCCATATAATGGGGAGCACAATCTGGTCTAGGACTCCCAGAGATCATGAACAGCAGCAGATGACATATGTCCCCAGGCTGTGGTACTACAACAGCCTGCATCTTCTGTCAGACCAGACTGAACCCAGGCCATCACTTTCTTATCTTCCTTGCAGCCTTCCCTGCAGTCTTCCTTGGAGGCTGTGGCTCCAAGGAAGGCTTGTGGCAGGAGGAGGAGGAGGTGAAGGATGGGTGAGCACACATAAGTGCATGTTATCACTTATTTGGCCATTCAACCCCTTCTGAATGGCCTCAAAAACAAATTTTTCACACCTGAGCCATTGACCCGCCCCCATTTTCTACAATTTAACAGTTACTTAGCAGCCATAGGCCTCTTCAGCATCGGGGGGGGGGGGGGGGGCTTTTCAGGGCTGCATAAGCATCCTTAATGAGGCCCAGTGCTGTGTCCTCCACATTACTCCCCTTCCTGGCCCTTTTTGTTGGAAGGCCGAGTGGAGGCACCTGGGATTGGGTGCGTCTACAAGGCTCTGCTACCTCCTTGATGCCACATACCCCCTCTTCCTCCTGTCTGCCACATTCCAGAGCCTCATTCTGGCTGAGGTCTTCCTGTGTATGAAAAAGGGACATACTTTTAGTTTTTGGTTCATCAATCACACACAATTTTCAGCTCATGACAGTTGCAAATTGAATGTTAAAAAATAGAAAAGACTATCGTTCTGACCCCAGCATTAGCAATAATAACATCTAGTTAACAATCATTTTCGGACAATAAATATGTTAAAAAAATACTATACCTGGCTGGGATCCTCAACTTCTTCCAAGATGCAAGGCCCAGGTTGGTCAACTGGGGTTGAGGGAAGGGTGGATAGAAGTGTAGAAAGTGATTCCCTGGCTTCCATCTGGTCTTCCAGAAACCGCTTCCTGCTGTTTTTCCACAGACTGGGTACATACACATCCTCTGCTGCAGCTCCTGATCTCATGGAAGCCTGGACCTTTTTAAGTTCCTTCATGTATGTGCTTCTCAAGCTACCAATTTTCCTATCCACAAAATCGATGTCTGCGTCGGGGACCTGCGTCTTTACAAATTCCAGCAGTTTCTCCAGCGATGCCTTCCTAGCTGGTTTATTTCGATATAAGTGGTTTTTAACCTCCCACAAATTTTGCATATCCCTGTATTTGTCAATGAATTGGCCCATGAATTCAGGGTCTTTGAATTGTTTCATATTTGCTGCAAGACAAAACACAAGACAAAAACACTAAATATCAGGCTAAACTCTCCTAATCTTATCCCAATATATGCCTCAATCTAGAATCAGTATAGACCACTGATGTACCAAAGTTAAGATGTTACCTTCGTTAGAACGTTCGTCGTCCTTCCTCAGCACACCAAACGTACGTACGACACACAAGTGTCAACTTTATATACACTGCGCATGTGTGAAACTCTGCCCGCGTTGCCCACCCCTGACTTTATATTTGGAAGATTCCCCACCCGGTCTCTTTTGTCGCAGTGGGAGAGGAACATGGCGGAGACACAGCAAGTGGTCACTACTACTAGTCGTAACAAGGAGGAGGAAAGCCCAGAGGCCAAAACGTCCCAATCCAGGAGGAGGTTTAAGGCCTCCAATATGTCCTTTGGTGAGATAGTGGAGATGGTCCACATATTGAAGAGGGCGGACTATGATGGGAAGCATGGACCGTACCCAAACCCCAATCTGCGAAAGGCCAAAATCATGACAAAAGTTGCGAAGAGTTTGCCGTGGAATTTTGGGATAAGATGATCCAAGGAGCAATTAAGGAAACACTGGTCAGACCTTAAATTAAGGGAGCAGGATCAGTACAGAAGGTAAAGAAAGTGCTTCAAAAAAGTAAGTACATGTCGTGTGTTCCTATTATGATTATTAACTTGCATGGTGCTCCATGTGCTTTTCTTTACTGCTGTACGGTTTAAAATGGCTACTTTCATGTTTGTGGACACAGTAATCGTTCGTAGGAAACATTGTTCATTTGCCAACTAAATACAATGTTTTTAGCTGATACAGGGTTAACTACATTTGGCCATGCTAATTTGAATTAAATGAAGTTTAGGACATTGTTGCATGAATTGCATACTTGATTCAGTGTCATGTAAGGAGAGGACACTCAGCAGCTGTTTACACATCTGGACTCAGGAGCACTAGTGTGGGACACCAGAGCACATGTTTTAGCGTGAACCACACAGGTTCTCCAGTGGATACTTGGGGTGTCTCAGTGTGGGAAACTTGTCCAAATAAGGTAAGTATTCCAGCTTGGTTAAGGGAATTAATCATGTCTTCAACTTGGAACTCTGCCCAAAAAGACAATTGTACCCTACTTTTAAGCAATGTTTCACATTCATATTTCTGGCCATAAATATCTGTGTGCTAAGTATACCTTTTTTTTCATTCTCATAGGAGAGAAAAGATTCGGTCTGTCTGAGGACACCAGCAACACCACGCCTCAGGAAGAAGGGGAGCAGAGGATTGTGGTACCTCAGGATGTGGAGGAAGGAGAGGTGTAAGAAATGCTCAAAATTGGCACCACAACAGGTCAGTCTCAGACACCACAGATTCAGGTAACAGATGTATGCCTGCATATTTATAATACATGGTGTTTATTTTTATTTTAGGTGATGTGCAGGTTGTGGAACCAAAATCGGGTAATTTCACCAGTGACAGTGCACAACAGCTTATCCAGGAAATAATGTGTTGCAGTCGGGATTTAGAACTTATCAATGAAAAAAACAAGGAAATAGAACAAAGACTGAAGAACATGATTGATGTACTAGGGAGAATCTAAAACTTAAAGAGGAGGGCCGGTTAAAAAAAAAAAAAAAAAAAAAAGTCAGCAGCTGCAAACACTGCAGTTGCTGACTTAATAAACACACTCACCTGTCCAGGGCGCCCGCGATGTCGGCCGCCCGAGGCCGACCCGTCCCTCGGCTCTCGGGTCCCGGCGCCGCCATTCCCTGTAAGGGAAACAGGCAGTGGAGCCTTATGGCTTCACTGCCCGTTTCCTACTGCGCATGCGCGAGTCCCGCAGCTACTGCGCATGCGCGAGTCCCGCAGCGCTTTCCGAATGGGACGTGCTGTGTTCTGGAACACACAGTTCCCAGAACACAGCGCGACTCATTACCCAGAAGACGCCGCGACGAAGACAGAAGACAGAAGATCTCCGCGGAGGAGGAAGAGGAAGATTAGGATAAAGTGCCTAGCAACAGGCATTTCTGGGAAGTAAAAAAAAAAATTTTTTCATTTTTTTTTTTTTTAGATTTTTTTCTAATTTTTAAAATGTTTTTGTTTTTCAAGGTGGCCCTCCACTTTAAAAAGATTACAGCTTTTTTAAAAAAAATTATAATTTTATCTAAAGTTTTAATACAGTTTAAAAGCCACATTTAGAAGATGCACACAGTGTGTCAACATGTGCTATCTGCCATCAGGGGATTTCAATGTACGTGTTTTGTGGGTGCAACCCCTTGCTCCACTAGTAGGTGAGAGGAAGTGGTTTCACCCCCAAAACACGTCCATTGATCCCCCATGATGGAAGATAGCACATGTTGACATTAGGTATGGGATCAGAAAAGAAATCCCCATTTTGATTCACAGTTTGTGTGCATCTTCTAAATTTGGCTTTTACAGGGGTGACTTCACCCCATCTGATGACGGCAAGATCAGGACCTTTTTCACACTATAGTGTCTGATATTGCCTTCATTTTTGCAATGTTGAACTTTGTTAAGTTCCAGAGTTGTGTATTTTATGTTTGGAAACATGCCTGTTTCTGTATTTTTTCAAAAATTTCAAGGTAAAACTTTGAAAAAAAATGTTTTTTTTACCACCAAATGTTTTGTAATGCACATGTTAATGTGCACGGAGTAAAAGGCTTTCTGCTCAACAATGTGTGGCTTTTTTTTTCAATGCTCAATAACACTTTCTGTATTAAGTTGGTGTTTACAGTGACAAAGGTTGTTATTTAAATAATGTTAAAACCACTTGGCACTATAAGTGGACTAGGAGAACCTAGGAGACAGATAAAAGAAACACAAGCAGTAAATCCAAATCAAGATTTTATCATATCAATTTTTTTTTATTTAGAAAATATTTACAAATTAGCTGGCATAGCAATGGCCCCTCTACCCGTAAAATATTCCACATATTTTTCACACACTTCACGAGCGCTTGGGGGGGGGGGGGGGCAAAGCAGACGGACAGCTTCCAGGCCTGTTAGAGTTGGTTCATGAAGTCTGGCCTCAGGCCCAACTGAGGCTATATAATTTGGAGCATTTCTTTTTAAAAAGTTGTGCAGGATGCAGCAGCATAAAACAATGTGTTTCAGTTTGTACTCCTCCAGGTTTATTGCCATTAGAAATAGGCGGAACCAGCTGGCCATTACCCATAAAGGTATTCTCCACATCTTTTTGGGCTCTGGCCAGCCGGTAATTAAAAACCCTCTTCTCCGGGGTGAGGGTCCTCTGGTGGAATAGTCTCATCACGTGACTGGCCAGACCAAACGCTTCATCAGCAATAAAAATAAACAGAAGTCCTTCAACGTTCTCTTACACAGGTGGCAATCCCAAGCCACCGCTCTGGAGACATCCATAGAACTCGGTCTGGGCAAAGACTCCACCATCCGACATCCATTCTTCCCCACGTCCACATAGAGAAACTCGTATGACACCGACACCACCGTCATCAACATGATACTATGAAACCCCTTATAGTTAAAAAAGTATGACCCTGAATGGGGTGGTGGGACGATGTGGATGTGCTTCCCATCTATTGCCCCAATGCAATTGGGAAAGTCCCAATGATGGGCAAAGTGGGATGCCAAAGTCTGCCATTCCTGTGGTGTTGAAGGAAACTGTGGAGTCAAAACAGAATTTTTTTTTTTTAATTTTGCACATAAACCTTGCAAGCAGAATAGACACAAACATTCTTGGCCAACATCAGTATAACATTGATTTTAATGCATATTTAAAGACAAAAATGTAAGGATTCCTTACCCCCTCTGATGGGCCATTGTCAAAATTTTAGGGGGGTTCTAAATGAGTTTGGGAGCCCCAAAAAAAGCCTTTGACATTCAGCATGAATCTAAGGACAGCAATAACATTTGTACACATTATAGGGGGTGTTTAGGGTAAAGCACTACAATAAAGCTGACAAAATACATTGTTAAGTGACTAGGCTAAGTGTGTATGAGCCCAGGATAGCTTGATGGGGAGGTTAGTGAAGGCAAATAGGCATGTAGGCCAAAAAAGGAGCATTAAAAGATTCCAGCATGCATGAGGACAAAGAGGACAAAGGGGACATTCACAGCATATTCAAGGGTAATTATGGAATGATGAAAGAAATACAAACCATTAGCATACATTAAATACATATAATGTAATGTTAAAGGATAAAACTTACCCTAATATAGTCCTTCTGCAGGACCTGAATAATTGCAGAACAGATCTCTGGAATAATGATCGGCAGAGCCTGGGGGGAGATGCCTGTAGAGAACTTGAGGTCCTCTAGACTCCTCCCCATCGCCAAATACTGCAACATAGCGACTAGCCTCTGCTCGGGAGTGATGGCTTGCCGCATGTAGGTGTACTGCCTGTTAATATAAGGGGTAAGCAAAGCCAACAAACGGTGAAAAATGGGGTCCGTCATCCGGAAAAAAATCCTGAAATCATCAGGGTTATTCTCCTGGATCTCCTGCAGCAAAGGCATATGAGAGAATTGGTCACGCTGGAGTAACCAATTCTTGGTCCATGAACTCTTCCCCATTGTGTTCATGAACTAGGCTTGGGTCAAAAGTAAGAACCCCAACACCAAGCCTCCACACAGCATGAACTCTACGATGAGCACATAATTGCAACATGGCTTCAAAATGGTCGGCTGGTCAGAACGAACTAACCAAACGCACTGAAGAACAGCAAGGCCTCTGAAGAGCGAGCTGAAAATCAGTAATGAGCGGACATGAAAAACATATGCAAACTGACTACACGCACTGAAAACCAGGTAGAAACCCACAAGCACATACTGAACAGCAGTAAAAGGATCGGAATAAGCACGAGTCTGAAAAGCGTGAATCGTCTGTCACCAAACTTCTACTAACACGAGATAAACAAGAGATTAGCAGAAGGAGCGCAAAGGGTGGGGAACTGGATATTGTAGTTCATTTTTCTAGTCCTGTCGTACGTGTTGTATGTTATCGCATTCTTGACGATTGGAATTTGGTATGACCATGTGTATGCAAGACAGCTTGAGTGTAATCCCGTCAGAAAAACCATCAGAGCTTTTTCCAACCAAAATTCTGATCGTGTGTACGCGGCATAACAGTCATGCATAAGGACGAACAATAACTCCAACTCATTAAAACACCACCTGACTTGCCCAACTCGGATCACAGTGTGGTAATAACCTATAGGAAGAAAATAAATCCCATGTGAACCCACCCCCCAGGGCGCAGAGTATTCCCATTGGGCCACCAGGAGGGTGAAGAAGCATGACAATAAGCATACAAGAAATTAGCCATGTTTACTGCTGTATGTATGCATAGTGCCATTTGAGATCCAAACTGTGATACATCCTATGGCTATAATTGATATTGCTAGTATAATGCTCAATTTTGCAAAACTGGTTGTTACCTGTAGAGATGGCCTTGCGGTTCACTCAGCGGTAGGTTCGCTGCGAATTCTGCGTGTTCAGGATTCGCCAAACCGGTGGACTTTTAGCGCTGTTCGCCTGGCGGACATATGTGTTTACATTGTGAAAGAACTTTGACCCATGATGACACATCCATCATGGGCTACAGGACAGCCAATTGAGAAATTTCAGCACATGGACAATTGGACATACCCCTACCTTATAAATAGACCTGATCTGGCGGCCATTTTACATTCTGTCTTATGTCAGTGTAGGGACAGGACGCTGTGTGGAGCAGGGAGAGACTGTAGTGACACAAATCACTAGCTATTCGGTCCACAAAAGTCCTTTTAAGGACTGGTATAGGTGTAGTACAGAATATAGGGTTCGGTGCACTGCTGTGCTGGTGATTGCTAAGTGCACTGTTGACTGATTCTGCAGTTGTCTTTTGTCAGTGTAGGGACAGGACGCTGTGTGGAGCAGGGACAGTCAGTTTAATCACTAGCTATTACTATTAGGTCCACAAAGGTCCTTTTACGGACTGGTATAGGTGTACGGTATATAGGGTGCTGGTGCACTGCTGCTGACTGTTGTGCTGGTGATTGCTGCCCAATTCTGCAGCTGTCTTTTATCAGTGTAGGGACTGAGGGACAGTCTGCAAATCACTAGCTACTAGGTCCACAAAGGTCCTTTTAAGGACTGGCATAGGTGTACAATATATAGGGTTGTGGTGCACTGCTGGTGATTGCTGCCCGGTTCTGCAGCTGTCTTTTATCAGTGTAGGGACTGAGGGACAGTCTGCAAATCACTAGCTACTAGGTCCACAAAGGTCCTTTTAAGGACTGGTATAGGTGTACAATATATAGGGTTGTGGTGCACTGCTGCTGACTGCTGCCCAATTCTGCAGCTGTCTTTTATCAGTGTAGGGACTGAGGGACAGTCTGCAAATCACTAGCTACTAGGTCCACAAAGGTCCTTTTAAGGACTGGTATAGGTGTACACGTATATTCTACTTTCTTTCAAATATAGAAAGAATATTATACTTGACTGCTGCCCGATTCTGCAGCTGTCTTTTATCAGTGAAGGGACTGAGGAACAGTCTGCAAATCACTAGCTACTAGGTCCACAAAGGTCCTTTTAAGGACTGGTATAGGTGTACAATATATAAGGGTTGTGTCAGGTCACCTAGAGCCCAGGTGACAGGTGCACACCGTAGGGTTGGGGGTGCACCGCTAGGCTGTGGACCCTACGGCTGACGGCTGCAGACGGGGGACAGATCCCACTGGGGTAAGAGCGTAAGATTCCCCGGGGCGCGGAGTCTAAGAGCCAGCTGGTGTTCACCAGAGCTTCGAGTGGTGAAGATGGTCTTGGCTGCAACTGGCTCCAGGTCGCGACCCCCAGGGTCCCCCAGCTCACACCCACAGTAGGGAACAGGAGGATAGGGATGGTAAGGGACAAAGCCAAAGTCGGGGCCACAAGCAGAACAGAATAGTCGGGTACACGCCAATAGGTCAGGGTCACAGGCAAGCAGGGATGGTCAGAACACGCCAAGGTCGGTAACGGAAATCAGTAGCAGAGCACACGACAGGAAACAGGAAGCTAATACACAATGGAATACACAATGGTTGATCAGCACTGAGCCCTGCAGTGCACAGGTTTATATAGGCTCCCTGATAGGGCCTGGGGTGGAGCCATGCTTAGAGGAGAGGTTATAAAAACCACCAGGTGGAAGTAGCTGGCTTCTTAGTCTGAAGACATGAGGAAAGGTAAGCAAACGTACGAGGTATTGAAGAATGCCTTTACGGAGCCGGGAATCCAAAACTTGACTAACCTCGTATTTTAGATTATCCTCAGAAACCAAAGCAGAGGTAGGGAGAGGACGAGAGGACTTGAGGACTAAAGGCTTTTTAGGAATGGGTAAGGGCATGAGAAGATCAGGAGTCTGAGCAGGGACCCCCTCACCCTTAAAGTTGAGTTGGGCATCCATCACAGGACCACCAAACTGGGCAGAGGTCAGTGGATCCCTGAGGTCAGGTTGGTTAGAGGGTGACATGTCGCAAGATTTAAGCTGGATAGCAGAAACACAAACAGAACCCTGAGAAAAAGATTGAAAACCCCTCCTGGCCGAATGAGGTATTCTATCCAAAGGATGGATTGAGCCTCTTAAATGGGTTTGAACGGACATAGTAGTAGTAGGGTGAGGCTGGGTCATAGAAGGTCCTGAACAAGAAGCAGGAAGCTCATAGGGCATGGGCTGGACTGGCATAAGTGGTGTGGAGGCCGACTGATTAGTATTGTCAGATGTAGCGACCATCTCAATCGCATCACAAGGCATAGCGACTCTGGAACTTGCAGACAAGTTAGCCTGGCTGTGCGTCCAAGGGAGATTAGGGACAGGCAGAGGTAAATGGTTACGCGAACTGGAGCGAATGATCGACTCAGGTTCATAGGTGGGCTCCTCATCCAGAGTATCACATGACCCAGAGAGTGCACCAGTCCGACTATTGCAGGACGCGTCCCAGAGATCGCCATATACAGCAGGAAAAGCAGAAGATACTGGGATGGTGGTAACGGGAAGTCTCTCCTTTGGGGTACCCTTGAGTAGGCAGGAAGAGGAACAGGAGGAACCCCAAGCCAGGATCCATCCAGCAGACCAGTCAACGTGTGGAGAATGGAGCCGAAACCAAGGAAGACCTAATATGATAGGAGGTGAAGCCTTAGGTAAGACAAGGAAGGATATCCACTCCTGGTGGAGTGCCCCTACTGACATCTTAACAGGAATAGTCTGGAAGCGGATAGGACCCCCTGGGAGAACCGTGCCATTAATCGCCAAGACCACCAATGGTGTTGTAAGGGGCAAAAGGGTAAGTCTCATGGAGGATGCAGTTTCCCAATCCATGAAATTGGCAGCGGCTCCGGAATCAAGATGTGCTGAGACCAAACGAGAGGAAGCACCGACATGAAGCAACACAGAAAGGAGAAGACGAGACGGTGAAGGTGATATTTCAGGGTCTAATACTCCACCTTCCAGATGTATTAGCCCTGAGCGTTTTTCCGGACGAAGAGAACAAGTGTCACGGAAATGACCTTTAGCCCCACAATAGAGACATAGGCCCAGAGTTCTGCGCCTAGCGCGTTCCTCGGGAGATAACTTAGTCCAGCCCAACTGCATAGGTTCCTCGGTAGGCAGGGGGTGCTCCTCGAATCGAGGAGAAGGGACTGGGGACCCTACGGCTGACGGCTGCAGACGCGTAAGATTCCCCGGGGCGCGGAGTCTAAGAGCCAGCTGGTGTTCACCAGAGCTTCGAGTGGTGAAGATGGTCTTGGCTGCAACTGGCTCCAGGTCGCGACCCCCAGGGTCCCCCAGCTCACACCCACAGTAGGGAACAGGAGGATAGGGATGGTAAGGGACAAAGCCAAAGTCGGGGCCACAAGCAGAACAGAATAGTCGGGTACACGCCAATAGGTCAGGGTCACAGGCAAGCAGGGATGGTCAGAACACGCCAAGGTCGGTAACGGAAATCAGTAGCAGAGCACACGACAGGAAACAGGAAGCTAATACACAATGGAATACACAATGGTTGATCAGCACTGAGCCCTGCAGTGCACAGGTTTATATAGGCTCCCTGATAGGGCCTGGGGTGGAGCCATGCTTAGAGGAGAGGTTATAAAAACCACCAGGTGGAAGTAGCTGGCTTCTTAGTCTGAAGACATGAGGAAAGGTAAGCAAACCCAGGAAGATCACTGCATAACCATGACAGGTTGTGGTGCACTACTGCTGACTGCTGCCCTATTCTGCAGCAGTCCTTTATCAGTGTAGGGACTGAGGGACAGTCTGCAAATCACTAGCTACTAGGTCCACAAAGGTCCTTTTAATGACTGGTATAGGTGAGTGTACAATATATAGGGTTGTGGTACACTGCTGCTGACTGCTGCCCGATTCTGCAGCTGTCTTTTATCAGTGTAGGGACCGAGGGACAGTCTGCAAATCACTAGCTACTAGGTCCACAAAGGTCCTTTTAAGGACTGGTATAGGTGTACAATATATAGGGTTGGGGTGCACTGCTGTGCTGCAGATTGCTGCCCGATTCTGCAGCGGTCTTTTATCAGTGTAGGGACTGAGGAACAGTCTGCAAATCACCAGCTCCACAAAGGTCCTTTTAAGGATAAGGATCTCTATCTCAGAACTGGTGTCAGTGCTCTCTATCACGGTGCTGGTGTCAGTGCTCTCTCTCTATCTCAGTGCTGGTGTGGTGTCAGTGCTCTCTATCTCAGTGCTGGTGTCAGTGCTCTTTATCTTGGTGCTGGTGTCAGTGCTCTCTATCACGGTGCTGGTGTCAGTGCTCTCTATCACGGTGCTGGTGTCAGTGCTCTCTATCATGGTGCTGGTGTCAGTGCTCTCTATCACGGTGCTGGTGATCATCTCCTGCACCCTCTTCATAGCTTGCCCTGACCTTTCCTCTCCTCCATGCACTCCTGAGTCCTGAATTGTCAAAATTTCACAAATAAAAAAGAATGCTTGTCGTTGTCGATCCCAGATTGACTTCATACTTTTGTTATGTCAGTGTCCATGTGGTGGGACTATGTGTGCACAGCTAGTAAGTATTTTGTGGCTGAAAATATGACCTGTAGGTTTTTAAGGTTCACCTGGCATTAAAGTCTTTGCGGTTTGCGAACTTTCGGCCGCTTTCGCAGTTTGGGAAACGTCCCGTCGGAAGTTCGTCCATCTCTAGTTACCTGCATGTTTTCTTTAATTTTTTTTTGTTATCACCAAACTTTATATTTTTCTTGTTAAATCTTTTATTGAATTTCAAGAAAAAAAAGGGAAGTTTACAGATCATAATGAGCATCATATCATGAGTATCATAAATTAACAATATAGTTATAATCAGGTATTGATCACATAGATTAGGTATGTTATAAGTGAAAGTATAAGTAACATAGAGATTGTATACTATAATATTATAAGTACTGAACTAAATTAGGAAGGAACTATATGAGAGAATTAATGAAATATGCTTCCAGACCACCTGTCCACCCCAAATGGGTTCAAGCTGTGAACAGGTGGGGGCAGATATAATTAAAAAGTAAAACTCTTTTCCTGGTTAACCTTAGCTCAGCACAACCAGTATTTAAAGAACGTTTTGAAGAATAGACCCTCTAAAAGAGAGATCGATTCTTTATGTTGATGAGAAATAAACCAACTTTTGAAAGATAAAACATAAATAAAATAAAAAAAGAAAAAAAGAAGAAGAGGGATAGAAAAGGAGGAAAAGAGAGAAGAAAAGGGATGAGATGAAAACTCTCGAGGTAGTGACCTGGTACATGACATGAATCAATAGCACAACAGCGATACACAAGGATTTTATTGTGGGAACAGCAATGACTGGTCAAAATCAGAAGGAAAGAAATGTTTAACCCATGCTTGCCAAATCATGTGAAATTTACAAATATTATTGTTTTCAATAGTTGTCATTTTATCGAAAATGAGAGCTTTGTTCAGTCTGTGTTTGGCTTCCGCCACAATTACATTTTTGGTTTTCCATGCCTTAGCTATGGTTTGTTTAGCTGCTGTATTAATATAAACAAGTAGCTTGAATTGTGTCCGTGTGAGTGAATCTGGTTTGAGATTTAAAAGTGCAATAGCTGGGTCTGGGGCAATATAGATATCTAAAGCTTTAGAGGCCATTGCAAATATGTTATTCCAAAATTCTTGCACCACCGGACAATCCCACCATATATGAAGATGAGTACCAGGAGAGGAGCAACCTCTAAAACAATGATTAGGGTAAGATGGAGAAAATTTAGCAATCCTTGCTGGTACTAGGTACCATCGTGCCAGAACTTTAAAGTTAGCTTCCAAAGCATAACAGTTGGGAGATGATGATTTAGTAGCTAACCAAATGTTGGACCAGTCATTGTTGTTAAAGCGGTTTTGTACAGAAAATTGCAAGTTCATCCTATTCAAATGGCTTTGGAACATAGATGCAGTTATGACCATTGAAATAAAATAATATGCAGTATTTACCTTTTATTTTTAATGTTTATGCCGACTTCCGGGCTCTCCTCCCGTGGGAGTAGGTGTGTTTATCGGCTTCGCAATGGTCCCTGGGAACTTTTTTAGCTATTTCCCAGGAATCAGTGGGGGACACAGTCATGCCGAAATCTCGTGAGATTTCGGAAGGAGGACGCCGGTCACGTGACGAGGGCATGTCCAAAATTGCCATTTTGAAAGTGGGCAGGCAGCTCTATCTGCCATTACCACTATAGCACATGAGGCAAGAGGAGGGAAAACAAAGAGGACACCCAATGAGCATGTGCGAGATGGAGCGGTGGATGCTGGGAGCTCAGCGTCATTGCATCCAGGAAGTAAATGCCTGTGGGCTTCAAACGCCCACAGTGAAAATGGAAACCGCCGGACTGCTTTTTTAAAAATTTTCCTTAGCAATGAAATCGTCACGCCGGGGGTTAAAAAGACGCCAATCGTGACTGCAAAGACACCGTAGGAATCGCCCACCAGTGACACAGGTTAAAAAAAAAAAAAAAAACGGCAGCGGAATCCCGCTTTAAATATTCGACCCAAATCCTGTGCCCATTTAACAGAATATGATGGAAGTACCTCATTGGGGGTAGTAATAAGGGTTTGGTACACATATGAAATTAAACCTTTAACATGTGGGTCACTTATACAAATATGTTCAAATTTAGACATCTGACTAAGTGCTAAACCTGACTCAATAAGAGGCATATAGAAACTTTTAATTTGTAGATATCGAAATATCTCATTGTTTGAGAGCCCGTAGTTCGTACATAGCATAGGGAATGTTTGAAAGGTATTTGAGGATAATGCTGTAGCTTATAGAATCTAGTCAGATTAGTAGAAGACCATGCTGAAAAAGATTTCGGAAATGTCCATGCAGGATAAAAAGCTGGATTCCCTAAAAAGGAAAGAAGTGGATTATGTACTGATTGTAATTTACATGAACTACCAAATCTATCCCAGATAACCAATGAATGTTTTGTGATAGGATTAGTCAGATGTGATCTGTCCTTTGGCTGAATCCATAGTAGATTGGGCACTGATATGGGGTCACAATCAATGGCTTCAATAGATACCCATAAAGGTATGTCTTCTGTTGAATGATATTTAGGGAGTATCGATAGTTGAGCTGCAAAGTAGTAAGAAGCGAAGTTAGGTAGCCCCAAGCCTCCACTGGTTTTAGTAAGATATAAAGTGGATTTAGGTATACAGGGTTTAATATTCTTCCAAATAAAAGACATAATTCTACGCTGTGTGAGTCGTAAAAAATATGAGGTATGCAAACGGGAAGTACCCTATATAAATATAAAAACCGACCCAATCCATGATAGTGGTAGTGCGGACCATTGCTTTAATAATCCTGTAACTTGCTTCAGCAGGGGTAAATAATTAGCTGCAAAAAGATCAGAAAGTGAGGATGTAAGGTGCACACCTAAATATGGTAATTGGCGATCAACCCAATTGAAAGGTAGAGAGGATTGAGCCTGTAATAGGTCAGAGTGTTTTAAAGAAATATTCAATGCATTTGGTTTGGTGGGATTTACAAAGAGACCAGAAATACAGTGGTGTGAAAAAGTGTTTGCCCCCTTCCTCATTTCCTGTTCCTTTGCATGTTTGTCACACTTAAGTGTTTCGGAACATCAAACCAATTTAAACAATAGTCAAGGACAACACAAGTAAACACAAAATGCAATTTGTAAATGAAGGTGTTTATTATTAAAGGTGAAAAAAAATCCAAACCATCATGGCCCTGTGTGAAAAAGTGATTGCCCCCTAAACCTAATAACTGGTTGGGCCACCCTTAGCAACAACAACTGCAACCAAGCGTTTGCGATAACGTGCAATGAGGCTTTTACAGCGTCCTGGAGGAATTTTGGCCCACTCATCTTTGCAGAATTGTCCTAATTCAGTTACATTAGAGGGTTTTCGAGCATGAACGGCCTTTTTAAGGTCATACCACAACATCTCAATAGGATTCAGGTCAGGACTTTGGCTAGGCCACGCCAAAGTCTTCATTTTGTTTTTCTTCAGCCATTCGGTGGTGGACTTGCTGGTGTGTTTAGGATCATTGTCCTGCTGCAGAACCCAAGTTCGTTTCAGCTTGAGTACATGAACAGATGGTCGGACATTCTCCTTCAGGATCTCTTGGTAGACAGCAGAATTCATAGTTCCTTTTATCACGGCAAGTCTTCCAGGTCCTGAAGCAGCAAAACAGCCCCAGACCATCACACTACCACCACCATATTTTACTGTTGGTATAATGTTCTTTTTATGAAATGCAGTGTTCCTTCTACGCCAGATATACTTGGACACACACCTTCCAAAGAGTTCCACTTTTGTCTCATCGGTCCACAGAATGTTGTCCCAAAAGTCTTGGGGATCATCAAGATGTGTTGTGGAGAAATTGAGACGAGCTTTGATGTTCTTTTTGCTCAGCAGTGGTTTTCTCCTTGGAACTCTGCCATGCAGGCCATTTTTGCCCAGTCTTTTCCTGATGGTGGAGGCATGAACGCTGACCTTAACTGAGGCAAGTGAGGCCTGCAGTTCCTTGGACGTTGTTGTGGGGTCTTTTGTGACCTCTTGGATGAGTCGTCGCTGCGCTCTTGGGGTAATTTTGGGCGGCCGGCCACTCCTGGGAAGGTTCACCACTGTTCCATGTCTTCGCCATTTGTGGATAATGGCTCTCACTGTGGTTCGCTGGATTCCCAAAGCTTTGGAAATGGCTTTATAACCCTTTCCAGACTGATAGATCTCAATTACTTTCTTTCTCAATTGTTCCTGAATTTCTTTGGGTCTCGGCATGATGTGTAGCTTTTAAGGATCTTCTGGTGGACCTTACTGTGTCAAGCAGCTCCTATTTAAGTGATGCCTTGATTGTGAACTGGTGTGGCAATAATCAGGCCTGGGTGTGGCTAGAGAAATTGAACTCAGGTGTGGACAACCACAGTTATAGTATGTTTTAACAAGGGGGGCAATCACTTTTTCACACAGGGCCATGATGGTTTGGATTTTTTTTTCACCTTTAATAATAAACACCTTCATTTACAAATTGCATTTTGTGTTTACTTGTGTTGTCCTTGACTATTGTTTAAATTGGTTTGATGTTCCGAAACACTTAAGTGTGACAAACATGCAAAGGAACAGGAAATGAGGAAGGGGGCAAACACTTTTTCACACCACTGTATGTGAAAATGTATCCAATATTCGCATAAGAATTGGGGCAGAAATGTGGGGATGAGATAGATAAATAAATATGTCATCCGCATAAAGACACAGTTTATGGTGATGCCCACCTAGTTCAATACCTTTGATATCTGGGTTGGATCTAATTAATTGTGCCAAAGGTTCCATATGTAGGGCAAAAAGTAGTGGGGATAAGGGACAACCCTGTCTTGTGCCTCTTCTGATGTCTATTATTGCTGATTTATAACCTGCATATTTAATATACGCCCTGGGATTGTTATAGAGGGAAGAGATCCAAGTCAGGAAATGATTACCAAAACGCCATTTTTTGAGAGTAAATTGCATATAAGGCCAGGTGACTGAGTCAAAAGCCTTACTGATATCCAAAGATAGAAGGCAAGTTGGGATACGTCTGTTTTTAGCGGCTTGAATAAGTAATAGTGTTCTTAACTTTATATTTTTCAATAAAAATCTATTGAAACTACAAAAAATACATCACCTAGAATCAGCATACATTTTCAGTAGGGGTCACCCATGGCCAGAAAGCCTGTAAAAATCAATGACAGGCATCATGGCTGTTTGCATGTAAACCTTTAACCCTGTCAGAGATTTGAATTGATTCTTGCCAGTGTATAGCTTTTATGTGAATTAGGGCCATATTGTGACAAAGTTGCAAAGGCTAAAAACATTTAAGGTCTATGCGTAGGAGAAATGTGTTTACATGGGAAATGGCCATTGACAGTATGGATTTGATGTGTTTTTAGCCTTTGCAACATTGTTACAATAAAGAGTTACAGTAGGTCAGTGTCATTGATCCAATATGGATATATGGCCATAATATATCAATGATGGCATGAGCATCCTGGCACAAGTTTGGACCAAACCCAAGAACATCCTTTGTCTTCAAATATACCGTATATACTCGAGTATAAGCCGAGATTTTCAGCCTCTTTTTTGAGGCTGAAAGTGCCCCCCTCAGCTTATACTCGAGTCATCGCTGTCTGCCCGCTCGATCAGCGTGTCGAGCAGACAGACAGCGGCCATTCTATTCAAAAGCCGCGCCTCCGGCTCCGCCTTCGCCTGTGATAGGCGGAACACTGAATTTCCCAGCAGCCTGTGTTCCGCCTATCACGGACATCGTATCATCCTCGTACTACGGACGAGGATGATACGACGTCAGTGATAGGCGGAACACAGGCTGCTGGGAAATTCAGTGTTCCGCCTATCACAGGCGAAGGAGGAGGCGCGGCTTTTGAATTTTACAATGGCCGCCGAAGAGGGCACGGGACGGAGGCAAGGCAAGGCAAGGCAAGGCACGGCACGGGACGGGACGGAGGCAAGGCAAGGCACGACACGACGGCAAGGCACGGCACGGCACGGGACGGCACGGGACGGAACGGAACGGAGGCAAGGAGGCAAGGCACGGGACGGAACGGAGGCAAGGAGGCAAGGCACGGGACGGAGGCTCGGGACAAAGGTAGGCTGGACACACACACACACACACACACACACACACACACACACACACACACACACACACACACACACACGGATACACACACACACAGGGATGGGTGGATGGATGGAGACACACACAGGGATGGGTGGATGGATGGAGACACACACAGGGATGGATGGATGGATGGAGACACACACACACAGGGATGGATGGATGGATGGATGGAGACACACACACACAGGGATGGATGGATGGATGGACACACACACACACAGGGATGGATGGACGGACACACAGGGATGGACGGACACACAGGGATGGACGGACACACAGGGATGGACGGACACACAGGGATGGACGGACACACACACAGGGATGGACAGGCATGTCTCACCCTCGGCTTATACACGAGTCAATAAGTTTGCCAGTTTTTTTGGGGGTAAATTGGGGGCCTCGGCTTATATTCGGGTCGGCCTATACTCGAGTATATACGGTAAAATCTTTGGGTTTTGGATTCTTAAGTGTTTTGGCTTTTTTTAGAAGCATGGGGAGTGAAAACAGCAAACAATCACTGAATTAATGTTGTCCTACAGTGCATTGAAAAAGTATTTATACCCCTTGACATTTTCCACATTTTGTCACGTTACAAGCAAGAATGTAAATGTATTTTATTGGGATTTTATGTGATGGACCAGCACAAAGTGTGAAGTGGAAGGGAAAAATATTAATAAATAAAAGATTTTCATTTTTTTTTAGACCAAAATAGAAATACCACCAAAAGAAATGTGTTGTATGTTCGGGCAAGTGTCAGTTAAAATAGTGCAGTGCTGAATAGCGGAAAATGCTCTGGTCATGAAAGAGGTAAGACCTTCCAGAGCTCAAGTGGTTAAGGAGAGGGTACGTCGAATGCTCATCGTTTACAAATTAAACAAAACAGCCATGAAAAGTCATTTAACAGCAATTTTTTTTTTTTCCTTTGTAAATTTTGCTTTAGTACATTGTATAGGTGCACCACTTTTATGTGCAGGTTTAAGTTGGCCCCCAAGAATGAATTTCTATGAATTGTATATTTCAGTTGTTGGCCCTTAAGCTTTTTTAAAAGAGCTTCTCCCCTTAGGGTTGAGCTCAAGGTTTGGACAGAACTTTGGCTGTTCACACATTTGTCTGAACATCAGAATTTTAGCCTGTTCAGTTGCAATTGAACAGCATTTACAGAGGCAGTATTTCAGAACTGAACCTGAACTGGATCCAAACAAGCAAAGGACCATTTTTAAATGTGGAGCCCGACCTACCCAACTATGTGTGAACTGGCTCCATTGAGAGCCGGTCACAGTCGCCCGTCATGTGAATTGAATGCGGGGAAACCATGTGGGAACCAAGAAAAATAAAAAATCTGCGCTTAGTAAAAACGAATAAATCAGCAGCTAAACACTATAACCAGGATACTGGGCACAACGAAAACAAAAGAAATAAAGTGCAGCTCTTGGCCACTAAATATGAATGTGGCCTAATAAATGTAAAAAAAAAAACAAAAAAAAAAAAAACTGTGAAGTCAAATATACAAATATTGTGAAAAAACATTAATATAAGATGCTTCTGAAACTCAAGTGTCCAATAGAATCAAAAACGAACTGTGAATCCAAATGATCATAGATAAATTGATGCAGCAAAATAATATAAATAATGTCCCATGTGAATATGAAGCAGAGGTAGCTAATCTTGTGGGAACCAAGCCTTACTCTTTTTTAACATTCAGCTCCCATTGACTTTATTAGGTTCAGTTTCGGCATCTGAACACTAGTCATGTTCTACAAACTTGCCTCAAACCAAACCCAGGTGTATTTGGCTCATCACTGTGCTGCACTGAATGATTTTATATATATGTGTGTGTGTGTGTGTGTGTGTATGTATATCTATCTATCTATCTATATATATATATATATATATATATATATATATATATATACACACACACACAGTACCTTGAAAAAGTATTCATACCCCTTGACATTTTCCAGATTTTGTCATGTCACAACCAAAAACGCAAATGTATTTTATTCTGATTGTATGTGATAGACCAACACAAAGTGGCACATAATTGTCAAATGGAAGGAAAATGGTAAATGGTTTTCAAATTTTTTTACAAATATATATGTAAAAAGTGTGGAGTGCATTTGTATTCAGCCCCCTTTACTTTGATACCCCTAACTAAAATCTAGTGGAACCAATTGCCTTCAGAAGTAACCTAATTAGTAAATATAGTCCAACTGTGTGTAATTTAATCTCAGCAATAATACAGCTGTTCTGAGAAGCCCTAACGCCCCTTTCACACATGCGGACATTATGTCTGTATTTCATCCATCCATTTGCGGATGAAATATGGACATACATGCACTCCTATGGGATAGCGGGTGTCTGCGGATGAATATCCGCAGACACCCGATATCGTCCGCCTCCGCTATTGTCCGTTTCTGCAGACGGAGCAAAATCCTATTTTTCTATCCGTCTGCAGAGCAGATCGGATGAACACGGACAGATATGCCACTTTGTGTTGGTCTATCACATAAAATCCCAATAAAATAAATTTAGGTTTTTGGTTGTAATGACAAAATGTGAAAAATGTCAAGGCGTATGAATTCCTTTCCAAGGTACTATAATATAAATATATTTTTTGCATTGATACATGTCCTCTAGGGTTACCCATTCCCTTTTTTTCTCCAAGCTTTGCAAACAGACCGTAAAAAAGGCCAGTAAAAAAAATATATGATTGCGTTTTAATAGACTTCATTTGGGTTTGCTGCTATAGTTGGAGTTTGTAATTATTTTTTATCAATTGAATGTACAGTGAACCCAACTTTCCTCGCTAATCTTTAGGAATAAGCACACTTTGAATAATGCTACATGTCTGTCAAAGCTTTATTTCGCTGTAAACTAGGTTAAAATATTCATCAATACATTGACCTGTTTCTTTACTGCATATAAACAAAGACACATCTTTTGGAAAATCTGATTAAAATCTTATAAAAGGATAGTATATTTCTTAGATGCTCAGTATCTTAGCTCCATTTGTCTAATATTCTCTTTACTCTTTTTTTGTTTCAACTACATTTTTTTATTCTTCCAAAAGATTTTTCTTGTATGGCTATTAGTGTAGCTAAGTCAGTAACACACAAGGTGAAATGATTACTATTGATTTTGAAAGTCACATGTGAATGGGGAGGAGGGAGAGTGGTTTAGGCTCAAGAATGAGCAACCTACTGAGCTTCTGAACAGGAAACAATGTCTACCCAATGACCTGTAACTGGCACACTTTCCTTTGCTGAGCCACAATCAGTGCTTTAGGGTAGTTATATGCTCTTGATTCAATTTCCTCTTTTTAATAACATCCAGTACTCAGACACTCAAAATACTGAGTTTCTCTGCTTTTGCCCATTATGTACAGTGTGCAATTCTTGTCACAAAAGATTGCGAAGGAAATTATATAGCATATGTGTAATAACAATTAAAATGTAAAAGACTGGCTCTTAATGTACAGTGATGTAAGTAAAGTTATAAAACTATTTTCAGCCATTATTTTGTTTGTGATTCTCTTTATGATATAAAGAGCAGAAGACCATTACTTCACACTACACCTTAATGAGGCATGGGTTAATTATATAACCAAACATACATGATAATTGAAAAGAATGAATCATGATTGAAATTGCTCCTAGATTCTCCAATCTTCTAAAAATGGTGATTTCAACAAGTTCTATGGACTCCACAAAGCGCTTAAACACACCCCCTTTGGAAAAACACAGAATTGACCAGATTGGAAATGTTCAGATTTTCAGCTATTTGGAGCAGATGCTGTTAGTCACAATGATTCAGTATGGTAATTCTCCAGCAGGTTAGCCTTCGTTTACACAAGAGCATTGCAAAAAATACAAAAACAAACAAATGATTGTTCCTTAAGCACTTTTGCATGCAGTAAGACACAAATATAATTTGAAACGCATTATTGCACATATTGCATATAAATGTGTATGAACCACATGAGCTCCGGAAGATTTTTACCCCCTTCGTGATCAGGTCATTTTTTGCTATTTAGCACTGCACTATATTAACTGGTAATTGCATGGTCATGCAATGCTGCACCCAAAAGAAATGTATACATTTTTTTTTAACACAGATAGAGCTTTTGTTTTGGTGGTATTTGATCACCACTGGGTTTTTTATTTTTTCCTATATAACTGAGGAAGGACCGAAAAAAAAAAAATTTTTTTTACTTTCTGCTATAAAACATATCCAATAAAACTAAATAAATAAATATAATCTCTTCATAAATTTTGGCCTAAATGGCCTAAATTTTGGCCTGTTACATGTCTTTGAAAAAAAAAATCTCAATAAGTGAATGGTTTGCGTGAAAGTTATAATACATCCAAATTATGGAATATACAGTTTTATACCAATATAATGCTGCGCTATCCAAATATAATCATACGGTAACCGTACTAAATCATCATATGACTGGTTGCAGTTAAATAGTGGTGCTGAGATATTCTAATCCTATATAAAAAAAGAGTGAATCCAATAAGGCAATCTTATGCGATTATAAATTGTGATCAGGAACAATTAAAAATTGCAATCCCATGCGATCCTCCCAATGACAACCTGTGTAGCGTACACACCTCTATATACGCATGTGGTATTCATATACGATAGAGAAATTTGCAAACCTGTGTGATAATTTTGATACTGCAATAATTGCACTGACAACCTGTAATTTACATCAATCTATATAAAAGTGCATCAATATACAATAATTAATATAGAAATAAGGTGAACCGTGTTTAAAGTGCTCTTGCGCCAAACCAATTCATGCATTAATCTGTGTCCATAAAATTGCAGCATAAAGTCCATCCATAACTACTCCATTCTTCTGGTGCTCATTGCAGATGATAAAACAGATGATAAAACAATAAAATGCTCGTGTTCACTCTTGTGCTCCCCCTTTGGTGCATGCGCTTAACTTAGAGTGTGTGACCTTGCATCTAAGCTTGGTCAAAACATGCTTTTGGATGGTTGTTTGCAGCAATATTAATATGGAAAACAGAGGAAACTGGATAGCGTATTACCATTTTAAAAGTTTTATTTAAAACTATATATCCTATATATCCCTTTTAAAGGTTATATTCAAGACAGTATGTAAGAAGGACACCTAACCACCTCATCTGCCTGCATATAACAGTTAACAATATGCTAATAGACTGCTACATACTACATCATTCTGCGATAAGATCTTAGTGTGTTCATTAACCAAATACTCTAAAAACCATCATCATTACCTATAGGACAACTGATATAAAATAAATGACAGGTGAATGCATGTGTACCAATGCGCGTGCATGTATACAGAAACATGCACATCCACGCTAGCCCACCCCATGTTGCCTTTCATAGTTCCCTCAATGAACTGTAGCACCCCTGTCCCGGCAGCACTCATGCAGCCCCAGACCATGACACTCTCACCACCATGCTTGTCTGTAGGCAAGACACATTTGTCTTTGTACTCCTCACCTCATTGCCGCCACACACGCTTGATAAAATCTGCACCAAATAAGTTTATCTTGGTCACATCAGACCACAGGACATGGTTCCAGTAATCCATGTACTTAGTTTGCTTGTCTTCAGCAAACTGTTTGTGGGCTTTCTTGTGCATCATTTTTAGAAGAGGCTTCCTTCTGGGATGACAGCCATGCAGACCAATTTGATGCAGTGTGCAGCGTATGGTCTGAGCACAGATAAGCTAACCCCCACCCCCTCAACCTCTGCAGAAATGCTGGCAGCACTCATGTGTCTATTTCCCAAAGACAACCTCTGGATATGACGCTGAGCATGTGCACTCAACTTCTTTGGTCGACCATGGTGAGGCTTGTTCTGAGTGAAACCTGTTCTATTAAAATGCTGTATGGCCTTGGCCAACGTGCTGCAGCTCAGTTTCAGGGTCTTGGCAATATTCTTATAGCCTAGGTCATATGTAGCACAATTGTTTTTTTCAGATCCTCAGAGAGTTCTTTGCCATGAGGCACCATGTTGAACTTCCAGTGGCCAGTATAAAAGAGTGAGAGCGATAACACCAAATTTAACAAACCTGCTTACCATTCACACCTGAGACCTTGTAACACTAATGAGTCACATGAAACTGGGGAGGGAAAATAGCTAATTGGACCCAATTTGGACATTATCACTTAGGGATGTACTCACTTTTGTTGCCAGCAGTTTAGACATTAATGGCTGTGTGTTGAGTTATTTTGAGGGGGCGGCAAATTTGCACTTTTATACAAGCTGTACACTCACTACATTGTAGCAAAGAGTAATTTCTTCAGTGTTGTCACATGAAAAGATATAATAAAATATTTACACAAATGTGAGGGGTATACTCACTTTTGTGAGATACTGTATATACTGGAATTCCTATTATATTTTTATACTACTATCCTCGACTTATAGTGGGACTGTGATGGACAATCTGACATTAAAGCGGAGGTCCACCCTAAAGTGGACCTTCCGCTCATCGGAACCCTCCCCCCCTCCGGCGCCACAATTGGCACCTTTCAGGGGGGAGGGGGTGCAGATACCTGTACAGTACAGGTATCTGCACCCACTTCCGGGATAGCTCTCTGCGGAAAGGGGCGTAGATTACGCCCCTTTCTGCAAGTGCCCGCCCCTTTCCGCAAGTGCCCCGCTGCCTGCTGGGAAACACACAGATCCCAGAGGCAGCGGGGACCGTCCTTATTGCGCAGCGCGACTCGTGCTGCGCAATAAGGATGCACTGTCATCACCAGTGGCATTAATACAGTGATCAGTGATAATACTTTACACCACCACTGTGCTAAAGACACTGGCTGTGAGGGGTAACATCTAGGGTGTTCAAGGGGTTAAATGTGTGCTTAACTATGTGCAATAGGTTATGTTTTTACAGATAAGCGCCGTACAGAGCTCTGTGTTGATTGTCAACACAGATCTCTGGGCTGTGATTTTACGCAAGGTCCCAGTCATGATTCATTGGTCGGGGGTTTTCTGACAGGCCCCGTTGTGTACAACCACGGTGGGTGCTGGCAGGGGGTGCGCATGTGCATGCCCTAAACCTGGAAGCAGACAGCAATGTATGGGTACATTGCTTTGCGGGCCACCCATCCACAGTACATTGTGGGCAGGTGGTCCACAAGTGGATAAAGTACACGTTAACCCTAACTAATGACATTTAGTTTTCCAAAGCACTTAGATGGTGGATTACTAAAACTGGAGAGTGCAAGATTTGCTGAACTTAAACATTTAGGCTTAATGTACACGGGACATTGAGGCAACCTCTTTTGAATGATTTTTTTGACAGCTTGAAACCAGCATTTAAAAACGCCTGTTTAGCCGCGTTTGCATGCCACGTTCAGTCATGTTTGCATGCGGCTTTTAGTTGTGTTTAGTCGTGTTTGCATCTAGGAGTATTTATTTATGATAACATCATAAGCTATTTCCAAAGCACAAAAAACAGTAATATTTAAGTCAGCCATTCTGTGAGACCAGAGTGAGTAGCAGCAGCAGCTGAGAGAGCAGCAAAGTACTTGTATCTACCTCAATTTTGGTGCTACTATGGATCCCATAACGAGCATATGTGAGGAAATTAAAAAAGCCAGATATTACATTTCATGCAATTATGTTTGATCAAGTTGAGGGCCAAGCTTAATGGTGGGGTCATCTGGTTCAAATCTAACAACATATAGGTCAAATTCCAATTCTACTTTGGCTAACAGCAATGCTAGTGGTGTATTGGATTGGATCATGGGCTCATTAGGTGTATATAAATGGTCTATGAAGCATTGCAAGTAATTACAAGTTTTTAAAATATATTTTTAGTGGTTTTTCATCATTTGCTATCATAAACGTCCGTTTACCAGCAGCGGTGTGCATGGGGTCTTACCATAAAAAATGGTCCTTTCACATGGGCATCATCCGTTCAATCATGTTTTTTCAAAGAAAAAATGAATTAATCTAATGGAATTGCTGGAATCCTTAACCAGTGGGTCCTGGGGCCATTTTTTTTCTTTTTCTTTTTTGTTTATATGGTTAGAAAATAATTTTAGGCCTGAAGACTAATAAAACCCCCAAACATATATTTCCTAAAAGCAGACACCCTAGAGAAAAAAATTGTGATAGTTCCAACGGTTTATGAAATGGAAATTTTCTGTAAAAGATACACTAAGTTAAAGTGATTGTAAATGATCACCTTGTAAAACAAGTAAAACAACCCATTCAGTTTAAATTATAAATGAAAGGCAAAACATTTGTGTATAGATTTAAAAAAAATTATACCTTTATTCCCCTGTTTTATAAGTGATCACATTCCCTCTGTTTTCAGCTGCATAAGAGCTGGGGAGGAGAAACAGCAGCAGCACACTGAGTAGGACAAAAGTGTCAGGACAAGTCTGTTTATTGGAGGAGAGCAAGCTGAGTTCCCAGCACAGCTAGAGACCTGAACACGGTTTGTTCTCCTGGTTAGTGTGGTCAGTTTTTAATCGGAAAGTAGATAGAATTGCAGGAACACCAGGGATTTCACATGAAGAAAGCAATACACAGAGAACAGGATACTTTATCATATAAGTAATGGTACAGCAGGCACATCAGGAATATGAAATGTTGGGGTAACAAACACTTTTTAGGGCACACAAACACAATAAAGTAACCAGTTTTTTGATAAAAGATGAAGTTGCACAGAGTAATTAGATACCCAACATGTCAAACATTAAAATTGTGTGCGCCCGTGAAACAGCATATAAACCTGAAATGCCCTATATTGTTCCAGAGAAGCCCCTACAGGTCATCAGTTTAGCATTATCCAGGAACTATGTTGAGCAATGGCCGTTTTTTTTTTACATAGGTGCATGCGTTTTTGTATGTATGAGTAGGTATGTGGGGGAAGGATCCCATTGTTTATTTTTTATTTTTTATTTTTTATGCATCTCTTTAAATTCTTTGATTTTTTTTTGCATCTCTTTAAATTCTTTTACATTTTTCTCATGACTTTATTGTTATTACATCGGGGACCAATATCCCCCATGTGATAGCATATAGATGACAGGTCCTCTTTATGGCAGGTCCTCTTTATGTGTGTGTGGAAGGAGAAGGGCAGGAGAGGAAAGTTGCAGTGTTTACAGTGAGAGGGCAGTGTGTATAAACAGGCTCTCTCAGTTGCCCGCTCTATATGTCCGTTGTCCGGCTCTGAATGCAATTGCAGGCTCATTTGTTTCCTTTAGCCCCGGAAAAGGAGCTGTCATTCGGGCCAACTGCTAAATTAAACAAAAGGGCAAGGTCACCCAGTGATGGTACTGGGTGACCTTGCCCCTTTCTCTATTTTGTGCGGGGTCAAATATTAATCTGTAAATTTCACATATCTGCTTCTTCAGACCAGCAGACATGCTGGTACATGTAGTTTAATGGCTTTAACTTGCAAGGTTCTTCTGTTATCACTAGTAACTGTTAATTCAGCCATCTCCCTTATTTAAGCTGGGCTCATTTTCTTAGGCATTAACTGAGGAGCAGCTAGTTGGCAGGTTTTCCAGTGATTTTGTATCTCCAGTGTTTCCTAGCAGAGAAGATTCCTAGTGTCCCTCAGTGGATACGTTTCCTAGTGTCACCAGTGTTTCTTAGTGGGGAAGATTCCTAGTGCCACCAGTGTTTTCTAGTGGAAAGGATTCCTAGTGTTGTGTTCTGTGTATGGGCCTTTAGACTCCTTGTTATCCTCAACTGTATACTATGTACCTGCATTCACTGGGACCCATGTGTATGTTCCTCATACATATCATTACCTCTGTGTTCGTTAATGTATTCCTATTTCCCTGTGAGCTCTGAACTCTAGTGCTGTATGATAGTCCTGTTTTTCTTTTTTTATTGTTTATTTTACTTTTATTTTTTTATTTTTACACTTTCTCTTTAAATTATTATTTTTTGATCACTTTTATTCCTATTACAAGGAAATTAAACATCCCTTGTAATAGGAATAGTGCATGACAGGTCCTCTTTATGGGGAGATGTGGGGTCTATAAGATCCCACATCTCTCCTTCAGGCTGGAAAGACTGTCTCAGCCTTACAAGCCTTATTTACTTCTGCCGGCCCAGACATGATGTCATAACATTGTGCCCGGGCCTCCAAGGGTCCTAGAGATGACTGGGGACCATCTAGTCACCAGGAATCTCTATGCTCAACTTCCGGCAGTGACTGATTCATTCTCCGGCTCACTGATCGCACGGGTGAGCCGGTAGAAGCACCAAAAGGTAACAGGAGGGAAGATGTCCCCTTCCGCCGTCTGTAAAACGATCAAGCGGCTGAACTGCCCCTATGATTGTTCTTACAGTGCAGAGAATGGCCGGCCCAAAAAGATGATATCTGAATGATGCCTGCAGCTGCAGGCATCAATCAGATAGCCCCACTCAAAGTCAAAAATGTCATAAGTCTTTGGGCTGGAAGTGTTTGGCATTTTAATGCAAAAAAAAACTTTAAATATAATACCCAACTGTTTGATAAAATATAAAAGATGATGTTACACCGAGTAAAAATGTAATGCTTTAAAATTGCACACAAACAACATCAATTCTACTATCCATAGGCAAAATTTTAAAAGCCTTTACAGGTTACCACTTTAGATTTGCACAGGAGGTCTGGTGATAGAATTACTGCCCATGATCTGACATTAGAATTGATGCCTCGCATGTGTGCGCAATCACTGTTTGCATGCATGCGGGATCAATGCATGCATTCATGCGTGAGCAAGCATGAGGGCACTTTACATCTTTTATTTATTTATTTATTTTTATCTTTACACTATTGCTTTAAAAAAAAAAATCTGGATCACTTTTATATAAATATCCCTTGTGATAGCAATAGACAGTGACAGGTACTCTTGAGAGGTCTAATAGACCCCAGATCTCTCCTTTACCCTTAAAAGCTTCGGATCATATCAAGTTCCAATGCTTTTTTCAAACCCTCCAGGGTTTACAATTGTGAGACCAGAAGTGAGGAAATGCTCCATCGCTTCCAGTTTCCTATACCATATAGATGATCAGAGCAGTCCTGGTCTCTGATCATCTCTATGGTCAGTCAGCAGAACCATCCTGGTATCTCTTTATTCTAAAGGGGCCTTGCAAATGTTGATAATTACCCTAATAAAGACCCCCCACATCCAGGGGGACTGGGGATCAATGCACACTGGTACATCGCTGTCTATTTCTGGGCCTCAAGAGCACGAGAGTGCCCCGCCCACCTTCTTTCCTCTGATTTGACACAGCGAGAGTTCACCAACAGATCCCAGACAATGATTCATGGCCAGGACCTGCTTATCGGCTGTGTCCAATCACAGCCTAGAGACCTGTGTTGATAAACAATGCAGGGCTCTATTCAGAGGGAACGATCGCTATATTTCTTTTCCCTAAAACAAAATAATGTGTAGTAAAAAGCAGCACACACTAAAGCCTTGTACAAACAATCAGATTATTGGATGAATTTTTGTCAGTTTTTTGTTGAATGCTAGTCTCATGTCGAAAGTGAAGATGTCACTCACCATACGAAAATTCTCGTATGACACAATTCAACTTCAGAAGTGATGTAATGTGTTAAATTGTTTTGTATGTATTTTTTCGTTTCTGTGCATGCTTACAATTTTTTTGTACTAGTTAAATGAAAATCGGACATTGGGGGTTTTTTACTGAAGGAAAATCCACTTTGCACTGGAAGTGCACTTGGAAATAAAGTCGCTGTAGATCCGAGGGGGACATGCAAGGAAAATAAAAAACAGCATTTTAGCTTGTACATGGTTGGATGATAAAATCAGCAGAGCTTCCACTCATTTCAGATCTACTCTTTAGATTTAGAGTGGCTGCACTTCCAAGTGCACTTGCAGTTTAAAGTGGTTTTGCCTTTCGTAAATAACCCCCAGTGGCTGCATTTGATGGGCACAGTGCCTGCATTTGATGGTACAGTGGCTACAATTGATGGCACAGTGAGGTTGCAATTGATGGGTTTTTTTTCCAGTATTTTTCTGAATTTTGCACCCCCCCCAGAATTTGGAGCACCAATTGCCACTGATGATGTATAAGCAAATTCATACAGGTGAATGCAAACCCAGCAAATAGATCAAAGGTACAGATAATAGGAAAAGAGTTTTTTTTTTTTTTAAAGTTCATTCAACTCTCATTGCTGGAAAAAAGTAGTAAACATTTTTCATCGGCTCTTTTCATCCATATTTACCCAATTAATCATTTTACTCAATTTCAATTTATTTCCACAGTGGAAAATAACCCCTAAATCATAACATCCACAGCATCACACAATAATCCCAATGAGTTTTATTTACATTGTGGGTGGGAATAAATAGAGAACATTTCCTATGTTATCAGTTTTGTATGAATAAAGAAACCCCCAAATGTAGTCAGCAGTGATATATATGCTCTATTCTTACCACGTTTGCTTCTCGCAGTGCTTTTGTATTTTCACTCTTTTCATCACAGACAAGATGAGTGTACTCTGTGAACCTTGAATGCACTTCCAGCTGCAATTAAATGCTGCTTATCAGGAGCTCTCTGCTGGTAAACTGAAATTTATGGCTCCTAGTAATTAATGTAGGAAGTCCATGAGAGATGCATTCAGTTCTACCTATCAGTCTCTGTTATGGCTTCTTTTGAAAGAATAGTTAATCCAGTAAAAATGTATATTTTATAATATGAAGTTTTGTCAAACTGAAAATTGTGTACAAAATAGGAAAGTAAAGAAAAAAAAAAAAACTTGCGTGCATCATACATTCAGCAAAGAATAAGTTTGATAATTGTTTTTTTTTCTGTAAGTAAATCGTTTAGACAAGCAAATTATAACTACATTTTATCGATTTAGAAAATAGATTCTCTTGACGATAACTAAAAGTGATTACTGTTGAATGTTAAATTTGTTAATATCATTAGTGACATTCTTAAAAGAATATTCATACTAGTTACTAACATATTATTATTATTATCAATACAATTATTACATTTAAAGCTGAAATGAAGGCAGATAATATATGGCAGCCTTCCACCAATGTAGCAACAATGCACATTTGGTGGCATTGGCTGGCATGGCAAGTGAAAATCCACATCAGTTGGCAAGTGACAACCCCCATCTAGTGGTAGGTTATGTGGCAAGTGACAATCTGCAAATGGTGGCAGGTGATGTGGCAAGTGACAATCTGCAAATGGTGGCAGGTGATGTGGCAAGTGACAATCTGCATCAGGTGGCAGGTGACGTGACAAGTAACGTGGCAAGTGACAATCTGCAAATGGTGGCAGGTGACGTGACAAGTGACGTGGCAAGTGACAATCTGCAAATGGTGGCAGGTGACGTGGAAATCTGAAAAAGGTGGCAGGTGATGTGGCAAATGACAATCCACATCTGGTGGCAGGCAGCATGGCAAGTGAAAATCCACATCTAGTGGCAGGTGACGGTGGCAAGTTAAAAAGCTGCATCTGGAGACAGGCAACGGTGGCAAGTGACATGCTACATCTGGTGGCAGGATATGTGGCAAGTGGCATGCCCAGGGCTCCCACTGATCCCTCGGCATTATGGTGAGTTGAACCACTTCATTATATATTAGAATGTAACAATAGAACCAATGCGCTTCTATCACCCTGACACAATATCAACCATGGTGCCATGATGATTGAAACGCCAACACCAGCCTTTGCCTGCAAAAAATTGCTTACCACCAGCGTGCCCCCCTTCTCAGCCCTGAAAAAAGGTTGGTGACTGCTGCTATGGGCTCTAGCCCTAGAACTTTTACAGACCTAGCAACGCCCCTGCTCTGCTGAATCTAAATGTGTCTTCCTGTCCCCTGATGACAGAAAGAGGTTGAGCAGAGTTGATTACCTGTTAGGCCCCTTTCACACAGCAGGGGATTACGCCGCTGATCCCAGCTGAGCATGCAGATGACAGGTCCTTCTCTGTTCACTGTGCAGAGTGGAGATGGGCACAGTCCTGCTCACCTCTTCTCTATGGGGCATTCGGGTGCAAACAGACCGCCTGTCCATTTTCATCCGATTATATCTCATCCACCAGACAGATGGAAAATAGGACCACCATCCATCTGGTTTTGGCGGACAGGATTGGATAGCGCAGGATGTCAATGTGTATGTGTTGCCGCTGACATCTGCCACTCCATAGGAGTGAATGAAGGGTCCGATTATGTCTGCCTGAAAAAACGTCAGGAGGACCTGATCGGACAGCCCCTGTGAAAGGGGTCTTAGTGTGATGCTGCTCCTTCATGGTCAGTTGGTAGGTGGGGAGGTGACACCATGGATTCATAACTCTAACAGAGTAAGAGGTGTCACCTTCCTGGCTGTGCTGGGAGATTTTCTCACTTTAACACTTGCCAACCACCTAACTGTAAATGTACTTACTTTAACATTAAATATCATTACTATGGCAGCAACTAGCTGCCATAACCCCGGTATCTTCTTTTAGTTTTTTTTTTAGTTTAGGTGGCTGGCCTTCTGATAAAAGTGATCCTATTGGCATTCGCTGCGAGATTACTTTTATGGCGGAAGAGGTGCCCTCCTTTTCCCAGTTTCTTCTGAGCTAAGCCCGGAACTGATTCTGGTGAAGTCGAGTGAGGGCAAGATAGTTCCCCTCCAACATCACTTCTGGTCAGAGCAGCCATCAGAAATTTTGGGGCATCTAGGCCTGCCCCCCCCCCGCCCTGATCACCAACATTTCCTAGGGCCTACCCACTGTCCGTTTCACCAAATTTGCTCACTGACACCCCATACCAAGTCCCACTCCTCCTCTTTCCCATGTCTTCTTCAACCTCCTCCTTCAGTCCCATCTCCCTATATCATGTCCTCCTCTTACAATCTCATCTCCCTCATCCCATGTCCTCCTCCTCCATCCCATGTCTCCTCCTCCTTCACCTCTATCCCATGTCCTCCTCCTCCTTACCATGTCAGTAGGACAGTTAACTGTGTCAGTTGATTTTTATTATTGTTTTTTAGAGCCCCGGCAGAAGAAAGAAAGTGATAAATTGGTAGAAAGTAACAGTAGCAAAAGCTGATATCCAGCATGGCAAATTGGTAAAATGCAGCAACCTATAAAAGCCACAGTCCCTCCACTAGGCATTAGGCAATCACAATTATGTCATCTAGACTTGATATTGGGAATTCTGTATTCCTTGGTGGAATATCTATGCAGCACACTGTAATGATCACAATATTAAACCAGGCCCAGTGGGGCTGCAGAAGAGGCAATTTACATGTGCTATTTTAAGCACAAAAATGCATGTAAAATGCCTCAATGTGAAAGTGGCCCAACAGGGACAGATTCTATAATTAGCAGACCCACGTGTAAAGTTACCTGGGGGGGGGGGGAGATACATAAATTGTGAGGTATCAAAGTAATTCAGACACTACCTGTAACATAACATTCCACTTAGTACATGTGTGTTGTTCCGACACAACCACTCACCAGCATCTGTAGGGGGGAGGAGCCAGGATATTGATGCAGAACAGAGGTAGAAAGGAGCCCTGTCATTGCATGCTGATGACTGGATGGGTGTGTCAGGGATAGCTCCTCCTGCCAATCACTTCTGATCCCTCCCCAGCACTCCGCTCCCCATCTCCTCTATCTGGGATGAGTTCAGCAGTGTGTAAGCAGTCTCTGTCTTCTCCTCCTGCCTCCCGATCTCCTCAATGTCTGCAGCCCTACCTCTTGTGATGTGAAGGAGATCAGGCACTGGGTGGAGCGGCAGGAGGATAACATCAGATGAGACTAGCAGGAGCCCCCAGTTTCAGTCCTGTTCCCAGTCACAAGGAGCTTTTGTTCACTCCGCCACACTTTTAGGTTGCCAGGGCAATGCCAAGCTCACTCCTCACAGGCACTGCTGATTAGAAACCTCCGGATGCACTTCTGCTGCGATTGGTGAAGGGGGAGGTGAGCATAAACTTTTCCGTCTACCTCCCCCTCCACCAATCCCAGCAGAAGTGTCTAAGGCATCTAACTGACTGCGCCTGTGAGGAGTGACCTTGGCATTGCCCTGGCAACCAGGAAGTGGCTGAAAAGTGGCTGTCAATCATCCAGCCTTTAGGCAGCGGGTGTAAATACCCTGGGGCATTCGGGCCCCTTGGGATGCCAGGGACCCTCACATGAGTGTGGGCTGTACACCCCCGATGTCGGCCTTGCTTCCAGTCTTTGGGCAGATAAACAAGATAAACAATTTTTTTGCTTTGTTTTTCCTTTTAAGGATAAAGGTCTCTCAAGATCTCTCAATAAAAAACTTTTCTATTAGAAAGGATGCTTACAATCCTTGTAATAGGAATAAAAGTTATACAAACGATAAAGTAAAGAGACAGTGTAAAAATAAAAAAAACAAAGTTAAAAAATAAATTAAAGTGCCCCATCCCTCAATGTTCGCCTGCATATGTAAACAGTGTTCAAACCACACATGTGAGGTCTCGCTGTGATCGTTTGAGCAAGGGCAATAATTCTAGCACAGGACCTCCTCTGTAACTCTAAACAGGTAACCTGTAAAATTAAGATTTTAAAGTACCGTAGTTTGTCGCCATTCCACCAGTGTGCCTAATTTCAAAGCATGACGTGTTAGGTCATTTTAAAGCATGCCATGTTAGGTATCTATTTACCGTACTCAGTATAACATCATCTCTCACAATATATAAAAAAAATTGGGCTAACTTTACCGCTTTTGTTTTTAATTCGTCAAGTGCACAAAGCAAGGTCCATAAAGACATGGATGAGTGAGTTTGGGGTGGAGGAACTTAACTGGCCTGCACAGAGTCCTGACATTAACCCGATAGAACACCTTTGGGATGAATTAAAGTGGAGACTGCGAGCCAGGCCTTCTTGTCCACATTAATGCCTAACCTTACAAATGCACTTCTGGAAGAATAGGCAAATTATGAAATCTTGAAATGCAGCACACATTCTCTTCTTCTTTAATGGGATAATAATGAAGTTGCTTTGCTGGTGATACTGATGGAGTTATTGCAAACAAATTCTCAAAGGTTTTTTTTTCTAGTAATATCAAGACTATTATTATACTTTTTTAAATGTCTTTTGGGCAAGTTACCATAACAAGATTATCTAGTAGTTTTTAAGATCAAAGATACAACTATGTTGTTGTCCCTTGTCAATTTTACATTGTATTTTTTTTTATGTAACTGCCTACTCCCAAACTGTCATTTGAAGTAAAACACACAGCCAAGTATTATTCTCCACAATTGTTTTATTGTACATAAAAAATGCATCCAAAAATATAGAAAATATAACAAATCAAATCATTATTATTCAACCAAAAAATAAAATAAATGCCTCATGCACGTGTCCTGCTTCTTAACCATTTCCCGACCAGCGCACGACTATGTACATGGGCAAAATGGCACAGGCAGGCAAATTGGCGTACAGGTAATCGCATGTGTGAGTCCGGTCATGGGTCCCATGGACTCGATCGCCGTGGGGATGCCCATGATTGTCTCATGGGGAGGCTGAATAGGGAGATGCGGAAGTATACAGCATCTCTCCATTCTGCCTAGCAACAAGTGACACTGATCTCTGTTCCCTGTGATTAGAGCAGAGATCAGTGTTCACTAACACACAGCCCAGCCCCCCACAGTTAGTAACACGCCCCTAGGACACACTTAACCCCTACACTGCCACCCCCTGGTTAACCCTTCACTGCCAGTGTCATTTACACAAGAATCAGTGCGTTTGAATATCACTGATTGCTGTATAAATGACAATGGTCCCAAAAATGTGTCAAAAATGTCCGATGTGTCCACCATAATGTCGCAGTCACAATAAAAATTGCTGTTCGCCACCATTACTAGTAAAAAAAAATATTAATAAAAATGCCATAAAAATATCTCCTATTTTATAAACGCTATAAATTTTGCTCGAACCAATCAATAATCGGTTATTGTGATTTTTTTTTAATCAAAAATATGTAGAAGAATATGTATTGGCCTAAACTGAGGAAATGTTTTTTTTTATATATATTTTTGGGGATATTTATTTTAGCAAAAAGTAAAAAATAATGTGTTTTTTTCAAAATTGTCACTCTTTTTTTGTTTATAGCGCAAAAAATAAAAACCGCAGGAGTGATTAAAAACCACCAAAAGAACGCTCTATTTGTGGGGAAAAAACAACGTAAATTTTGTTTGGGAGCCACGTTGCACGACCGCGCAATTGCCAGTTAAAATGATGCAGTACCGAATCGCAAAAAGTGGTCTGGTCTTAAGCCAGCAAAATGGTCCGGTCTGCAAGTGGTTAATATAGGGGGTCAGCAATGCCAAGAGTTGGTGAATAGGGGGGTCCGTTATCCAGAGATAATTCCTAAAAACATCTGGATTATTCTTCTGGAGCTCCCACAGCAAAGGCATATGACATAATTGGTCACGATTAATAAAGCAACCAATTTTTGGTCAAATAACTCTTCCTCCTCCTATTCCTGGACTGTACTTGGGCCAAAGCAATAACTCAAAGGCCAATAATAAATAACATGTAATCTCCTCCGATTCCACAACATGTCTGATTGACAAATGGCCGTTCAGAAACAAAATGAAAAGCATGAACTGAAAAGCGCTAAATGAAAAGCACAAATCAACACTCACCAAACTTCTACTACACAAAATTAGCAGAATGAGCCCAAAGGGTAGTGCTAAAGAGCTGAAAAACGACGCAGTACATCACTACATTTGTGTTTGTTGGCCGACAATTCCTTGCTGTTTGTATGCAAGACAAAATCCAGGCACATGCCTTCGGATAAAAGTCGGCTTAAGTCTCCATACTTACCTGTGCAATGGTCCTGCACCGGTCCTGCACCAGTGTTGGTTTTCGGGCCTCTTCATTGGCCAGCAGGGGATGACATCAATCCTGCACAGGTGCAAGAGGCTGTCATCCTGGCACTTGGAGACCAGCCCTGCACATGGGCAGCTCAATTTACAGCACTGATGAAGATGGCAAGCAGGCAGGTAGAGGTATTGTATTGCAGAAGAGAGTGCACTGTTTTTTTTTTTTTTACAGCAGGCCTTTAGTTCCATTTTAAGAAAGAGGTACAGATAACTCTTCTCACAGAACCAGAATGTCCTTTACAGTAAATGAAAGTATTGTGTCTTCTGCTGATACCACCTACTCTGTTCCCATATGTCACACATAGTATTTCAGAAAAAGAAAAGCACACAGGGCAATTGAAAAATAGTAAGTTGCATTTGCTAAATGTGTTGCTGATTTAATGATCACACAAACTCTATGTTCCCTGTTAATTATTCTGAAACATTAACTACAATATTTGAAATGCAAAAGAACTCCGAAACTTTCTTAAAACAAAAGAAAACTGCATGTCTCACTTCTATCACTCGTTCCAAACCACATACAGCTCTTTTAGGCTTGTTGCCTATAATTAGTGCAGTGCATGGAAATGTTGGCTTTTGGATTTGAAATGACTATTTTTTCTTGTTGCTATTTAAATACTGGCAATTCTATTAGAATGTGGAGGAAATTAAGATAGTTTGTAAAAATGAAATTTCTTTCACACCAGAAAACAATCCATCAAAAGATCTAAGCCTCTGAAAACATTATAAATACAGTGGGTATAGAACATAATCACCACATCACACTGCCAAGCCAATGTTTTGTCTTGCCCGATTTATTGCCGTAAAGCATCAGAAATAGATATTTATGTAGAATTTGGTTTGAGAAATTGGCGTGTGAACTGTAATAGCAGAAATTAATTATTGGGAACCCTTTTAAACCTAGAGAGTTGTAATATATATATTACAGCTGTCTCTAGATTTAAAAAAGGATCCTAATATATTCTGCAAATACAGTTGTTAGTACACCAATTTCTCAAACCAAATTCTATATAAATATCCATTTCTGATGGTTTAAGACAATGAATCCTTTAAGACAAAACATTGGCTTGGTGGTGTAATGTTTACTGGTATCTATACAGTAAGATACTGAATGTAATTTATTACTTTGCCAGCAGTGTGTTGGAGTGGAAATGCATCAGTGCTCCTTCTTCTCTGGGTCAGTGCCCAGTGAAACTACATGTCTAACTGCTGATCTCAAACCTGCTTCTGCACAGCTTTCCCAGGATGAGAAAGGTTTACTAGTATGGGAAACACTCTTTAATCATGGAGACATGTGCTCATTAATTAAACATTTTAAATGTTAAAACATGGTTGCAATAACAGTGTTGGAAATAGCTTGGGGAGATTTCAAGTCTTTGACTCTGTATTATCACCATCATCATCAGCAGTATATCTTACTTCACTAATCAGCTGAAGCATAAGTAAAAGAGATAATGTCAGTAGACACTGTAGGGCAAATCCTGTAGTTATATGCAGATATTATATTAGGGAATATTTTGGGTGAATATTCACTAGAGTATCACCAAAAATGTAACATTTATTTCTTGCATGCATAAAACTGAAATCCTGAATTTCTGTATATTATTGTTGCTGGTGTGACTGGGGACATTCAGTTGGCTTATGTTTAATTTTTTGTACTATACAATTTCTGTGTGAAAGATCAAAGCCATCAGCCATAGTTATCACTTATTACTTTATTTAGTTAATTTTGTGTACAGTCTGCCAAAGATTCACTGCTACTTTATTCTCCTCTTCTACTTTATTGTTCTCTATTCTCCTCTTATCTCCCACTCTTTCTTCTCAAACCTAGAGCAAGATTGCCCTCATAACTTACCTCACTTCTTTCAACATAGTTTTCTTCTTAGGCTATGGCTAAAATAGATTTGTATTAGCCCCATTATGCTTCCAAAATTTTATGAGATTATTCCTTTTGTTTTTAGCATAATATTTTCATTTTGAGTTTCTACATTAGAAATTTTGAATTGCATGTACTGTATCAGCAATAAGTCAAATTACATAACAGAAAATATCAGCAATGAATATCCTAATTTCTCCATAGACCTGAATATAAGCATTCGATTATCAACTCAGCAAGCACTCAATTTGGAGATTCTTGGATAATTCCTCTCCTTTACTTTTACAATTTGTTAGGAGATTAGCCTCATGAGTTTAATCACAATCACTGAACAGTTTCCTGCAGTATTGACTTTTGTTCTAAGAATTTTTTTCAGATTAATATCTTTGGTGTAGCCTCATTTTAGTGTCTCTTTTCAGAGTTATAGGTACCTCCTTCAAAAGAAGCAGTAAATGCATCCCTGAAAATACTTTAAAAGGAAGTCCTTCTACTCAGCTGGTCAGTTTTAAAATAAGAATCGAAAGAGGAGACCTGCACAGAACATTTACAAACAGAAAAACAACATAACACAAGGGTGGGAATCTAGCTATCCTGGAAGACTCCTGGAAAAAGAGTTAATGTTAAGTCTAAGTCCAGTTTTCCCAAATTGTTTTCCAGGACAGACCATTAGATGATGATTAGCGAGAACTTACCAGACTAGGGAGGGACAATTTAAAAAATCCAGGAAGTCCTGTATGAGGTTAAATTGTGGTATAATACAACCCCACTAAAGTACTTGTAAAGGGACAACCTTATGCCAAGTAAAAAGCTCAGCATTTAAGATCTCTGCTAACACCTAACATATGCCATGCATGAGATCTTTGCTGCTAAACACTCTATTGACAGAAGCCCCCGCTGCTGCATTACTACACCAGAATGCCTTAAAACAAGCAATACATAAGGTCTCCTAACACATACATGCAGCATTAATCTATTAGGGAGCCTCCTACTATATGGTATGAAAAATACATCCAGAAGCATCCACTGCAGAATGCATAATACCAGCGAAAAGTTGTAGACAATTGATGCAACTATGCCTTTGTAATACTCAATATAAGGTCAATTAACCTGGATGCCTCTGCCTCAAGTGGACATGAATGTGAATCTCCCAACTTAGAAGCCATGAAAAAAAAAAATATATATATATATAGGCCCAAACTATCATTTATAACCCAGCAAACCCTCCAATTAAAGATTACAGGTGGCAGTAAGCAGAAGTGAAATACAGAATTAGGATGACAAATATAAAACCCTGGAGTGGAACAGCCTAAGGTTCTGGCAAAAGACTAAGAATAAGAGTTACATACAGATATAATGCCATTATATGCAAAAAAAATAATAATCTGCGTAGCACAAAATGGATACTACACATCAAGCCCTAGATGCGGGATACAATATAAAAGCTTAGGGTAAAAAAGGACAGAGCTGTGCTAAGGCTGTAGACCTACTCCAAGAGACAGATCTCTACCCCAATGTATGAGAAGAATCATTGAATGTAGCTCAACATAATTTTATATGAGGTCTATATAGCCAGATTCAGAGTGAGTGAATGCAATAGAATACTAGCTAACAAAACCCTCATGAAGAGCAGAGAAGTTTTATAGCTCAGCCTCTCCAGCTCTGTGAAACAGGTGCAGGAGAAATTTCTAGCAGCTGAGGTATGTGAACCATCTGGAAATTGTACTGTGTATTAGAAAAAAAAGGCAAGCGCCTATGAGGCAGCCATACCCAGGTAACAGCTAATAGAAACAATTATGATTCATTGTTGTTACAATACTGAAATGAGTAGGACTGGAGAAATGTACTCTTCCTTACCCTGTGATTGAGTTCAGTAAGTGCTCCGTGACTGAGATCAGTGAGTGGTCCTTAGCACAGGAATACAGGTTTGATATGAATAATGCTACACTTTTCCCTGCTAACACATTTTTTTTGGTTGTCAAAGGACCTTTCCATGTGACATGACTTCTTGATAAGTTCTTGATAAGTTGGCACTGCCTGAGATTAAAAAACTCCTTTATCCTTTGCAGTTTCAGCTAATAATGGATCTTCTAAATGGCACTATTTCAAATATAAGAACCCTATGTTTTTTAAGCCTGGCAGTGCCAGCTCATGATGAGTTTATGACATATGATAGTGTTGATAGGGACGGTTGGCAGCTGAAGTAGTTAAACATATGGCTTCTTGGCTCTTGTAGTCCATTCATATTAAATATCCATTGTAGGTAGATTTTAAAATATTATATGGAACAAATTGATAAACATAGTTAACAATGCCAGTGAGCATTGATTTTCTTTTGTGAGATTTAGTTGTGATTAAGTGATTGTTGTGTTTTAGTGATATTTGTGTTGTGATTATCAAGAGCTTTAAGGTTGGCTGTGTGATCTATTAAAAGCAATCAAGTTGGATAGTCTTATATGTTGAGGATTGAATCTGAACTCATACATTTCTGAATTTTTTAAACATCATGGACAATTATTTTTTGAAGACTGGATCAACATCATTTCTGAATGAGGATTCAGCATGACTGGTGAAAAAAATGTCTGCTGCAAATGCTGAGTGATTGTCTTTTTCATAATAATTTAAGCCAGGACAAATAATTCCCCTAAAATAAATAAATGAATATATCCATTTGAACAATCATCATGACAATGACCTACTCAATGTCCCAGTCTTTTGTAAGCTTACATCATATTTGCATTAATGCTGTATATATATATTTTTTATTTTAATTATGTAAGATATCCTCTTATTCTACTAACTGTAATTGCTGTACAGTGATGCCCCAAAAACTGCCTTCCACGCGCTGCACCCAGTTGCTGTTGCTGGTTCTATTCTAACTCTGCATCTCCAAAGAAAAACTTGTTTTCATCAATTAGCACTTCTGTGCATGGCTTGTACAATACCCCAAGAAAATAGAAAGAGCCAAAACTCAATCAAAAAGATTTATTGATCCCACACAAAAAAATTCAAATTAATCCTCTGCATAATGCTATAAACCCTTATTCCAGAAAACATGTGTTTCCTCCCCCCCACACACAATAAAAACAACAAAAAAAACAAAACAATCGTAACCCTAACACACAACAGGAATGGAAAGAAGCAACATTTTTTGAACATAAAAAGGAAGTAGATTTCAGTCAGGTTAATTAGGTGTGAGGAGAAACATAGAAGTATAGAAGTGTGCCTGTAGAAAAAGGCTAAATGGTCAATCAAATCTGACATATGTATGTGTGTGTGTATATATATATATATATATATATATATATATATATATATATATATATATATATACAGTATCTCACAAAAGTGAGATACCCCCCCTCACATTTTGTAAAGATTTTATTATATCTTTTCATGTGACAACACTGAAGAAATGAAACTTTGCTACAATATTTGCTACAAGCCCATCAAATCATCCTCTGCAGCTATTACCTTTTGTACCACCCCCCTCCCTTTAGAATGTAAGCTCTACGAGCAGGGCTGTACCTTTTGTATTAAACTGCACTGTAATTGTGCTGTCCCCCTATACATTGTAAAGCGCTGTGTAAACTGTTAGCACTATATAAATCATGTATAATAATAATAATAATGTAAAGTAGTGAGTGTACAGCTTGTATAACAGTGTAAATTTGCTGTCCCCTCAAAAAACCACAACACACAGCCATTAATGTCTAAACCTCTGGCAACAAAAGTGAGTACATCACTAAGTAAAAATGTCCAAATTGGGCCCAAAGTGTCAATATTTTGTGTGACCACCATTATTTTCCAGCACTGCCTTAACCCTCTTGGGCATGGAGTTCACCAGAGCTTCACAGATTGCCACTGGAGTCCTCTTCCACTCCTCCATGATGACATCATGGAGCTGGTGGATGTTAGAGACCTTGGGCTCCTCCATCTTCAGTTCAAGGATGCCCCATAGATGCTCAATAGGGTTTAGGTCTGGAGACATGCTTGGCCAGTCCATCACCTTTACCCTCAGCTTCTGCAGCAAGGCAGTGGTCATCTTGGAGGTGTGTTTGGGATCATTATCATGTTGGAATACTGCCCTGCGGCCTACTCTCCGAAGGGAGGCGATCATGCTCTGCTTCAGTATATGACAGTACATGTTGGAATTCATGATTCCCTCAATGAGCTGTAGCTCCCCAGTGCTGAAAGCACTCATGCAGCCCCAGACCATGACACTCACACCACCATGCTTGACTGTAGACAAGACACACTTGTCTTTGTACCCTTCACCTGGTTGTCACTACACACACTTGACACCATCTGAACGAAATAAGTTTATCTTGGTCTCATCAGACCACAGGATATTGTTTCAGTAATCCATGTCCTTAGTCTGCTTGCCTTCAGCAAACTGTTTGCGGGCTTTCTTGTGCACCATCTTTAGAAGATTCTTCTTTCTGGAATGACAGCCATGCAGACCAAATTGATAGGGTGTGCGTCATATGGTCTTAGCACTGACAGGCTAACCCCCACCCCTTCAAACTCTGCAGCAATGCTGGCAGCACTCATATGTCTATTTCCCAAAGACAACCTCTGGATATGACACTGAGCATGTGCCCTGAACTTCCTTGGTCCACCATGGTAATGTCTGTTCTGAGTGGAACCTGTTCTGTTAAACCGCTGTATGCTCAGTTTCAGGGTCTTGGCAATCTTCTTATAGCCTAGGCCATCTTCATGTAGAGCAAAAATTATTTTTTTAAGACCCTCAGAGAGTTCTTTGCCATGAGGTGCCATGTTGAACTTACAGTGACCAGTATGAGAGAGTGAAATCGATAACACCAAATTTAGCACACCCGCTCTTCCTTCACACCTGAGACCTTGTAGCACTAATGCTGCGTACACACAATTGGATTTTCGGCCAGAAAAATACAGATCAGAGCTTTTCATTGGAAAATGTGACCGTGTGTATGCTCCATGCCAAATTTCTGCCAGCGAAAATTTCAGCGCATGTTCTCAATTTTTCCAATGAAAAAAAATTCTGATCGTGTATATGCAATTCCGACGTGCAATAACTCACACATGCTCAGATTCAACTACGAGATGGATGCTATTGGGTACTGGGTATTGAACTTCCGTTTTCATGTCCCGTTGTATGTGTTGTACATCACCGTGTTCTTGACGGTTGGAATTTGGTGTGACCGTGTGTATGCAAGACAGCTTGAGCGAATTTCCATAGAAATTCTGTCAGGAAAACCATCAGAACTTTTTTCGACCAAAATTCCAATCATGTGTACGCAGCATAACGAGTCACATCACACCAGGGAGGGAAAGTTGCTAATGGGCCCAATTTGGACATTTTCACATAGGGGTGTACTTACTTTTGTTGCCAGGCGTTTAGACATTAATGGCTGTGTGTTGAGTTAATTTGAGGGGACAGCAAATGTACACTGTTATACAAGCTGTACACTCACTACTTTACATTGTAGCAAAGTGTTATCTCTTCAGTGTTGTCACATGAAAAGGTATAATAAAATATTTACAAAAATGTGGGGGGTGTACTCACTTTTGTGAGATACTGTATAACCATACATAAGTATGATTTTTTTTGTCTGTAACTGTTTGCCATTTTCCAACTATCAAATAAAAATGTATTTTGTTTAATTTTACCCCCCTCCCTTCAATCAGTAGGACCAAGAATTAATTAGAACTGCAGCGTATTATACTTGGAATCTATATCAGATGTGGTAGCACCACCTGCATAAGGGTTCCACAGTGGGTAGCTTCCAGTGGATCCCAGACAAATATAATAGCCTGTTTCTGCCTACTTGTGTCTTTACAAACCCTAGTATGCAAGGCTTATGCTATTTGTTGGTGGGGAGTTGATATGTTGATTTAAAGTGTCAAACATCTATAAAATATTCTTACTACGGAAAGTTGATTATATTAATATATTAATAAACCCTAACATTTTAAGATAAATTGAAGCAGCTTACCTCAGCACTTACCTAGTCTGTAGCTTTTTCTTCTTCTTAAAAGCTTGTACATTTTGTCTTCTTAAAAAAGTTGACTGATCAAAAGAACTAGCATGGCCACCTCTTCATGCATGCTCCTGGGAGAGAGACTCTGAGCTGATAAAAATAATCTCCAGACTCCTTCAGAAAAAAATTAAAAGTCATCAGCTACTGTAGCAGCTGACTTTTAATATTAGGACACTTGTCCAGGAATCCAGCAGTTTTTTCACCCAAGCCAAGTTGGCTATTGGGTGCTGCCTCCACCATCTCTCTACCGTGCAGGCGCGGAGTGTGCTGTGGTCGGTGAATGGGCCGGCTGTGGGGGAAGGAGGAGGGGGGCCATAGCCAACTCAGCCTGAAGTGGGGACAAGTACCTATCAAAACTCTGCTTTAAGGACATTGCCTGTACTGACATGCACAGGTAGCCAAAGAGGACCAGAGTGCGTATGCACGATGGCACTTCAAATTACTTGGTTTATTGTCCTTGAGAGGGAGATTACAGAACTTTATAGTTCTGAGTGTTTTAGATGCAAAAATATCAAATGCTTACACTGTTCTGCTGCCAACTTTTTCTCATTTGTGTGTTTCTGGCCCAAGTGGAACCATACGCATATTGTAAAAGTGTGAACAAGCTATATATAGTGGCAAAAAAAAACAAACATGTTCATTGTCCACTAAATTAACCTAACTCATGAAGATATTAGACAAATCTTCCATAACAAGGACTGTAATTGGCTTTAAATGTTTAAAGATACAAACTACACAAGCCAACCGTACACCATTCTCAGTGTAAGTGGTGCTGCATTGATCCTGTAATGTTTTGTGTATAATGAAGAGATATTCATAATAGGTAAATAAATTATATTGCTTTGTGCTTTGTGTTATGCTACATTGTCAACATTTTCTCAAATGTCCACTTACAGCTCAATGATATAATTCATGCCTTGCGATTTTGTGCACAGGTAAGTAGGGATAGCTATTATTACAAGTGACAAAGGAGTTTTATCTCTACAACATTTGTATTAATTCTGTATAGTAGTTTACTGTAGTAGCAGTAGCTGATTCATTGCAATTAAAGTGGAGCTAAACTCCGCTATACTTACCTCCTTTCAAATGTCTGATATCTGACGTTTCTCATCGGTGTTGGCTTCTTCCAGGTGCCCGGTTGTGGCTGTTTTCATTGGCTGGCATGGGATCATGTTATTCCTGCACAGAAGTGCGGTTATCCTGGCTAGAATGTAAACTAAACCAAAGAGGACTGAAAGCAGGAAGGTAAGTTTCTTTATTGCACAAGGAACATCACATGTCTCTTTTGCAAAATAGAGCCTGTCTTATCTTCAAAAATGGGACTTTAGTTCTGTATTAAATATTTATGATCATCAGCTCCAATAAGTGGTCATAAAATGCAGTATTTTCCTGATTCATTCAAAAGAGAAAATAGCCTAATAACATTCGTTTTTGCCGCCATTTACCCAAAAAAATATAGAATGCACATGCAGTTTCACAGAACAATTAGCTCTTCTGGTCAAATGTTATTAAAGCTATTTTCTAGGCTTGTGCAATTCGTTTAGTAACAAATCGAAATTTGGCCCAATTTTGCATCTTTCGGACATTCGGATGCATCCGAATGTCCGAATAAAAAAATAACAAATAACAACGAATACGAAAGAAATATAACAAATGAATTTGAATGAATTCGAATGAATTTGGTAATTCTTTAAAGATCTAATGAAACAAAAGGTCAGCTCAAAGTAAATCTTATAGTCCAATCAGCTAATTAATTTTGTGCTGGAGGTTGGATTACTGGCAAAGTGCATTCCTGAGAACTGAGTTAGAAGGGTGTTGTATTGTATTTGAGCCGAGGAGAAGAGACGTAGTCATTGTGTGTGTTAAAAGATTCAATAAACGACTTTCCAAACTACGAATCATTATCACGAATGTCTATACATACATAAATAGCGAATTTCAACTAATACGAACGAATGAATTCGACACCAATAATAACGAATTATCCGAAAACATATTAACGTAACATAACGAATATAACAGAACGAAATGATGTATTTTACGAATGACAACGAACCAAAACTAAATGAAAATTTTACGTTGTGCACAAGTCTACTATTTTCTCCTAGAATCAAATGTTATGGAATGTTACATTTGTCTGTGAAAGGCAACACATAAAAACTGTCATATCACATATATTACAAACATTAACGGTTATTATCAGTTGTGGTCATTTTGATCTTATTTTATTGCAAAAAATCGATATACAGTGTCTTGAAAAAGTATTCATACCCCTTGAAAATTTTCACATTTTATCATGATATAACCAAAAATTTAAATGTATTTTATTGGGATTTTATGCACTAGACCAGTCATACACTCTGCAGTGTAGTTGAGCATCATATGAAATGTAGTTCCAAAACATCTGGGGTGCCAAGGTTCACCATCACTGCACTAGACCAACACAAAGTGGCACATACTTCTGAAATGGAAGGATATTGATACATGTTTTTAAATTTTTTTTACAAATAAATATCTGGAAAGTGTGGCGTGTATTTGTATTCAGCCCCCTTTACTCTGATGCTCTTAACCTCCCTGGCGGTAATCCCAAGTGTGGCTCGGGGTGGATTTTCAGAACCAGAAGCGGTAACCCCAAGCCACACTCGGGATCACATTGCAGGATCCAGGTACCTCTTACTTACCTTGTCCCCAGGATCCTGCAATGTCTCCCCGCAGTATGTGGCGGCTGTGTCTCCGCTCGATTCATCACAGAGCCAAGCTCCGTTCCCTGCGAGAGTTGCGACGCACGGGGACGGAGCACGGTGCCAAATTCAAAAAGTGAAACACACACTATACATACAGTACATTACTGTATGAAATAATGTCACATCCATTTTGTCCCTTGTGGTTTCTCCAGTGCCCTGCATGCATTTTTATAGTATAAATACTGTTTTTTTCTGTCTGGAAACTTGAGATTCTCCATGGCAACCAAAACTGTCCCTTTACATCAAAAGCAGCTACAAAACAGCTATAATAAATTAGAATCATTTGCAAAATTGAGCGATAGTGATTTGTGGGGAAGTTCGTCATCAAACACTGAAAGTAATGACAGCGACAATTCTGCAAGTGAGCAAATTTCAGTGTTTTTGATCCGATTACATTATTGAATAATTTTTTTTTATTATTATTATATTATTATTTGTTATAATTATTTATAGTTATTTATGTTATTATAATTTATGATTTCATGTTTCAAACTTTATCATACCCGGGATATCTACTAGACTCTTGTTTGGACAGATTTAAGTGAGTTATTCCTAAGAATTACAGGCCTACAATATAAAACATCAAATTTCTATGCAAAAGAAATGTACCGCTTTGAGCATCAAAAATCTGAAATAATCATACTGCCAGGGAGGTTAACTAAAATCTAGTGGAACAAATTGGCTTCAGAAGTCAGCTAATTATTAAATAGAGTCTACCTGTGTGTAATTTATTCTCAGTATAAATACAGCTGTTCTGTGAAGCCCCCAGAGGTGAACAAACAGCATCATAAAAGCCAATGAACACACCAGATAGGTCAGTGATAAAGTTGTGGATACGTTTAAAGCAGGGTTAGGTTAAAAAAAAAAATATCCCAAGCTTTGAACATCTCACAGAGAACTGTTTAATCATCATCCGAAAATGAAAGAAGTATGGCACAACTGCAAACCTACCAAAACATGGCCATCCACCTAAACTGACAGGCCAGACAAGGAGAGCATTATTTAGAGAAGCAGCCAAGAGGACAACTATTAGTCATGTACTCCACAAATCTGGCCTTTATTTAAGAGTGGCAAGAAGAAAGCCATTGTTTAACTGCTTGCCGACTGCCTCACGCCGATATCCATCGGCAGAAGGGCTCGTAAGGCAGAATCACGTACCTGTATGTTGCCCTTTAAGAGTCGGCCTTCGTGAGTCGTGACGTGGGTCCCGCTGACTTGATCTCCTTGGGTATACTCGCGATCGCCTCACTGGGAGGAAGATCGGGGAGATGCTAATGTAAACAAGCATCTCCCCGTTCTGCCTAGTGACAGTGTCACTGATCTCTGCTCCGTGTGATCGGAGCAGAGATCAGTGACATGTCATACACAGCCATGCCCCCCCCCACAGTTAGAAACATGCCCCTAGGACACACTTAACCCCTACACTGCCACCCAGTGGTTAACCCCTTCACTGCCAGTGTCATATACACAGGAATCAGTGCATTTGTATAGCACTGATTGCTGAATAAAGGACAATGGCCCCAAAAATCTTTCAAAAATTTCCAATGTGTCTGCCATAATGACACAGTCATGATAAAAATCACTTATCACCGCCATTTAAAAAAAGAATCATTAAAAAAATGCCATAAAACTATAACATTTGCACAAACCAATCAATAATCGCTTATTACGATTTTTTTTACCAAAAATATGTGGAAGAATACGTATCAGCCTAAACTGAGGAGAACAATCGTTTTTTTTTATATATTTTTGGGGGATATTTATTATAGCAAAAAAAAGTGTTTTTTTCAAAATTGACGCTCTTTTCTTGTTTATAGCGCAACAAATAAAAACCGCAGGGGTCTGGTGGTCAAATACACCAAAAGAAAGCTCTATTTGTGGAAAAAAAGGACGCCAATTTTGTTTGGGTGCAACATCGCACGACGGCGCAATTGTCAGTTAAAGCGGCGCAGTGCCGAATCGCAAAAAGTGCTCTGGTCAGGAAGGGGGTAAATTGGTTAAAAGAAATACATATGAAGTCCCATTTGCAGTTTGCAAAAAGCCAAGTGGGGGACACAGCAAACATGTGGAAGAAGGTGCTTTGGTCAGAGAAGATTAAAATGTAACTTATTGGCCCAAAAGCAAAACTAACACTGCACATCCCCCTGAACACAACATCCCCACCGTGAAACATGGTGGTGGCAGCATCATGTTGTGGGGATGCTTTTCTTAGAAGACTTTCTTCTAGGCAATTTTAGAAGAAGATAAACTGGACTGAAAGGGTAGATTTTGTCTAATTCTCAGAACTCAAGTTTAAAATACCTACTGTAGACCACTATGGTTTGTGCCTTACTACTTTACATGGTTAGGAATTATACCCTGTACTGCACTATTCCAATGTGTTACAGGAAACAGTTTTAAGCAAACTCTGGATATAGTAAAGATAAGATGACGGCTGCTCTGTCTTTGCCATTGATAAGCTTTAGTCACCGATAATAACAACTACAGTAATAATTTTCTAACTATGACTCTCACTTGAAAACTTTACATGCCACTATTCAAGGATGAACAGATGCGAGGGGTTCTAAAACTGCTTGATTTACATATTATGTAAGACTACAACTAGATTTAGAATTACATTTTATTTATTTTTCTCCAATCACATGCATATGTATATATATATATATATATATATATATATATATATATATATATATATATATATATTGTAAGGGATCTTCCCGGGGTAGGGTGTGTTTGGACACAGTTCACAGCAGACTTGGAATTTGATAAAGCAGATCTTGGCGTTTATTCGTGGTACAAACAGTCCAGCAAACAAAATATACAGCAACACCGTGCTTTCTAAGTATAACAAAAATAAAAGTCCTAGCCCGGCTGGGCGCTTACTAACAGGTTCTGCTCACCTATCTGACACTTACAAACACAGCGTCTTTCGCCTGGACATCGCAGGGTGAGTTTTAGCTCCAGCAGTGGCTGTGCTTGCAGCTTCCTTCAACACACAGATTGTTCATTCCCTGGCTGAGAAGCAATCACCTGCAGACCCTACAGAGCCTTTAGCTTCCCAGGCTAATTAGGATCCAAGCTCACCTGATCCCAAACCCAGAACTGGATCGGGGGATGTGGAATGACAGGTCCCTCTACCAAACCTACCTGCCATTCCATATAAACCCAGGCCCGGCAAAATTAAATAACAACTCAGCAGCATATCGCTGCTGAGAAACTGATCCATCCTGGATTTACCATCTCACACTGTGTAGCAACCTAGGTGAGATGTACACCCCCTCGATCACTTCTCCAGTGACATGTCTACATATCCCCCCCCTCTTTTTCAGACCGGAGGGCTGAGCCTTTTGTCCCCACAGACAACTTACCCTTGACAATGCGTCAGCATTTGCCTGTAATTTCCCTGGCCTGTGTTCCACAGTGAAATTAAAGTTTTGTAGGGAGAGAAACCATCTAGTCACTCTTGCATTTCTCTCCTTGTTTAACTTCATCCATGTTAGGGGGGCATGGTCTGTCACCAACTTGAATTTCCTGCCTAGCAAGTAATACTTTAAAGATTCTAGGGCCCACTTCACTGCCAAACATTCTCGCTCCACAATGGCATAATTTTTCTCGGCCGGGGTTAGTTTTCTACTCAAGTACGTCACCGGATGCTCCTCACCATTCACTACTTGTGAGAGTACTGCACCTAAGCCTGTGCTAGAGGCATCTGTCTGGACCAGAAATTCTCGCCTGAAATCGGGGGTGACTAACACAGGTGGTTGGCACAAGGCAGACTTAAGGCTTTGGAAAGCCTCCTCGGCCTCTGGGGTCCACGTGACCATTGCTGTCTTTCCGCCCTTTGTCAAGTCAGTTAGCGGAGCAGCAACTGAGGCAAAGTTCGGCACAAATCTACGGTAATAACCCGTAATACCCAGGAAAGCTCTAACCTGTTTCCTTGTCAGGGGCCTAGGCCAATTCTGTATTGCCTCAATTTTATTTAGCTGTGGCCTAACCAATCCTCTTCCAACAATGTAGCCCAGATATTTGGCCTCTTCTAGGGCTAGAGCACACTTCTCGGCATTTATGGTCAACCCTGCATCACTTATGGCATCCAACATGGCCTGTACCTTACAGAGGTGACTTTCCCAATCAGGGCTAAAAATGACCACATCATCGAGGTAGGCGGCTGAGTAATCACGATGTGGTCGCAGAATCAAGTCCATCAACCTCTGGAAAGTTGCAGGCGCTCCATGTAACCCGAACGGCATCACTACATACTGGAATAGCCCATCAGGGGTGGAGAAAGCAGTTTTCTCTTTAGCCTCGTCAGAAAGTGGAATCTGCCAATAGCCCTTTGTGAGATCGAGGGTGGTTATGTACCTGGCGTTACCCAACTTCTCAATCAACTCATCTACCCTGGGCATAGGATACGCATCGAACTTGGAGATCTCATTCAACTTTCTGAAATCGTTACAGAACCTCCAAGTTCCATTGGGCTTTGGGATTAGCACAATTGGGCTGGACCATTCACTCTGTGACACCTCAATTACCCCCAGAGCAAGCATACGTTTTACCTCGGCAGATACGGCTTCCCTACGTGCCTCGGGTATCCTATAGGGCTTAAGGTTTACTCTGCTTCTAGGCTCAGTTTCAATGTGATGATGGATGAGGTGTGTACGCCCTGGGAGGTCAGAGAACTCGTTTTTGTTTTTCTGTAAAAATTCCTGAGCCTCCTGTTTCTGTGACACTGATAGAGTATCACCTACCTTGACTGGAGGGATTGGTTGTGACAAATTATTAACAGTATTTGTCGCCCCCAAGGATTCCCTGTCTTTCCAGGGCTTGATCAAGTTTATGTGATAAACTTGGAAAGGCTTCCTTCTACCTGGTTGGTGCACCTTGTAGTTCACCTCACTGATCTTTTCAACAATTTCATAAGGACCTTGCCACTTCGCCAAGAATTTACTCTCAACAGTGGGGACTAGTATAAGGACCCTATCGCCTGGGTTGAATGTCCTGATTCTTGCGGACCGGTTGTAAATTCTACTTTGGGCCTCTTGAGCTCTCTGGAGGTGTTCCCTTACCAGGGGCATTACAGTGGCTATACGGTCCTGCATTTGTGCTACATGCTCAATAACACTCTTGTATGGGGTGGACTCATTCTCCCATGTCTCTTTTGCAATGTCTAGTAGACCCCTAGGGTGATGACCATAGACCAACTCGAATGGTGAGAACCCTGTGGACGCTTGGGGCACCTCCCTAATAGCAAACATGAGGTAGGGTAATAAATGATCCCAGTCACGACCATCTTTTGCCACCACTTTCTTCAACATATGTTTCAAAGTTTTATTAAATCTCTCCACCAATCCGTCCGTCTGGGGGTGGTACACAGAGGTACGGATGTGTGAGATTTTAAATAGTCTGCATAATTCCTTCATTACTTTCGACATAAATGGCGTACCTTGGTCAGTTAGGATTTCTTTGGGGATCCCAGTCCTAGAGAACATATAAAACAACTCACGTGCAATTGTTTTAGATGCAGTGTTTCTTAAGGGTACAGCCTCAGGATAGCGGGTCGCATAATCCAGGACTACCAAAATATACTGGTGTCCTCTAGCTGACTTTACAATGGGACCCACTAAATCCATGGCAATACGCTCAAAAGGCACCTCTATAATAGGGAGCGAAACCAAAGGACTGCGAAAATGTGACACTGGGGCACTAACCTGACATGTGGGGCACGACTCACAGTATTTTTTAATGTCATCATATATGGCCGGCCAAAAAAACCTCTGGAGAACCCTCTCTCGCGTTTTGTCAGTCCCCAAGTGTCCCCCAAGAACATGGTTATGTGCCATGTCAAGCACCTGACGCCGGTACGGCTTAGGTACCAGAAGCTGTTCCACAATCTCATCCTTAACCTTAGTAACCCTATAGAAAAGATCATTAGTCACCGAAAAATGTGGAAATCTTTTTTCAGCATCTGGTTCCTGAGGTACCCCATTCATTACAGCAACCTGCTCTCTCGCATTTTTGAGAGTGGGGTCCTGTAATTGTGCAGCCCCAAAATTATCTCTAGACACCTCTAAGTCTAGTATATTTTGCTCAGTGGGAGGAGCCTCCTCCTCCCCAGCCAGGACCTGTAAAGGAAAACAATCATTTTCATCCTGCATACTTTTATCATTCACAGTGGACAAGGCAACCCCCTTAGAGGTATCCTCACTCCTTTTGGGGATTTTTCTTTTTTCCCAGAGAGCCCAGAATAATGGAAAATCGCGCCCCAATATTACATTATGCATGAGGTTTTTAACCACACCCACTTCAAATTGTACGGTGCCTTGTTCAGTCCCGACTTTAGCCAGCACTATAGGGTACATTTTTGTATCACCATGTATGCACACAACACTCATATGCTTTTTAGACTCTAAGTCCCCAGTCACCAGGCTAGCATGCACCAAGGTTACAAGGCTTCCTGAGTCCATTAACGCTTTAACAGGAAAGTCATTGATTGTAATATCGCAGATTTGCGGTTCAGTCTCTAGTCCAGGAACTGCAGCACAAGATGGTTCCGCAAATAGCGACTGACGCCGGCTAGCGTCACATTCCATGGGTTCAGAGGTAAGAGGGCAATGGGCCGACACGTGTCCCGCCTCATGGCATCTCCAACACTGGATAGGGCCTGGTCTCTTTGGCAAGGAGTCCTTTTCAGAGCCCCTTAGCCACCCGGGACCATCACCAGTCTTTTGTCCCTGAGACACCACTTGAGCCCTTTTCCCCCCATCAGCACCCCTCCACACTCCCCCAATAGATGGAAGTCTCTTACCAGCTGACGGCACAGATCTGGCGCTCCGGGGAGGTGAAGATGCTGCAGGAACATCACGGAGGTAGTCCTCAGTCGCCTGGAACCTCTCCACAAGGTTGACAAGTTCGTTTGCATTCTTAGGATCACCTTGTCCCACCCAGCGTTGCAAGTCAGTAGGAAGGGCTCGGAGGTAGCGATCCATCACGACCTTCTCTAGGATTTGTGCAGGAGTAGAAGTGTCTGGCTCCAACCACTTTCTTGCCAAATGGATTAGGTCATACATCTGGGACCTCGCTGATTTGTCCAGACTGTAGCTCCAGTTGCGTACCCTCCGGGCACGGACTGCAGTAGTAACTCCTAGTCGGGCAAGCATCTCCTCTTTTAGCCGAGTATAGTCCTTAACCTCTTGCTCACTGAGGTCATAGTAGGCCTTTTGAGGTTCACCTGTTAAATAGGGCGCAATTACCTCTGCCCACTCAGCGGCTGGTAACTTCTCTCGCTCAGCCACGCGCTCAAATACTGTTAGATAGGCCTCAACATCGTCCTCAGCAGTCATCTTTTGCAGCGCTTTCTGCACAGTCCTTCTCCCAGAAAAAATCTCTGGAGCGGCTCCCATCACCACAGGCGCCTCTCGATTTGCTATCAGGTGCTCAATAAGTTGTTGTTGTGCAGCCATGGACTGTTCATGTCGTCTATTGGCCTCTATCTGAGCCTGCTGTTGTGCAGCGATCATCTGCTGTTGTTCAGCCATGGACTGTTCATGTCGTCTATTGGCCTCTGTCTGAGCCTGCTGTTGTTGCAAACTCACTTGCATAAACTGCTTCAGCATCTCCTCCATGTTGCTGGACTGTTTTTGGAGTGTAGTTGCAGCTTTCACCCAGGACATCAGCAGCTGTAGCCAAGTCTGTCCACACCGTTGCCCCTAGCAACCGCGTTGCCCGCTACCTCCACCAATTGTAAGGGATCTTCCCGGGGTAGGGTGTGTTTGGACACAGTTCACAGCAGACTTGGAATTTGATAAAGCAGATCTTGGCGTTTATTCGTGGTACAAACAGTCCAGCAAACAAAATATACAGCAACACCGTGCTTTCTAAGTATAACAAAAATAAAAGTCCTAGCCCGGCTGGGCGCTTACTAACAGGTTCTGCTCACCTATCTGACACTTACAAACACAGCGTCTTTCGCCTGGACATCGCAGGGTGAGTTTTAGCTCCAGCAGTGGCTGTGCTTGCAGCTTCCTTCAACACACAGATTGTTCATTCCCTAGCTGAGAAGCAATCACCTGCAGACCCTACAGAGCCTTTAGCTTCCCAGGCTAATTAGGATCCAAGCTCACCTGATCCCAAACCCAGAACTGGATCGGGGGATGTGGAATGACAGGTCCCTCTACCAAACCTACCTGCCATTCCATATAAACCCAGGCCCGGCAAAATTAAATAACAACTCAGCAGCATATCGCTGCTGAGAAACTGATCCATCCTGGATTTACCATCTCACACTGTGTAGCAACCTAGGTGAGATGTACACCCCCTCGATCACTTCTCCAGTGACATGTCTACAATATATATATATATATATATATATATATATATATATATACACATATATATACACACACACACACACACACACATTTTCCCTTAATATTTTGGCACATTGCAGTAGTTAAAAGATGTGCAATACATTGCAGTATATTTTTCATACACTGTCATAAAGTGGTATATATTATATTTGTATTTATATTTTTACTAAACAGATTAGTTTTTGGCATATAATTCTGAAATCTTTAGTGATGTATGTTGAAGCTAATAGTATATTTAAAATATATTTAAAATACATTAAAAAGATCATAATGGGGTTTAGTCTATTAACACTGCACAGTGACACCTGATTTTGAGATCCAAAAGATCCTTTCTTGAATTATAAAGTAATGCCTTGACCGCTATGTAGAGTGGAATAGAGTTAGAATAAACGCTCCACAAACCCTGACAGCACGTTTAACAAGGTGTCTAACATCCCATTTCCTCTGCACTTCCACTTGCCTTAATCCCTTTATTTTAAACTCACTCAGAAGTAAGCATGTGTGAAATTGAGGAATCTAACACACAGACTCATTGAAACAGAGTGTCTCAGCCTTGTTCCATCAAACAGTGCCAAAAGAAGTCTGTTTAATCAATAAATCTTTTCCTCAAGTGCAGTGCACTATTCACAAGTAAAGTAAAACATCACCTTATTTGAAATCAGAACTGTAAACCGTTTAACAGCAATCAAAGTTTACATCTTAGTTCCAATAATAGAATTGATTATACCTATATCAAACATTTAGGTATATTGTTACAAAGATAGTAACATAACATAAATGTCTTGCAAAATAATGCCAATATTTGATAATTCATATTTTATATGGAAGGTGCTCTTGCATATAAAAGTATAAGTATTTTTAAATGGTAGCAGGAATGATATTATAATTTAAAGTATATGCAAACATAGTCACTAAAATCATTAACATGTTCATCTATGGCATTCATTAACCACTTGCTTACTGGGCACTTAAACCCCCCTCAGTCCCAGACCAATTTTCAGCTTTCAGCGCTGATGCACTTTGAATGACAATTGCGCGGGCATACAACACTGTACCCAAATGAAATTTCTATCATTTTTTTCCCACAAATAGAGCTTTCTTTTGGTGGTATTTAGTTACAGCTCGGAGTTTTATTTTTTGCTAAACAAACAAAAAAAGATGCAAAAAAAAAAAAAAAAAAATCATGTTTTAATAGTTTGTTATAAAATTTTGCAAACGGGTCATTTTTCTCCTTCATTGAAGTGCGCTGATAAGGCGGCACTGATAGGCTGCATTGGTGGGCACTGATGGGCTGCATTGGTGGGCACTGATAGGCTGCATTGGTGGGCACTGATAGGCTGCACTTGTGGGCACTGATAGGCATAGTTAAGGCGGCACTAATAGGCACAGATAAGGCGGCACCGATGGGCACAGATAAGGCGGCACTGATGGGCAAAGATGGGCACAGATAAGATGGCACGGATGGGTGGCACGGATAAGTGGCACGGATGGGTGGCACGGATGGGCACTGATAGGTACCACAGATAGATGGGACTGATGGGCACTGATAGGTGGCACTGATAGGTGGCTCTGATAGGTGGCACTGCTGGGCACTGATGGGCGGCACTGCTGGGCACTGATGGGCGGCACTGCTGGGCACTGATGGGCGGCACTGGGGTGCAGCACCTTTGAGGCAGATTGGGTGGCACTGTGGGTGGCACTGTGGGTGGCACTGTGGGGTGGCACTGTGGGTGGCACTGTGGGGTGGCACTGTGGGGTGGCACTGTGGGCATTATGGGCACAGACGGGGGGCACTTACTTTTACTTTGTTCTTTTTCAGGATGGCACTGCGGGAGGCAGGTGGGCACTGGCAGGTGGCATGTGGTGCCTTTCATTGCTGGCCGTGATCGGGACTGATGTCCCGATCACGGCCGCCGGTGATCGGCTTTTTTTTTTTCTCCTCGCGCTGTCAGCGCGAGGAGGAATAATAGCCGATTACCGGCTCCGTTCTGTCACATGATCAGCTGTCATTGGCTGACAGCTGATCACGTGATAAGGGGTCGGGATCGACCCCTTACACGGATCGGTGATCAGGCGAGTCTCACGGACTCGCCGATCACAGAGCGCGCCGCGCACGCCCCTCAGGGGGCGCGCAGGCCGCTCGTAACCAGGACGACGTCAATAGACGTAGTCCTGGAAATCTAGGTCCGCGCTAATGCCGTCATTCGGCAATAGCGCGGTACCCAAGTGGTTAAAGCAACTCACAAAAAGTTAAAAAAAAAAGTAAAAAAAAAACACAAATCTTTCTCTGCAAAAAAAGAAATCAAACTGCTCACATTTCTGAGCACAGCTTCAGTCAAGAGATATCTTCCCATCAAGATTGCAAAGAAATTGACACTTCTGGAAGTCTCCTGCAGACCTCCATATCACAATGCATGCATCACTGCTGTATCATAACTAATTAAAAAGTTTTAGCCAAAGTAATAGACATGCAGCTGAAATTGAAAAACATGGTCTAGGTCATAGTTGAGCTGAAGTAGTAATAATAATGATGGTCCTGCCATGAAGGTCCTTGTTCAGACACTTCAGGGCAGATTTACTAAAACTGGAACTCAGAGAATCTGGTGCAACTGTTCATGGTAACCAGTCAGCTTCTAAATTCAGTTTGTTCAATGAAGCTTCAATAATAAAACACCTAATAGCTGATTGGTTACTGTGCACAGCTGCGCCAGATTTTAACATGTTTTTTATTAAAAAAAAAAAAACCTTTACAACCCCTTTAAAATAATCTATGAAGTATTTAAAAACATGTCTTAATTAACATATACAAAGATTTTTATTTTTTTGCGGTATTCAAAAACATTTGATTTACTCCTTATTTTATTGCAGACTGGAACACCAGCTGCAGTGGGTGTGAAACGTAATATGAATTATGGAAGAACCCCAACACAATTTTCTTTTTTAAATTTATGAGCCACTAGTTATAGCCACACCAGTGGTTGCCCATCAGTCCTGTGCTGGAGCTGGCACATTTAGCATAGATAGTAATAACACTGCTAAATCATTCAATTTTAATTTTGCACATTCATTAAAGCGGTAGTAAACCCGCAAATTTATTTTATTTTTTTAAATTTTTTTTTTAAACCTGCAAAGCAAAAGGCATAATGAGCTAGTATGCACCGCATACTAGCTCATTATGAAATACTTACCTTAGAACGAGGCCCCGACATCTGGCCCGATCCACGCCGAGGGAGCCGACATGCTCCCTCGGCGTCTCTTCCGGGTATCGCGGCTCCGGCGCTGTGAGTGGCCGGAGCCGCGATATCGTCACTCCCGCGCATGCGCGCGGGAGATTTCAGTCCGGCCGGACGAGCGCTGCCGGATTTTCACAGCGAGAACCCCCTTGTGCGCATGCGCCGCTGCAGTAAGCGGCGCATACCGAGGGGAATATCTCCTAAACCGTACAGGTTTAGGAGATATTTTTTTTACCTACAGGTAAGCCTTATTATAGGCTTTCCTGTAGGTAAAAGTTAAAAAATTGACCATACAACCACTTTAAACTCCCTGGTGATGTTCCCGAGTGTGGCTCGGGGAGAATTTTCATTACCAAAAGCAGTAACCCCCGAGCCACACTCATGATTGCATCACAGTATCCTGGAAAAGTTACTTACCTTGTCCCCACTCCCAGCATCCTGCGATGTCCTCCCATTGTGTCCACGGGCTGTGTACCTCATTTGATCTATCACTGTGCCAGGCTCCGTTCCCTGCGAGCATCATGACACACTGTTCTTTCTGCCTGGAAACTTGAGACTGTCCACTATAGAAGTACACTATATTGTATCCCATAAAAATGTATCTGGTTGCTGGCAATAAAAGCCAGGATATAGAATTATAGATTTATATGGTGATATGAAGGTTTGAAAGACAAGTGGTTCATTATAAGGGAGATACTGTATAGAAGAGCGATTGAGTGATTGACTATTGATGTTAAAATGTGGCAGATAGTGATGGACGAACTTCTGACGGGATGCTCGCAAACCGCAAAGTTTGCGGCAGGCCCCTATTGACTTTAATGGCAGGCGAACCTTAAAAATTTCCAGGTCATATTTTCAGCCACAAAATACTTACTAGCTGTGCACACATAGTCCCACAACATGGACACTGACATAACAAAGTATTAAGTGAATCTGGGATCGACAACGGCAATAATTATTTTTTTATCTGTGAAATTTTGACAATTCAGGAGTGCATGAAGGCCATGGAGGAGAGGCAAGGTCAGGGCAGACTATGAAGGGGTTGCAGGAGATGATCAGTGTCACAGTCAGGGCAGCGCAGTCCTGTGCCAGTGTCCCAATGTGCCAACCTGTGCTTGAGCCCCTCTGCCCGGCCCTTGCCCCCACCTTTGCAGGGCTCCACTGCAGGGGTCCGGAGGTGCCAGTCCAATGCTGATCCTCAGCCATGGTGCTGGCACTGCCTGCTGATTGGCTTCTCCGCTGCTATCTCCCTCTCTGACACCAGCACTGAGATAGAACACTGACACCAGCACCGTGATAGAGACTGAGCACTGACACCAGCACCGAGATGGAGAGCACTGACACCAACACCGTGATAGAGAGCACTGAGACCACACCAGCACTGAGATAGAGAGCACTGACACCAGTATCGAGATAGAGAGCACTGACACCACACCAGCACCGTGATAGAGAGCACTGACACCAGCACCGTGATAGAGAGCACTGACACCAGCACTGTGATAGAGAGCACTGACACCAGCACCGTGATAGAGAGCACTGACACCAGTACCGTTATAGAGAGCACTGACACCACGCCACACCAACACCGAGATAGAGAGAGAGCACTGACACCAGCACCGAGATAGAGAGCACTGACACCAGCACAGAGATAGAGAGCACTGACACCACACCAGCACCGTGATAGAGAGCACTGACACCAGCTGTCAACTGTCCCACCCTACACTGACAGCTGCAGAATCAGTCAGCAGCACTGCATGCAGTGCACTATAATATGCTTTCTATATTTGAAAGAAAGTATATTATATGTGTACAACCCTATATACTGTACACCTATAAAAGGACCTTTGTGGACCTAGTAGCTAGTGATTTGCAGACTGTCCCTGCTCCAAACACCAAACTGTCCTTCAGTCCTTACACTGATAAAAGACAGCTGCAGAATCGGGCAGCAATCAGCTCAGCAGCACAGCAGTCAAGTATAATATGCTTTCTATATTTGAAAGAAAGTATATTATATGTGTACAACCCTATATATTGTACACCTATACCAGTCCTTAAAAGGACCTTTGTGGACCTAGTAGCTAGTGATTCTCTGTCAGTGCTCTCTATCACGGTGCTGGTGTCAGTGCTCTCTATCACGTCAGCTGACTGTCCCTGCTCCAAACACCAAACTGTCCCTCCCTACACTGATAAAAGACAGCTGCAGAATCGGTCAGCATGCACTCAGCAGCACAGCAGTAAGCAGTGCATCATAATATACTTGAAAGAAAGTATATTCTAAGTGTATTACAACCCTATATACTGTACACCTATACCGGTCCTTAAAAGGACCTTTGTGGACCTAATAGTAATAGCTAGTGATTAAACTGACTGTCACTGCTCCACACAGCGTCCTGTCCCTACACTGACAAAAGACAGCTGCAGAATCGGTCAGCAGTGCACTCAGCAGCACAGCAGTCAGCAGCAGTGCACCAGAGTATACTTTGTATCTTTGAAAGAAAGTATATTCTAAGTCTATTACAACCCTATATACTGTACACCTATACCAGTCCTTAAAAGGACTTTTGTGGACCTAATAGTAATAGCTAGTGATTACACTAACTGTCCCTGCTCCACACAGCGTCCTGTCCCTACACTGACAAAAGACAGAATGTAAAATGATCGCCAGATCAGGTCTATTTATAAGGTAGGGGTATGTCCAATTGTCCATGTGCTGAAATTTCTCAATTGGCTGTCCTGTACCCCATGATGGATGTATCATCATGGGTCAAAGTTCTTCACAATGTAAACACATATGTCCGCCACACGAACAGCGTCAGAAGTCCGCCGGTTTGGCGAATCGTGAATGAGCAAAATTCACTGCAAACCAACCGCCGGGCGAAACGCAAGGCCATCTCCAGTGGCAGGTCACTGGGAAAGTGGGTATCATTTTTTTTTTACCAAAGACGTGTAGCAGAATGCATTTTGGCCTAAGTTTATGAAGATGTTTTGTGATTGGATAAGGTGGATATAGTGACTTTCATTTATCCCTCCCCTCCTCTGTTCACAGCATGCCTTGTATTCTGTTAAAAGAATACAAGTTGTTTTATGAAAAGCTAAAGGAAGCTGGAACTGTACTATAACTGTGATTGTAAGTTCCAGCACCAAAAATTGGGGGCACTTACAGTGATAAAGTATATACAAAGCCGCGCCAACCCTCCCCTACATATATAATATAAATTCAAATTAAAAAATAAAGACTAGTACAATTAAGCAAAAGACTTCAAAAAATGTGGAGATGACCAAAAAAGCCAAAAATGGCATAAAATAAAAATAAAAATAAAATAAAAAGTCCAATTTAAGAAAAGTTCACAGGTGAATCCAAATAACGGACATAAGTGTTCTTAAATGACAGCACCACAGTGGTTCAACACTTTCCAAGGCGCGTGAGATACCCGTCACCATATGTTGAATGCGCTTACCAGAAAATATATGGAATGAAGCATATATAAATGATAAATGGATGACGTCCAGGTTAACCTTCCTCAGCTGGGTCAGCACTCCATCTCTTAGCGCTGTTTGCGAGATAATAATCTGTTCAGTGGTCTCGATATGAAGCACTCAGAGGCCCACAGAAAAGAAAGGGACTGACATAGCGTAATAATGTAGGAACAGTTTAATGAATAAAAGTAATGCACTTACAGGTTTGTAGATAAAATACAGCATATAGGAGCAAATGTAAAAAGCCGGCCGGCAAACAGGAGCCCGTCCTCCTCTCCTACAACGTGGTGGCGTCACTGCGTGCCTTCCCAGACGCGTTTCGTCATACCAGACGTTGTCAATGGGGAAGGGGCAGCGCAGTGACGCTCCGCCTAATATAGCTAACGAAGGGAACCAAGCCTCGTATTGAGATACGAGGCTCAGTAATGCTCCGCCTAATAGAACTAACGAAGGGAACCAGGCCTCGTTTTGAGATGCAAGACTTAGTCAACCAACGCCATTACGAAAAATGGCAAATAACCCAAATACGAGCGCTGTCTATCCAGAGTTAAAATGTTATAGTAACCCGTAACGAACACACTTAACGTCTATTAAACGGAACATCGTGAATGAAAATTCCGTCCAATAGATGTATTACGTGTTTAAAAAAGGAGACATTAAAATAATAAATAAATATGCTCATTTAGCACAAATAGAAAGTTGGCAATATATAAATCACATAACACTTCTTAATCGCATATCTCTCCGTGAAGCACGAACGAAAAATCAGTTAAGTAGTGAAAACGAAGGAATTACATCCAGTCCTCCGACGGGATTGGCGCGAAAAAAGGCGTCTGCATAAATGGTGTCGTATGTCTAATAGTATACTGACAATGTGAAAAATGTCATACCCTTCGCAATACACGAAAAGGATAGAAAATTCAAAATAAGTAAATAAAATAGGATTATTGGAAAAAATATGAGTTGGATCCCCGCACATGAGCCAAACCCCATAGCAACATAAAAGATAAAAATAAAAATAAAAATAGCCTAATTCTTACGAACAATAGATCGTCTATAATAAAAGAGTCCCTATATACAAAATAAAAAATACTGTATATGCCTAAAAATGTATATCCAAAAAAGGCGCGCAAATCAAGAATGCATGGACCAGTCTAGCATCTCACAGCAGGCAAGGCCAAAAGGATATTATATATATGAAGCTAGTATAACATCCAAAGTGCAAAAAATACATAGATTAAATGTATAAAAAATATATATGAATAAAGAGTCAAAACCAAACAGATAAGAAGAGAGGTTAAACTAAGAATTATCAATGAAAGCATTGACATCAGTGTCAATATTGAGCCCAAAAGGGGTATAAGTTTTGAGACGGTGGACCCAAGACATTTCTAGTTTAGAAATTTCTCTTACTAAAGAGCTGTGATGTACAGTATTAATGAAAGTTTATCAAGCACAGCGGTTAGCCAGACATGGGACAACAATCATTAGACTTATTTTATTTTTACAAAGCAGCTGTCAAACTATTATTTTTACCCTAGAATTCAGCATTTTGTGTACTGTATCTTCAAATGATTGATTTTATCAGTTATTTATTTTTTACTGTGTTGGAGGTAGTTGAGAGTGGGCAAGATTCAGCACCACCAAGAAGAGTTAGAACCCTGTCCAGTCAAAAGTGTCTGGCATTTGGACAGAGCAGCTCTGCTGAAAACCTAACTTACTTCAGCCATATGATTTTCTTCTTTCTATGTGTGTGACCCTAACAGGGAGAATTTCCTTACCCCTGTGAAGGCCGTACAAAAAATGAGAGGTGTGGTAATCACTGGGGCAAGATAATATGGACAGCAATAAAAAATGTGTTTTTGTTATTCCCTGTGTCCCTCTTGGGGAAATTTGTGATCACTTCCTGCCCTGTCTGGAAGCGATGAAAAAATCTACCTAATTGGGACACAGACAGGAATATATCTTAACAAAGGCTCTAAGGCTCCATTCCCATAGTCATTTAGCTACACTGTGAATCCAAGTGGCAACCCAGATAGCAAGCAATTGTGCTGCAAGTTTGAAAATGACTTGCTAGACTTGCCAGGTTTCACAAGTTTGTTGCACAATTGCAGCAAGTCCGCATTGTATGACTCCAGATCAACTTTCTTTGCAAATATTCTGCAAGTCTGCTGCAAGTTCTGGATCAGTTATGTTGCGCAATAGTCATCGCACCACAGGGGGTCGCTGTGGCTGAATTTTCATGCTCAAGATCTGCAAAGCTCTTGCTGTAGACTCACCACTGCAACTTTGCTCTTTTTAGAGATTTGCCAGCAAATGTGCTAAAAATTGGAAAAGTGTCAACTAGAACTTTTGCTACAAGTGTACAATTTGCCAGTGAAAATATGTAGCAAGTTAACAGACTTAAAATTAAACACTGCCACAAATTGGTGGCAAGATACCCTTGCTGTCTGGGCAAGAATCTACTTATTTCTGTGGTTGGGTTTGGCTGCTCTGTACTTATAGCTGTGGCTACTGAACCCATACACCGCAATGACTTTTTACAGTCAGGGAATACCTGTGGTGATCACAGCTGGATGGAAATAGACCTACTGTCTGTTTCCATCCATTGCCATCAGATCGGATACACCATGGATAGGGAATAGGTCCCCATCTGTTTTTGATGGACAGGATCTGATAGGATGGTGGTGGGTGCCAGCGGACATCCGCAGCTCCATAGAAGACACTGGAGGGTCTGATCAGGTCCACCTAAAAAACTGGCAGGCGGACCTAATTGGATCGCCCGTGTGAAAGGTGCCTAAGTGTTATTAAAATTGCTGCTCCCTGCCAAAACAATTTTTTTTGTACTTTTGCTCTTTGTACTTTTACGTACTGCTTTTGTACATGTTCTCCAGGGCAGTGCCCAGGCTACTGTGTCATTTGTTTGACAATTGGCTATTCGTCTAGAAAATAGCCAGAACTGATTTTTAATATTCGGCTGCCTTTGATTGTAGAAAGATTTGGATTCAACACCTCAACTGTAATGTTCGTCTCATGAGAGCAGGCTTGGACTAGCAGGCTGGAGGAGCAGAGTTGAACCCCCCTATCCAGGACATGAACATGCACAGTAACACTTGGCTGGCTCAAATTCTCATTGATATTCCCGCTCCAATTGTCTGCTAGGCTGCATGCATCCACTAGCCCCTTGCTGCATAAATGCCTTAAAGTGGTTGCATACCTCAGACATTAAAGATGAACAAAGCATATGTCTCAATTAAGAGCCCTTGTTCACAATTTCAAAGCTGGTGCAACTTGGCTGACATCTGTGTGACTTCATGCACAGATGTCTATGCAAGCCACACCTGAAATTGACAAAAGTAGTGCAGGAACTACTTTTTAAAACTGGTGAGGCGCTGCAAAGTTGCTTTGCGCCAATTTGAATAGTTCCATTGCCAACAATAGGGTGCGACTTGTCATGCGATGTGGACCCCTCAAATTGCATGATAAGTCACACCGTTGTGAACGGGGGCTAAGTGTTACTTTTGTCTGCTGCTTCATCCCTCTATCAGCATGAATTACTTCTGACAAATTTTTCGGACACCAAGAGAAAAATGGTGATGGGGGGGAGCTCCAGATAATTGACAGGTTCAGCACTGTTCCTGTGTGCTGTGTGAAGGGGCGTGTGTCCCTTCCATCCAATCAGCTCTCAGTGCTCTCCTCACTGATCTCTGCAGTGTGTGACTTCAGCTCTCAGTCCCCTTTTTTCTGAACTTTCAGACAATCTTTATAATCAGCACTTTGAATTGATGTAGAGGAAAGTAGACTGCAGATAAACAGGTTTGGACCTGCAGCTGGCTGAACTTTTCAACAACCTGCTGAGAGACTGAGTCAGCCGATCCCGACCCCTCCACAGCCCCATGTTCCAGTGAGTGCTGGAGGGGCAGAGCACAGAGCAGATGACTGCTCACTGAAGACTGAGAACTGAGTGATCAATGGTCTTTGATCACTCAGTTCTCCATGTAGAAGTGACGGCGGAGAGATGAAGCATTGGAGCGATGCTGCATCCACCTAGGTAAACATAGATGTTTATTTGTTTATTCATTTTGAATTTTTTTTATTTCCAACCTTCTATTTTAAATTAATTTTTACTGCCTAGCTTTTTAGTAGTTGGTATGGTATGATATGGTGGAATACAAGTGGAGGAGGCATATTGCTCATAATATACCAGATCATTTACTCAGCCCGTGTACTATTGCCCATGTACCAGCTGGTACTTAATGAGCACTGCACTGGTCCTGAACAGGTTGGGAAGGAAGTAAAAAGACACTAAAGCCTCATACACACGATCAGATTTTCTGATGGGAATTGTGGGATAATAGGGTGTTGGTGGAAAATCCGATCATTTGTACACTCCATCAGACAATTTTTGTGAAATTTTCCGCAGACAAATGTTAGATGGCAGGCTTTAAAATTTTCAGCGGACAAATGTCTGTTGTCGGATTTTCTGAGCGTGTGTACACAAGTCCGTCGGACAAAAGTCCAACGTACAAACAAGCATGCTCGGAAGAAAGGACGAGACAGAAGCAGTCGGTCTTGTAAACTACCGTTCGTAATGGAGAATTAACATTCATGATGTGGCAAATTATGAAATCTTAAAATGCAGCACATTCTCTTCTTCTTTAATTGGATAATAATGAAGCTGCTTTGCTGGTGATACTGATGGAGTTATTGCAAACAAATTTTCAAAGGCTTTTTATTTCTAGTGATATCAAGAATATTATTTTTATGCTTGTAATTTATTTTTACTTATTTTTTGGTGCATGTTACCACAACACCCTTATCCCGTAGTTTTTAAGATCAAAGATACAATTATGTAATTTTCCCTTGTTAATTTTACTTTATATTTTTATAAATGTAACTGCCTACTCCCAAACTGTAATTTGAAGTAAAACACATAGGGGTTTATTTAATAAAGGCAAATCCACTTTGCACTACAAGTGCACTGAAAGTGCACTTGGAAGTGCAGTCAATCCGAAGGGGGCATGCAAGGAGAATAAAAAGCAGCATTTTAGCTTGCACATGTTAGGATGATAAAATCAGCAGAGCTTCCCCTTATTTCAGATCTACCCCTCAGATTTACAGCGACTGCACTAGTAGAGCAAAGTGGATTTGCCTTTTTCGTAAATAACCCCCATAGCCAAGTATTATTCTCCACAATTTTTTTACTGAGCATTAAAAAAAGAAGAAAAATAAAATTAGACATGCTATCTGCCAATAGAACTTAATTGAAAAGTGCATTCTATGCATCCAAAAATATACCAAATCAAATCATTATTCAACCAAAAAATAAAATAAAAGCCTCATGCATGTGTTCTGCTTCTTAATATAGAGGGTCAACAATGCCAATAGTTGGTGAAAGCAGGGGTCTGTCATCCGGAGATAATTCCAAAAATCATCCGGATTATTCTCCTGGAGCTCCCACAGCAAAGGCATATGAAATTGGTCACGATTATTAAAGCAACCAATTTTTGGTCCAAGAAATCCTCCTCCTGTTCCTGGACTGGACTTGGGTCAAAGCAATAACACCAAGACCAATAATAAATAAGACATTATCTCGTCCAATTCTGCAACATGGCCGGTTGACAAATAGCCATTCAGAAACGAATTGAAAAGCACAAAATGAAAAGAGTGAAATGAAAAGCGCAAATCAACACTCACCAAACTTCTACTAACATGAACATGAAATTAGCAGAATGAGCCCAAAGGGTGGCGCTAAAGAGCTGAAAAATCACGTGGTACATCACTACGTTCGTGTTTGTTGGCCAACAATTCCTTGCTGTTTGTATGCAAGACAAGTTCCTGGCAAATGCCCTTCGAATGAAAGTCAGAGGTTTTGTCTGCGTAAAATCCAATCTTGTGTACGAGCCTTTAGGCTAGGCATTTCAACCGCATCCAATTCGTATGACATTGAACGTGACTGGCTCTCAATAGAGCTGGTTCACACATGTCCGGCGGCTGCTGCAGTGCGATTTTGAAAAGGATCCTGTGAATTTTTGGGTCCAATTCAGGGGCGAACTCAGGCAAAAATTTGCACCTGATTTGCACCAGACTCCAGGCTGCAAACCGCAGCTGGACATGTGTGAACCCAGTCTAAAAGAAAACATACAGGCTCTTCCTCCATTTTGCAGATCACTTTATTGGGCTTTTCAGGGTAGAAAATTAGTTCAAAGTATGCTAATTCGTTAAAGACATTTATTTTTTCAGAATGGAATAATGCTTCCTAAATATGCTCTTTTCGTATATTACTGTAAAAAAAAAAAAAAAAAAAACACACACACAAGAGAAGGGAGTTCTGTGAAGTTTGCATTTCTGTGTTTGTGTTTATTCTTTTTTTGTAATGTAGCTTTTTCACTTCCATATCTGCCACCATGCACAACTGTAGTTAAGGGACACAAACTTCCATTATGCTGTGCAGTTCATGAAGTCTTGAGTGTGTGAAGTACAATTGCATGACAGCAAAAGAATAGTAATCAATTTGTCAGAGAGATAAATAATAGTTGTCACTTTATACAGTACCATAGCTGGTTCCCATGCATCTAAGCGTGACTGTGTGGGAGAAGTGATTTGTTGTAAAACCTGAATAACAGACAGGCACATTTCAAAATGAAGAGTGCTTTGTTTTCTAACACACAGACTAATGTGTATCTTTTTCTAATGGCTAATTACCTTTCACCTTGCTAATTTGAATACTTTTCCCCACTTAATTATAGGTTTTAATACTGTAAAACAAAATTTCCAACACTACAGTGAAATTTAATTTTAACAAAGTATTTTTAAAACTTAACTTTTACATAGTAAGACCAACTTTTTCATAATAACACCAGCATCCCATGTATGACATAAACTAAAAAAAACTCAAAAATGTATTTTTTTTATTAATTCCCATTTTGGAGTAAAATAATTACCATATGTAAACGGATTTTTAATATTTCAATGATAAAAACACAAAGCATTATTCAAGTAATAAATCATATCCATTAATGTTCACAAATTTGTTTTCAAGTGGCAATGGGATTTACAGCAGACCAGGATTCACAGGAACTTTGGGTGCTCAAAGTTTAGTGAAAGGGTGAATTAAGAAGGGTGCCATCAGCCTGCTTATGTAAGGCCGCGTACACACGGGCGGATTGTCTGTCCAACTTAGTCCGCTGAAACGTGTTTCAGCGGACAATCCGCTCGTGTGTGGGCTTCAGCAGACTTTTTCAGCGGACAGTCTGGTGGACTAAGTCTTTCGGAATTTCCGTAATTTTGTCCGTCCAAACTTGGTTTCAGCGGACAGTCCGCTCGTGTGTAGGCAAGTTGGACGGACTAAGTATGGCGCATGCTCAGAAAGGATTTACACGCCGAAGGTTGCATTGCAGTGTATTGGACGTCGTATTTCTAGTCCCGTCGTACGTGCTGTACACGTCATCGCGCAAGCTTTCAGCGGACTGTCTGTTCATCGTGTGTGGTCAAGTCCGTTCATTCAAAAGTTGGACGGACTGTCTGTCGGATTGTCTGACGAACTTAGTTGGGCAGACAATCCGCCCGTGTGTACGCGGCCTAAGCCTCCAGCTGCAGCTGGAAGTCGTTAATGTATTGGTGGTGTTACTAATACCACTAAATGACAACTTTCCACTGTGTAGTCTGCAAGCATCTTAGTTGCTATGAAGCATGTCTCTTCTTGCATCCTAGCAATCAAAGGACTCATTTGTGCATAAGGGTTGCTTAATCATTGGTTGTTATGGTGCCCCATAACAATCAATGATGGTGTTGAAAAAACGTGGCAAAATTCATACCAACCCTTTGCCTTAGATAGGGGTCTGGTATGGATTTTAAGAGGAAATGCCACACAAAACAAGAAAATAAGCATGGTGACACCCCAAAATCCCCAAAACATATCTGGGCATGAAGTTTGGCTAGCCAGGAAAGGAAAGGCACCAAGCAGGCAACCCCCCCCCCATGAACCATATCAGACAACACCAGGAATGACAGATCACACAATGAGGATGTTGCTATCTTCAATACGCTTTATTCAGCCAGATATCTCTATAACTAAGTCCATAAGGCTAAAGTGCACCAGGGAAGGAGGGTTCCCAGGTGGTTATCTGCAGCATGTGTTGTTCTGCTGAATAAAGCTTATTGAAGGAAATGGAGTAATCTCCTTAATGAAGGAAATGGAGTCATTGTGGCTTGCTCCCGGTGTGCCTGTAGTGGAGGGAGGTTTGGCTTTGAAAAGTAGGTCCCCTTTGTGATCTCTGAACACACCGCACATTATTAAAAAAAAATGATTAACGTTATTAAGAAGAAAAAAAAGTCACATGGTGTAAATCCATTGTCAATTACATCGTTCAGCAATGTAGATCTACATCAATCACGATGAACACTGATCCTAACGATCTGCTGAAGCAAAACATATTAAAAACATTCATTCCTGATGGAATCCACCACAAACAACATATTTAGACTATAACTAAGCCCATAAAACTAAAGTGCATCAGGGAAGAAGGGTCCCCAGTCAGGTATTTGCAGCATGCATTGTTCTGTTGAATAAAGCTTATTGAAGGAAATGGAGTCATCATGTGCTATTCATTCCTGGTTTTCTGCTCACACAGTGCAAAAACAGACTCTTGTGGCTTGCACCTGGTGTGCCTGCAGTGGAGGAAGGTTTGGCTTTGAAAAGTACAGCCCTTTGTGATCTCCAAACACATCATGCATTATTAAAAATAATTAATACATTAATATTAAGGTTATAAAACAAACAAAAAAAAGAAACCCATGGTGTCCCATGGTGTAAATCCATTGTCATTTACATTGTCCAGCTGTCAGCGGGGAAACCTATTGACAGCTGATGACTCATCAGTTGTTAACCACTTCTCACCCGGCCAATGTACATATACGGCCGGGTGGGAGCCGCCTACTTCTGAATGGATGTTCAAGAATGACCTTCAGAAGAAGGGGGATCGCGCGCGCGCGCGTGATCCCGATGCGCTCGTGTCACCCAGACACGGCGCATCTTGGATCGGCAGGAGGGCTCTGTGATTGGCCCTCCTGCTCACATGACGGCCGTGTCCAATCACGGCCGTCATGTGATGTAAACAAACAGCTGGTTGCTAGGCAACCGGCTCTCCTCTCCTCACACGGAAGTCGTCGCTGAGGAGAGGAGAGCAGATCGCTGCAGCCGGCTGGTGATCAGTGAGTATGAGCTGTTTTTACAGCTTTTTACTCACTGATTACTAGTCTAGTATAAACCTACAGTGTAAACACACATGTCACCACACATGTCCCCAAATAATAAGACATGTCCCCAAATATAAAAACACATGTCCCCCACATATGTCCCACTAAAATCACATGTTCCAATGATTATCTGCACACATATGTACGTGATCACCTGCACACATCTGTACATGATCATTTGTGTACATATGTCCGTGATCACACAAACCAATTATTATACACTTAACGGATTTTTTTTTATACCAAAAACATGTAGCAGAATACATCTGGGCTTAAATTTATGACAAAATTTGATTTTATTGGATTTCTTTTAAAATAGAAAAAAGAAAATATTGTTTTTTTCCAAATTTCCGCTTTTTTGCGCTTATATCGCAAAAAATTAAAAACTGAGTCCTGAATAAATACCACCAAAATAAAGCTCTATTTGTGCGAATAAAATGATAAAAATTTCATTTGAGTACAGTGTAGCATGACCGCGCAATTGTCATTGAAAGTGCGAAAGCGATGAAAGCTGAAAATTGGGCTGGGAAGGAAGGGGGCGAGAGTGCCCTGTATTGTAGTGGTTAAGGACACTGCTGCCAGCTTCCCAGACCTGATCCTTTTCAAACCAGCTAATACTGCACCCCTATTGGGCAAAACTTCAGCAAACACCTTGCAAATTCAGGTGTTAGACGAACAGGCTGAAAAGGCTGAACAGCCAATGTTTGGCCCGGACTCATGCTCAGGCCGAATTGTTCACCCAACACTATTGGGGACATGTGGCAAGTTGGCATATCTTGTTTCAGCGGGTTGTCAAAATCATTATTCTTCATGACATGGATCTGGGGGCCCTCTTATTTTAAAGGTTGTCCCAATTCTGCTTTTTCCAACAGAAAACCAAGATAGTAGGGAAAAGCTTTTTTTTGTTCTCTAAATATCACATTGGTTTAGTATATGCTACATGTGCATCACTTTACTGGGACTTTTTATTTTTTTACTTTAGGCCCTTGGATCAAACCTGAACTGATTTGCTCATTACTATTTGTCAGTTGAAAATTTTTTTATTTAAAGTAAGCAGTGCACCCTAAATATATTGTACATATGCAAATATCAACTTCTCAAATATCAATATCTTCTGAACTAAACATGACCGAAGAGTTATATTGTGTGCGACTTCCCTTTCCATATCAGTTTTACATTTATTTAAGCATAACTCCACTTTTGTTGAGGAAAAAAAATCCCCTCTGGGTGATCTATGTACATTGCAAGGATTATAACAAACTTTGTTGCAGATTCCTACCTTTTGTTAGGTCCATAAATACATGGATGAGAGATTTTTGAGTGGAGTAACTTGACATGTGTACACAGATTCCTGACCTCAACCCAATAGAACATGTTTGGGATGAATTAGAGCAGAGACTGCGAGCCAGGCCTTCTCGTCCACATCAATTACTGACCTCACAAATGCATTTCTGGAGGAATGGTCAAACATTCTCATAGACACACTCCTAAACCTTGTGGACAGCCTTTCCCAGAAGAGTTGAAGCTGTTATAGTTGCAAAGGGTGGCCAACTCAATATTGAACCCTATGGACTAATACTGGGATGCCATAAAAGTTTATGTGCGTGTAAAGTCAGGCGTGCCAATACTTTTAGTAATATAGTGTATATAGGATAGTTTTACTTTAAATATTTCTTCTAGTTTTGAATTTTTAACTCTTTTTATAAATCAGTTTCTCAAAATAAGTCACAGAAACTCAATTATTTTACTACCTAACCAACATTTACTCAATTATTTCCTTTTGTGTCTGTTATAGATCTTTTAAATCAAATCAATTACACATTTAAGCTTGTTTACATTGACTGACTTGACTTGTAAAATATTTAAAATGTAATTCATCTTTTTGCAGGTAACATACAGTCAATTGCATTTACATAACTAATGTATAGCTGGGTCTTTCAAAATGTAAAAAAAGGAATATTTAAAGAAAACCTTCCACATAAAAAGAAGTAACACATATATGATAGAGCTTCTACCCCCTTGCAAAGTCTCTGACTATAAGTAAACACAAAACCCACATGATTGAAAAAGGAAAATATACTGTTTACCCACCTAAATTACAGCAACCAGTTTTTTTGCACCTAATTAGATCCAGAGGCTCTAAAAGGCTTCAAAATAAAGTGGGCTCGGGTCACAGAGGATACATCCAGAGCCCACCCAGGTGTGTTGCAACAGTGAATGAATATTCGCTGTTGCAACACTGATCCTCTTCCCAGCCAATCAGGAAGCTGGTCTGATACCCATCACCTGATTGGCTGAAAGGACAGGCGATCCTATTGGATGCCTAGGAGGAGGGGAGGAGACGCAGCAGAAGTGAGGAGGAGAAGAGCCCCACTGGCTGATGCCTGGATGCCTGATCCCCACCGATACCTGGATGCCCGATCCCCACCGATGCCTGGATGCCCGATCCCCACCGCCGCTCCTCAGTACCCTGATCGCTGCTACTCAGACCTCAGATGCCCACCAGTGCCTTCCGTTGAGATGGGGTAAGTGCTGTTTGACCAACCGGCGGACAGCTAGGGGTTTGAGTTGCTGCAGGGGGGGGGGGGGTTGTTCGATTGCTTGCCGCCCCAAAAGAAAAAAACACCAGCCACCACTGATTACAATTGTAAGGAGGCACTATTAGCAAAATATTTGTATCCTAATGAGAGTGTGTTGATTTATTTAAAGGAGTTGTTAAAGCAGAAGGTTTTTTTTTATTGCATTCTATGCATTAAGATTAAATCCTTCTGTGTGCAGCAGCCCCCCTCACCCCCCCCCCCCCAATACTCACCTGAGGTCCTTCTCTGTCCAGCGATGTCCACGAGTGTCTCAGTCATCCGAGATTCTCCTTCCTGATTGGCTAAGATACTCAAAGTCAGCTAGCCAATCAGGGGAGAGAGGGGGTCCCTGACTGAATGGACACTCGGGTGCCCCCATAGCAAGCTGCTTGTTGTGGGGGCACTGAAAAGGAGGGAGGGACCAGGATCACAGACGAGGGACCAGAGAAGCGAAGAATTCAGGCTGCTCTGTGCAAATCTACTACTCAGAGCAGGTAAGCATAACATGTTTGTTATTTTTATGGGGAAAAAAAAACAAGACTCTACAATTGAAGTAAAAGATCATATTCAGCGAGCAATGAGAATGTGCACTTATAAAGACATAAAGTATATGTCCTGTTTGCGTAGTCAATATTATTTCCTCTTTAGTTATTTAATTATGATTGGCTATTCAAAATAAACACATCTTCACGAACATACACTTTCCAAAGTAATCATTAACTTTGCTAAGTAATCAGCCTTTATCCCTTTAGTACAGGGATATGCAATTAGAGGAACTTCATCTGTTGCAAAACTACAAGTCCCATCATGCCTCTGCCTCTGGGTGTCATGTTTGTGGCTGTCAGAGTCTTGCTATGCCTCATGGAACTTGTAGTTCTGCAACAGCTGGAGGTGCGCTAATTGCATATCCCTGCCTTAGTAAATCAACCAGTGTCTCTTTTAGGGTAAATATTTGTATAAACAAGGTTTATATCCAAAAAGGTTCATAAGGAAGTTGCACATCATACCATGCGCCTTCATATAAGAATAACAAAAGGTTATAGCAGTGGGGTTACCACCTTTTCTTTAAGATAAACACAAACACTTTATTGGCCTGGGGCACCTTTGGATGCCCCCAGTAGAGTAGTAATATGGTGCTCATAGCGTGCCGCAGGGAACGGTGGGTGTGGCCAAATAGTTCTTGCTGAAATCATCACCTTGTCACCCCGTGATGCTGAACCTGCACCCAGACAGCTGCCCGAAGCTCCTGGACGACAACAAATTTGTGTGTGACTGTTGGTTACTTGGGGAGCCACAGCTCAGTCTGAATATTGTGTCCGAGTTTCAGTCCGCTTGAAACTCGGTCAAATGGTTCAAAACCCAGACTGTCCGGGTGAATCCCACACAGTTTGCAACCCTATATAGCAAAATAAATATATATGATTTATGATTGCTGTTGCTGGAATCTTCAAGTATATTTCATATCCAATATGCCAATTTCATACACTATTCAGCAGTTCTTTTCAATAAAGTGCACAATATATGTTAATCAACTGCTTGTGTGCACTTTATAGGTTAAGGAAAATCCACCCTATAGGAACACATATAACAAAAGAAGTGACAGGGGTTTTCTTTTTTCATTACTCAGTTTAAAAATGGCTTTAGATATTCCGCAGCTTCTGCTTAAAAAAAGCAGAAAACTATAATGTGACATAGATAATGAAGAACCACTAAGGATATAAAAGGCATTTACACTAAAAAAGCAACTTCAAAATATGTATACTCTGCTATATGCATTCTATCATAATCTTGTGCCTACCTATACACTCCGGGGGGGGGGGGGGATTACTACAATTGGAACACTAAGAATCTGGTGCACCTGTGCATAGTAGCCAATCAGCTTTGCTAATTGGTTTCTATGCAGAGCTCCACCAGATTTTGCAAGCTCTAGTTTTAGTAAATCTCCCCATGAGACTATACTGTCATTGTTAAACCAAGTTTGTTGGCTCATGCAAAAGCATACTAATGTGCATCAAGCCCATTGAATTCTGTAAACAACATGCTTCTTTAAGCACAATTGAGAATGATGCAGTGCTACACAATTGAAAAGGATACTAGAACTCCACCTGCTGTCTGGACAGATGACGACATAAAATCATTGTGTAGGTTTACATTAACATGTTTGTGTCCTGACCATGCTAAAATAAGAAAAAAAGGATAAAACCACTGTCACTGTCAACCTGCTCGCCTCCCCCTAAAATATCCCCCTGCCTCAGCTCAAAACTATGGTCCCCCCCCCCCCCCCAAAAAAAATGTTACAAAAATGGCAGAAGGGGGGGGGGGTGAAGAAGGAGGAAGAGTGGAACTTCCCTTTTTAGGTGAAGTTCCACTTTAAATAGCAGTCATGTGTCAGCAATACCTAAATCTTTCATGTTGTGCTCAGGGACTGGAGCAGGATGAAATCTGCAGCATCTGGCCACTGTTGGTGCCATCGTTGACTTCAGAAGGAAATCATTGACTCCAGAACAGGCTAGGTCCATGTCTGCCTGTGGTGTCACAAGCTGACTACCTAACTGCTGTGTGTTGAAATGGCATTCTGCAGTGCCAATGCGTGAGCAAACATGATGTGCTTATTGCCCCACGACAGCAAAGAGAGCCTGTGGCGAACAATTGCACCTATTCACTGCAACTTCCTCCTCATTGGCTTACCTTTAAATAGACTACCCCCCCTTCAGTCCATAATGAATACTACTGCCAGATTCATCCACCTTACAAACCGCTCAGCGTCTGCTACCCCTCTCTGCCAATCCCTCCATTGGCTGCCACTCACTCAACAAATTAAGTTCAAAATACTAACAATAAGTTGCAAAGTCATCCACAGCTCTACCCCCAGCTACATCACTAGTCTATTCCCAAAATACCAACCTAATCGTCCTCTTCTTTCCTCCCAAGACCCCCTGCTCATCACTTCCTCCCATATTAGTTCCAGGACTTCTCCCGAGTCTCTCCCATCCTCTATAATTCCCTACCCCAATCTGTCAGATAATCTCCAAATCTATCTACTTTTAGGCGATCCCTGAAAACTTTCCTCTTCGAAGAAGCCTACTCTGCCTCCGCCTAACAACTGTTCTTTTATTTTTTTTATCAGCTCATGCCCCACAGTTATTACCCTTTCGTATAACTTGACCCTCCCTCCTAGACTGTACGCTCTAATGCCGCGTACACACATAGCCAACTATCCGGCGGACTTAGTCTGACGGACTTCCCGCCGGACTGTCCGCCGGACTTTCCGAACGAGATACTTGCCCACACACGGCACTTTTTCAGCGGACTAATATGGTGTACTAAGACCGCTGGACTATCCGCCATACTTTTGAAATGAATAGACTCGCCCACACACGCGGAGGAAAGTCTGCTCATTTTGAGCGCGTCTCCAGGTAGCCGGGGCCAGCGAAGGAGGCGTCTCTGGCCCCGTCACCTGGTATGGACTTAAAGGGGCTCATCCCCACCCCATTTCCTGGCCGGCCAGATAGCGTGCTCGGACAAGGGTCGGATGTGGACCTAGGGGGGGACCCCCACACTGATTTTTCGGCGTAGGGCTTCCCCTTTAAGTCCATACCAGGTGACGGGGCCAGCGACGCCTCCTTCGCTGGCCCTGGCTACCTGGAGACGCGCTCAAAATGAGCGGACTTTTCTCCGCGCGTCAAAAGTACGGTGGACTAGCACACACACGGCCGTACTGTCCGCTGAAAAAGGAGTCCGGCAGACAGATTGGAGTGCAAAAATACTTTCTTAGTCCGCCGGACTTTTGGGTAAAAAAAGTCCGCCGGAGGATACACATGGGCGGATTGTCCGGCGGACTTGAGTTTGCCGGACTTTTCCACCGGATTCTTTGATCGTGTGTACACGGCATAATGAGCAGGGTCCTCTGATCCCTCTTGTATTGAATTGGATTGTAATTATACTGTCTGCCCTACTGTTGTAAAGTGCTGCGCAAACTGTCAGCGCTATATAAATCCTGTATTATAATAATATAGCAAATGTTCTAGCCACTATATAAAATAGCACTATACAAATGCTATAGTTACTAAGGGATCATTTAAAAGGATTTAAAAGATTGAGTGCACAAACATTCTAAATAGAAAATAATAAACATTCATATGCAATATATTTGTTGCAAAATATTGAGTACTAAAAGGGTTTGTAATATTATTTTGAAGGCGAGTGAACACTCCCAACCCTTACCACACCATGTTCTCTTCTTTTAGTATTTTATTCCTAATTTTTGATGCTTTTCTTCAGGAAATCATCCTTTACTTACTGTAATTGTTGAATAAAATATCAGCTATAGTATATATTATTTAAGAACCTATTTACTATGGAAAAAAATGAAAAGATTTCATTAACTATATAAAACTGGGAATTGTTAACATATGTTAAGATAAGATAATACTAAGATAGGATAAAATTGGTAACATATGTTAAGATAAGATAATACGGATAAACAGCATTGAGGGGAATATATATATATATATATATATATATATATATATATATATATATATATATATATATATATATATATATATTTTTTTTTTTTTTTTTTTAAGAAATTGGGAAATTAATTTCAGCTGGTTAGCTAACAAATTCACAGCTTTAAATTTTAGATTATTTTAAAAATACTGTATACTACATGATACTGCAGTATGTTGCATTATAAATACGATTTAGCGATAAGCCATGTATTGTTGGTTAGTATAACATTCTAAACTTGTTTCCTTTTGATCAAATAATTGAAATGTCACACTCTTCCTTGTTTCTGTCGGCGCAGTTTGTTTATTTTGGTCAGCAATCAACAATTCTGCCTCCTCCTTTTCCCACTTAATTTCATGCTTCTCCGAAAGAAGATAATCAGTGGATTTTAGCCTCTTCCCATTTTACTGTGTGCTAATTAGTCCCCTCACTCCACATCTCAGGGTTACCTTAGATCTAAGGGAGCTCTAACTCAGCATCCTTTTTGGATTGGTTTGATGGAGGAAATGAGTTTAACTACTGTAACTGGACAATTTAGAGATACAGTAAGAGGAAATGAAGATTTTGCCTACTGAGATTTAATCAATTTCATTCCCTGCATGTTGGTTAAAAAGGTATACCTATTTCCTCTAAAGCTTTGTGCCTCTGTGCCCTATTTAAAGTGAATTCACTGCTGCAGAAGTGTGTGTTAAATTGCTTTTACAGGTTCTTTGATCCTTGTGAACTTTTCTATTTTAAAATCCATGTAATAACTTTTTGGAGGATCATTCAACAAAATAATTTTTTCGCTTTTGATACATGCATAATTTAATTATTTGCATTTTATTGGGGATACACATGGAACATTCATTTGATGAACATGAAGCATTCAGAATACAGTATCAATTTATACATGAGCAACAATACACTATGATAATTTTATACAACTCTCTTATACCCCACCCCCCACCAAAAAAAAAGCAAAGAAATCAACAAAAAATATGTAACAATACAATACGGCTCTAATAGACCTTTATCAATTTTATATATATTTTTTTCAGTTAGGGCTTGTTTAAACTTGCTATTGGAGCCATTAAAAAGCATACACCCCCCCCCCCTAACCTCCTTCCTTAATCAGCAAAGGCAGTGGATGGGGGCGTTCACATGCCACAGCTGATATGCTTTGTTTTGCACTCACAGCAAAGACTATTGCTCCTGTTGCATTCAGTGGTACCGCCACCAAACACAACCTATTTAACTGCTTAGCGACCGCCCCCAAACATATACTGTGGCAGGGCTACCGCTCTGTGCCAGATCACCTTCCTAGTACGTGATCTGACACTTCTGTGTCTGGGGCTCGTGCCGCCGACGACACGCTTCTGCTGTGATTGGATACAGAGGGAGCCAATCAGCAGGTCCTGCTGACTCAATGTCCACTGGGACCTGCCGATCGTTTACGGAGATCAGCAGAACGTCAGTCTGTCTGTGTAAACAAGGCCGATTGCTGTTCTTTGAGAAGGGAAGACAGAGATCTTATAAGTCTGCTAAGCAGGAACACCGATCTCTGTCTTTCCACAATAAATGCATCCCCCACACAGTTAGAAAACACTCCCAGGGAACACAGTTAAACCTTTGATCTCCCCTGATTCTAACCCCTTCCCTGCCAGTGTATTTATTACAGTGACAGTGCATTTTTTTAGCACTGGTCATTGTATTGATGTCACTGGTCCCCAAAAAGTGTCACTTAGTGTCAGATTTGTCTGCCACAATGTTGCAGTCCCACTAAAACTCATTAATCGCCACCATTACTAGTAAAAAAAAGAAAATAGAAAAAATAAAAATGACATAAATCTATGCTATGTTTTGACTATGTTTGTTCTTTTTACTTTTATTATTAAACAAGTGTGATTTAACTGTACTTTCATGGTTTCTGACACCATGTCCCAGGCAGCCCATACCCCCTACAGTTAGAACTCGCTGAAGGAACACATTTAACCCCTTGATCACCCCTAGCATTAACCCCTTCCCTGCTAGTGTCATTTATACATTGATCAGTGCATTTTATATCACTGATCAATGTAATAATGTCACTGGTCCTCAAAAAGTGTAATTTGGGGTCAGACTTCCCTGGCCAGGCTAACAAGGGGTTAAACGCCCTGTGATTTTCCCAGCCCCTAACCCCCAACAAAATAAATAAATAAATAAATTGCCAGTCTTTTTTTGTTTATAGTGCAAAAAATAAAAACTGCAGAGGTGATCAAATGCCACCAAAAGAAAGCTCTATTTGTGGGGAAAAAAGGGCATACATTTTATTTGGGTACAATGTCTCACGACCATGCAATTGTCAGTTAAATTAATGCAATGCAGTATTGCAAAAAATGGTCACGAAGGAGTGGAAACCTTCCGGAGCTGAAGTGGTTAAGCCAATTGTGATACACTGAAAACTCCTGCAAAAAAGTGCATTTATTATGTTTTTTCTAAAACGTGAACTTATCCTTTAAACCTACTCATTCATTAATAGTAAATATTATTCTTCTAGTCTAGTGCAATATTTCTCAACCTTTTTTTCAGTCAAAACACCCTTTAAAATGTAGAAAACAAAGTCCTATAGTTTTACATATTGCAGCAACATCCAGACATCTATCATTAAAGGTGATCTATTCCACCACCTTTGTAAACTTGTTCTGACTAGTATGCTAGCATTTCTCTCCTCCCTCGGTTTCTCTCTCTCTCTCTCTTTGATAACATGACCTCAGGGCTGACAGAGATGGGTGGGAAGGAGCAAACAAGGATGTTGTCCTGGCACCCAACCTTATCAACCGATGTTGTCATTGATTGCTAGAATGCCAATGGCCGGTGTAACAAAAAGGCAGACTCGCTGGCTTGTAGATCATTTTTGGGCAATTTGTGGCAATATTTTGGCATTTTGCCACGGCACACCGGAAGACAGAAGACACCCTGGTTGAAAAAGGCTGGCACCAGTTCACAAAGGAGATATTTAAAAGATAGTTCAATATAGTTTATAGAACCTGCAGAAAAACCAGAAGCCCCAAAATATGCTTTTAGAAAACAAATTATTCTGTGTGTGCCTCTAATAACATAGTGCTGATGTTAAAGGCCAAGTTCACCTTTTTTTCTAAATTCCAGCTACCAATATACCATTAACCTCCCTGGCGGTATGATTATTTTAGATTTTTGATGCTGAAAGCAGTACCATTATTTTGCATGGAAATTTGGCGTTTTATATTGTAGGTCTATAATTCTTAGGAATAGCTCACTTAAGTATGTCCAAACAAGAGTCTAGTAGACATCCCGGGCAGTGGCGGCTGGTGAAGTTTTAGGATGGGGGGGTGCACGACCCCCCCACACTTGGCCCCTCCCACTTTTCATAAGCCACACCCATTATACAATCCACATCATATACCAGGCTGCACATTATACACCGGGCTCTGCACATCATATACCAGGCTGCACATTATACACAGGGCTCTGCACATCATATACCAGGCTGCACATTATACACAGGGCTCTGCAAATCATATACACAGGGCTCTGCACATCATATACCAGGCTGCACATTATACACAGGGCTCTGCACATCATATACCAGGCTGCACATTATACACAGGGCTCTGCACATCATATGCCAGGCTGCACATTATACACCGGGCTTGCACATCATATACCAGGCTGCACATTATACAACCCAATTCATGAAGTTGATAAGCAGGGTGGGTGCTGCAGTCCAAATTCAGAATAAAAATTCATGAAGTTGATAAGGGGGGGGGGGGTGCTACAGTCCAAATTCATAAAAAGAACCATGTAGTTCAGAAGTGAGGGGTGCTGCCATCCAGACTAAGAAAAAAAACATGTAGTTTAGAATGGGGGGGGGGGGGAGGGGTTGGTGCTGCCATCCAAAATCATAAAAAAATATATAAATAACTCGCCATGATAGATTGAGTGGAGGATGGCTGATGGCATGATGGATTGAGTGGAGGGAGACATCGCAGGATCCCAGGGACAAGGTTTGTAACATGTACCTGGACCCTGCGATGCAATCCCGGGTGTGGCTCGGGGTTACCACTTTTGGTACTGAAAATCCACCCGAGCCACACTCGGGAATACTGCCAGGGGGGTTAATGTACCTCTGATGCAGAAAAATGAATGCTTTTATTTATTTTTAGAACATGGCCCTACCTTAGCTCCTGTATTTCTTAGAAATCTTCATCACTTCCTGGTATGTAGATTTGGGACAGAGAAACCAGAAAGACACAGGGAGGTGTTTACCAGCTGACCCCATTAGCCCTTCACCCCATGCATTTAGCTGCCACTATGTTTGCTATGTCCGTATGCTAAACTTTCTGGTACCGGATGCGCCCCTGATGTAGTGCAAGGGCCTGCCTGATTGAATACAGAGTGAATGGATAGATGTAGGTAGACCATCCTATTCCATAATAAAAAGCACGTGACCTGTTTGGACCCCAATGCAACATAAGCATGCCTCCATCCCTGTATTGATAAAAGAAAATGAAAGTGGATTGTGGGACTTTAAATGAGGCATGGATATGTGTTTGAAATGGTCTAGGATACCTAAAATGTTATTCATTGTCACTGTCCCTGCGGGGAAAATCTGTATACCCATAAAAAGTTGCTAATCAATCCAATAAATTAAATACAGATACTGAATAGTAGGTATATATAATGTATCATAATATATAATACATGGGTCATGCAACAAGAAGCATAGTTAATTGTAGTAATAATCATATTGACATATTTAATGTATATAATGGATAGACATAATTGGTACAAGCAATCACAATTAAAACATTGAATGGATATACAGAGCAGGTGAACATGGTTATCCTAATAAATATAACTATAAATGAATAAAAGAAATTCATGATTGTAGCAAACTTAACTTGGCATCCCTGAGTATGGACTCTACGCGTTTCATGCCAATTTCAGCCAATAATCAGGAGTGGGATGCATCAAAAATCGCTTTGGCCACGTTCAGATAAGTAACCCAACAGACCCAAAAAGGGAATAGGATGGTGGCACTGAATGAACCGTCTCCCCCGGGGTTGAGGCGGGGACACATCCCCTTCACCCTAAGCCATAGCTCTCCAAGAAACATGGAGGAATGGAGAAGGGGCAGTGGGAAACAGCAGCCAACGGGAGAAGCGAACAGCCACACCACAATGCCAGAGTATGAGGTATGCACATATGGGCTACAGATCAGGATCTAGAGTGTAGATCAGAGCCCATAGAACCTCTCCTCCTGATGGAATGTGTATTCCATAGTTTTGGTAAATCTAAAGGATATTGTACAGAAATTGTAGAATCAGATTGTAAACTGTATGACCACCTTTATACGCCTAAATTTGTCTAGTTGCACTTTCAGGGCCATTAATTGTTAACGACACAGCAAACACCCATTTTGCCACATGAAAAAATGGGTGACAAATGCAGCAGAATGCACAATAAAAAAAGTACATCTCACACCATGCCAAAATGTCGCCAAAACGTGAGCTCCCACTACTATATTTGTGAATGGGGCCTAAAATTTAAATTGGTGTGTTTACACAAGAACATGAGCATGGAAAACTGCACACAAAATGTATAATTTGCCATGCATTTCAGAAACATGCTCCAAACGTACAAAAATGCACGGTAAAAAAATGCACCATGCTCCACTGTAAAAAAAAGTTCCAGAGCTATTTTGAGTTGATTGTTGTTCATAGGGCAGCCTATTCAATTGAATGTGCTGGCATATGCATCACGGGCTGAACGCTCCAAAACGCCCCACAAAATAAATGTGTGCGGGAACGTGAGTTCCTTCTATGTGAAGTTGTGAATGCGGCCTGACAGCTGAGTGTTTCCATCCACTCCCTCCTATTTACTTGTATAAAGATGGCCATAAATGTAATCTGATTGTACAATCTCTAAACTTCTTTAGATTTACTAGAACCCACCTGAACAATCTATCAATTTGAATCAAATCAGGCAGGCCCTTGTACTACATAGCTGATGGTAGATCTAAAGGAGATTTTACAATCAGATTGTAATGTGTATGGTCACTTGAACCACTTGCCGCCCACCCAATGTCAAATGACTGGGTGATGCGGCTCTCATTCTGGGTAGACGTCATATGACGGCTTTCCAGAACAGCAGCTTGCAGAGGCGAGTAGCCCATTGATCACGGCCATGTCGTGTTGCTAGGACATGGCATGACTCTGATCTCTGTAAAGAGCCGCAGTTCTTTTACCATGTGATTGGCTGTGTCCAATCACAGCCAGTCACATGTAAACACGGAGATGCCGGTAATCGGCACTCCTCACCTCACACTGACAGAGTGTGAGGAGAGGAGAGCCGATCAGCAGCATCTCCTCACAGAGGACATCTAGGAATGTAATTAGGGCACTGATTATCAGTGCTCTGATTACAATAAAGCACCCACAGTGACAGCAATAAGTGCCCACCACTGCCAGCAATCAGGGCCCACAAGTGGCAGAAATAAGTGCCTATTAGTAATGCCAGTCAGTACTAGCTATCAGTGCTGCTCATCAATGCCCATCACTGATGCTCATCAATACCTAACAGAGCCGTCTATCTGTGCCCACCAGTGCCGCCTATCAGTGACCACCAGTGCCACCCAGTGCAGCCTATCAGTGCTCATCAGTACCAAATGTCAGTGCCCATAAGTGTGACATATTCATGCCTCCTCATCAGTGCCACTAATCAGTGCCCATAAGTACAGCCTATCAGTGCCCTTCAGTGCCGCCTCATCAGCGCCCATCATTGAAGGAGAAAAATGACTTATTTACAAAATTTACTGACAGAAACTAAGAAATTTTTTTTTTCTTTTATGTCTTTTTTTTAGGAAAAACAAACAAACCCAGAAGTGATTAAATACCACCAAAAGAAAGCTTTATTTGTGATAAAAATGTCACATGGTTTACAGTGTAGCATGACTGCGAAATTCTCATTCAAAGTGCGACAGCGCTGAGAGCTGAAAAATGGCCTGGGCAGGAAGGGGGTTTAAGTGCCCTGTATCAAGGGGGTTAAGGAAAGAATTAGGTATTATTGGAGGAATGAGGGAGGTGTGGTCCAGACTGATAATACATGCCCTATCACCATTTTCTCGTTCAAAATTTTTTATTTTATGTTAAATTAAATTACATGTACAGAATATAAGACATATTATGTGATACCAGAAATAAAAAGTAGACATATTGAAGTACGGATGGTACAAAGCAAAGAAGAATTTCAAGATATTCTCGTGGGAATGACAATAAATGGCCTTATATATTTTAGAATTTAAAAACATTCTTATAGCTGAGTTTTAAACATTTTAATCCCAAGAAAATATAAATATGTCTAAAAGAAAATATATGATTTTAAAGTTTTGACCATAACTTCTAAAGTATGTTTATAGTAAGTATTATATAGTAAGGGAACAACATAAAAGGTATATAGGAGGGGAAGGGGAGGGAATAATTCTCCGGAGGAGGTTTTATATATCATCTAATGTTGTAATTCTATAAAGAATCTTAATCACCATAACAATAAAACTCGGTTGTCAATATTATCTGACGTATAATATTTACTCCAGGGTTTCCATATGATATCAAACTTTGTCATCTGGTTTTTATCTATAGCGTCCATTTTAGCATGGATGAAAGATTGATTCATTCTACGTTTGGTTTCTGCAATATTCACCACATCTATTTTCCACGCATTAGTCTGCTTTGCGGCTATCAGAAGTGTAAGAACTAATTTGAATTGTTTCTGATTCAGAAAGGCTGGTTTTAAATTAAGGAGAGCTATAATTGGGTCTGGAAAAATTGGACGATCAAAAAATTTTGTAATTATCAGAAAGATCTTTTTCCAAAATGATTGTACAATTGAACAATGCCACCAGGTATGTATATAGGTACCTTTTTCTGGACAGCCACGAAAGCAGAGGCCAGTGTTGTCTGTTGAGAATTTGGCGATTCTCGCAGGAACCAAATACCAGCGTGTGAGAACTTTATATGATGATTCAGACGCCAATATATTTATAGAGGAAGATTTTGTGAAAGACCATATGTTGGACCAAGACCTAGAATCGATCGTACAATCCAAATCTTTTTCCCACTTGGCCACATATTTAGGTACAACAGTAATAGAATTATATATCAATTGTGTATACAATGATGTAATACGACCTTTAGCATGTGGATCCTTGAGACAAAATCTTTCAAATTGAGAAATATTATGTATGTTTACATTTAAATTGAGAAGAGAGGAGTATAAAAATCTTTGATTTGGAGATATCTGAATATTTCTGATTGTAGAAGCTTATATAATTCACATACCGTGTTTCCCCGAAAGTAAGACAGTGTCTTACTTTCTTTTTATCCCCAAAAGCCCCACTATGTCTTACTTTCGGGGTATGTCTTATATTGGAAAAAAATTGTCGAATTTTTTGTTTTAACCATAAAATTAACATTTATTAACAACCTGAACAGTATTGTATTCACCACAAAACAGTTTTATAAAAGGAAGTGCCAAGAATGTCTTGTTGCAACATTGCATAACATGTAAAACAATGAAAAATGGTAAGAACGAACAGTGGAAAACATTACTGCTGCTCCCGCGGCCTCCACATCCCTCCGCTCATCCCGCTCTAACCGTCCGCATCCCGCAGTTAAAGGGGCACTGACAGCTAAAAAAACTGTGTAAAATGTGTTTTTTTAGTGTATATGCATTTTACCTTCTGTGACGGGCGGGGGGGGGGGGAGGTTTCTTTGGAGTAGGGACGTGCCCGAGTAAATTTGCATACGGTAGGCGCGTCCTAAGCCGTCAAACAGCTCATGTGGGCACAGCAAAATGCAAACCTGTACCTACACCTGTATCTAACCCAGTGTGATACAGTACCACCTGCTGTATTTAATCCAGTGTGACACCTGCTGATACCCACTGGGTTACATACAGCAGATGATACCCCAGTATGCCAGTGTGTATGTTTTACTGATGTATGATTAATACTGTGTGCATTACCGTATTTTAAGCAGGAGGCGGCAGTGACAAGTGCAGGGGACGGCGCGGTGACGTATGGAGAGGGGGGCGGCTCAGGCGTGGGCAGGAGGCGGCGCTCATTAAGATCAGAGGGAAATGGCAGACGCGGCGACGTATGGAGAGGGGGACGGTGCGGACGTGGGCAGGAGGCGGCACGCAGCTAGATGAGAGGGAGGCGGCAATACCCCCGTGTTTCCCCGAAAGTAAGACATATGTCTTACTTTCGGGGTACGGCTTATATTAGCCGACCCCTCTGAAACTCCCGATACGTCTTACAATCGGGGGTGTCTTACTATCGGGGAAACACGGTAGATCTGTAAAAGATTTTATTGATGTAGTTGAAGTTAAATTATATAGACAAGTGATACCAGCCTTAGACCAAGCTTTAAAGGTTTTGGGATATTTCCAGGCTGGGTAAAAAGTCGGATTCTTGTGGAAAGATAATAGCGGATTTTGTGGAGATTGCACACCATGTGAATTTCTATACCTATCCCATATAGATAGAGAGTGCTTAGAAATGGGGTTATTTATAGACTTATGATCCGCAGGTTGTAACCATAATATATTGTTTATAGGAAGAGGATCACAGTCTACAGCTTCAATGAGGACCCATAAAGGAATCTCTGTAGAAGAGTGATATTTTGTTAATTGAGATAATTGAGCTGCCTTATAATATATGTTAAAGTCTGGGAATCCCAAACCACCCAAAGCTTTGGGGAGAACAAGTGTCTTTTTGTGAAGTCTGGGTTTTATTTTCCCCCAAGTAAATTTCTTTACTTTTTGTTGAATCAGCCTAAGAAAATATGCAGGAATATGAATCGGGAGAGTTCTGAATAAATATAAAAATTTCGGAAGAACAGACATTTTTATGATATTGATTTTCCCAAACCATGATATCGGCATTGATGACCAATTAGATAACGACCTTGTAATATTTTTTAATAGAGCTGGGTAATTAGCTGCAAATAAATCGGAGGGGTTAGGAGTAAACTGCACACCCAGATATGGGAGGCTATGATCTACCCACTTAAAGGGTAGTGAATTTTGTAAAGATTGTTTATCTTTTTCGACAAGTGAAATGTTTAATGCTGAAGATTTTTGAATATTGACCTTAAGGCCCGAAATAAATGAGAATTCTTGTAGTACAACCATAAGATTTGGGGCCGAAACATGTGGAGAAGATAGAAAAAGGAGAATATTGTCTGCGAATAAACAGAGCTTATGATGAAAGCCACCCATTTCAATACCTGTTATAGTGGGTTCCATCCTAATTCTTTGTGCTAAAGGTTCAATGAGTAAAGCAAATAATAATGGTGAAAGTGGACATCCTTGACGAGTCCCCCTCAGTATATTAAACTCGTCCGATTTGTACCCTGCATATCTGATATAAGCTTTGGGATCTTGATACAAACTAGAGATCCATCGTAAAAAATGAGGGCCGAATCCCCATTTGGAAAGGGTATAGTTCATATATGACCAAGATACTGTGTCAAAAGCTTTCATAATATCTAAAGAAAAAAAACAAGTGGGAATACGTCTTTTTTTAGCGGCATGTGACAGGAGTGTTGCACGTCTAATATTATCTCCTGCTTGACGTAATGGAATGAAGCCCACTTGATCACAATGTAATAGCTTGCCTATAATAGTATTTAATATGTTAGCTAGAATTTTGGCTAAAATTTTTATGTCCAAATTTAATAACGAAATAGGGCGATAATTAGACCATATTGAATCGTCTGTGTGAGGTTTAGGGAGCATACAGATAATTTTAGTTAGGGTTTCTCTTCTAAAAGAATGACCTTCCAAAAGGGAATTAAAAGTGTTTGTCAAGACTGGAGATAGGGTGTCTACAAAAGTTTTGTAATACAGCGCAGAAAAACCATCAGGACCTGGCCTTTTATTTAGTTTCAGATTTTTGATAACTTCAGATACCTCTATAATTGACACTGGTTCCTCCATCATTTCCATTTGTGTTTTACATAGTGTCGGTAGAGATATATGAGAGAAAAAATCATTTGCTCTAGAAGGGTCCAACTCATTATTAGAAGAGTATACATTTTTTAATTGTGTTTTGAATTTTTGTAATATTTTTAAAGGATTATTTGTGTATACCCCCCTAGAGATTTTCAGACGTATCGGTTTCGTTGGGTTCTGGCAGGATTTTAATGCCCTGGCTATAGAAATTGTGTTGTGATCTCTTGATGGTTTTATCCACTGCTTCAGTAAGGAATAGATCAAATTCCAATTTAGCTTTGTCAAGATTTATTTTAGATAAAGAAGAAGGGTTATTTTGGAATGCTGTGTGACATTTATTGAAATTTGTTTCTAAAGTCTGACAAATGATTTTCCGCTCTCTGTTGAATATGTTTGCTTGCTGTAGACATATGCCACGGAGAACAGGTTTGTGTGCTTCCCATAATGTAGTCGGAGAGACGTTAGGTGTGGAGTTATATTTTATATAATCTTTGAGCGCAATTTCAATATTATTTTTATGAGCTGGATTTTTGAATAGGAAATCTCTTAATATCCATGTTGGATCTTTTTTTTGGAATTATAGAGGCAACAGTAATGTAGCCTGCACTATGATCGGACCATGGGATGGGACTCATTTTTGTAGATATTATTTCTGGAATTAGCCCTATGGACATAAATATATGGTCTATCCTAGAGAATGAGCGATGAGGGAACGAGTAATGTGTGTATTGTCTCTTGGTTGGATTAAATTCTCTCCAAGTATCTACTAGGTTATGTTTTGTAATTAGTTTTGATAAGAGTTGTTTGTCTGCTGTATGTGACTGTGGGATTGGTGATTTATCCAAAAATGGGAATATGGTCTGATTAGAATCTCCACATAGAATTGTAGTACCTATTTTGTGGTGTTCTATAGTTTGAAATAAATGAGAAAGAAAAGAAATAGGATTTTTGTTAGGAGCGTAGTATGATGTAATGGTGATAGCGGTATCAACTAGGTGTCTTTTAAGAATCAAGTAACGACCTTCTGGATCCTTGATTTCCTTCATTAGTGAAAATGGTGTATTGCGATGGAAAGCTATAAGCACGCCTCGTTTTTTAGAGGAGGCCGAAGCTGTGTATACTTGGGGGTAGTCTTTACTGAAAAATTTGGGAGTGGATTGTGACGCAAAATGAGTCTCTTGGAGGCAAACTATATGTGCTTTCTTGGATGAAAATGTGCGGAAGGCTTTAGTGCGTTTGTGTGGAACGTTTAGTCCCTGAGTATTTAATGATATGATGTTTAATGGGGCCATGGAGTTGGGAAAAGTAAATATGTGTTGGTGTTTATGTTAGAACGTGTGTCATATAAGAAATTATTTGTCTCCAGAGTATAGGGGTGGAGGGAAAGGAGATAATGATTGAAAAAGAAAATACAATTAATATACAATATTGAAATATATCTTAACATATCTATGTTCTTAATGTGTCCGTTGGGAGGAGAAAATCTCTCCCTCCAAGGGTACATGAGCCACTGTCAACTGCCCGGTGTACACCGAGCTGCTGAGGGTAGCAAGAGAGGGTGCAAGGAACTTCCCTGCAGAACACCAAGAGCCAAACATATCATTTAATTTTTCAAGCAAAAAATAAAAATGTAAGATTAAGGCAACCTCAGAGACAAAGAAGAGAAGAGAGAGAAAAAAAAGTTATAATAAGGTGCCTAAATTATTAGGAACATTTCTTAAATAATATTATGATAAAAATATTGATTGGAAGTCAGAGAAAAAACTCGGCAGTAGCCATTCTGTTGAAAAGGCAAGATAGTAGCCTCAGTACAAGTGTTTATCAGTCCATAGTGTCAGCCAGATCTGGAGGTGGAGATTGTATGCGAATTATTTTCTGTGGATTGTAGTCTTCTTCTCTTCTGGAAGCAGAGGAGGGAGTATCAGCATATGAGGATGATTTTTGGCGAGTGTCCACAGCATCTCTTGATGTGTTTATCATCCCTAGTTTCTGTAAAGTAGTTTGCAGGTCCTTAGCTGTTCGGCACATATATTTGCGACTTTGGAAAGTAAAACGCACTGAGAAAGGAAAGCCCCATTGGTAGATTATGTCATTTCGCTGTAATATTTGCAGTAGTGGTTTCAGGGTTCTTCTTTTGTTGACTGTAATCTGTGAGAGGTCTGTGAATAATTGATATTTATGACCCTGGAAAATTAGGGGATCTTTATTTATAGCTGTATTTAGCAGTAGTTCCTTAGTGCGGTAGAAATGCAATTTTGCGATAATGTCACGGGGAGGACCATCTATTTTCTTTGGTGCTAGGGCTCTATGAACCCGGTCCATTTCAAGACGCTCTAGTGGGATAGCTGGTTGTAATTCTTGAAAAAGTGCAGTAATAGCACCGTTTAAATCAGTCACAGATTCGGGTATTCCTCTAATACGTATATTGGAGCGTCTTGCACGATTTTCGAAATCCTCCAATTTGGATTGTAATATGTCATTTTCCTCTTTAAGAAAATCAATTTCTGAGGCAATGTTAGATGTATCATTTTCCAGATCGTCTGCTCTAATTTCCAGTGCTGATGTACGCTGACCAAGCTCTCTAATTTCTTTGGTAAGGTTTGTGGTGATGATATCTGCAGTGGTTTTTAGTGATTTTTGAAGCAGATTTTCTATTTGTTTCAGCGTTACAGGAGGGGATAAGTCTTTTTGTGTGGAAAGTTCTAAATTCTCCAGAACTGACATATTTTTCTCAGGTATTTGGTTAGAGAGACTATGTGCTTTTAATGAGAGAACATCTTTATGTAAAGCAGCAGAAGGCGCTGTCTGTTTGTTCTCCTCACTGTGTCTCCCCTCAGAGGGGGAGGGTTTCAGTGCCAGTATGGCTGTGTGTGTGAGGCGGCGCTTTCTTGTTAATTTTCTGCCTCATGAGTCTCCTCTGACCCCCCCAAATGTCACCAATGTAAGGTAGGGATATTTATCTACCGTTTGGTATGATATATATGCCGAGGGTCAAGTTACCTTCGCCGTTATATGGCTCCGTTGTCCTGCTGAGAATGGAGCTCTAAGCCAGCATTACCTCTCGGCTAGGCTCCGCCTTCTCCCTCCTCCACCATTTTCTATGATGCAAGCAGAAACAGCTTTTTTTTTAAACTCAGTGAAAATTTCATGAAACATGACATTTCAAACCGTTTTTTGGATGAGGTAAGTAAGAGATAAGAACATTGCAATGGCTGGGCCAGAAATCATATTACAAAAGGATTCTATTTAATCTGAAAAGCAAAATTCTGCCCCAAAAGGTGAACTTGCCTTTTAACCACTTCCTTACTGGGCACTTAAACCCCCCTCCTGCCCAGACCAATTTTTAGCTTTCAGCGCTGATGCACTTTGAATGACAATTGCACGGCCATACAACACCGTACCCAAATGAAATTTTTATAATTTTTTTCCCACAAATAGAGATTTCTTTTGGTGGTATTTAGTTACAGCTGGGAGTTTTATTTTTTGCTAAACAAACAAAAAAAGATGCAAAAAAAAAAAAAATATCATGTTTCATAGTTTGTTATAAAATTTTGCAAACAGGTCATTTTTCTCCTTCATTGAAATGCGCTGATGAGGCGGCACTGGTGGGCACTGATAGGCTGCACTGGTGGGCACTGATAGGCACGGTTAAGGTGGCACCGATAGGCATGGATAAGGCGGTTCTGATAGGCACAGATAAGGCAGCACTGATGGGCACAGATAAGGCGGCACTGATGGGTAAAGATGGGCACAGATAAGATGGCATGGATGGGTGGCACAGATGGGTGGCACGGATGGGCACAGATAGGTACCACTGATAGATGGGACTGATGGGCACTGATAGGTGGCACTGATAGGTGGCTCTAATAGGTGGCGCTGTTGGGCACTGATGGGCGGCACTGCTGGGCACTGATGGGCACTGGTAGATGACACTGATGGGCACGGATATGTGGCATATGAGGTGCAGCACTGTTGTTGAGGCAGATTGTGGGCACTGATAGGTGGCACTATGGGCACTGATGGGTGGCACTATGGACACTAAGGGGTGGTACTGATGGGTGACACATATACTATATATATGTTGCACTGGCAGGGGGCAGGTGGGCACTGATGGCTTGGCCGTTATCGGGACTGAAGTCCCTCTCACGGCCGCCGGTGATCGGCTTTTTTTTTCTCCTCGCGCTGTCAGCGCGAGTAAGAAAATAGCCGATTACCGGCTCTGTTGTGATCACATGATCAGCTGTCATTGGCTGACAGCTGATTACGTGGTAAGGGGTCGGGATCGACCCCTTGCTTCGATCCGTGATCAGGCGACTCTCATAGACTCCGGGGGTGCGCAGGCCGCTCGTGCACGGGACGACGTCAATAGACGTAGTCCCGGCAAAGGAGGTCCGCGCTGTAGCCGTCATTCGGCTATAGTGTGGATCCCTAGTGGTTAAGGAAAATACAACCAATCAATTAACTATGAAATGTAAAATGAAAATTATTTGGTATTCTTTCAGTTTATGTATCTCCATCACGCTTTCAGTGTCTTAGGCACACGGGCGGACTGTTCGCCCAACTTTGTCCGCTGAACAGTGTTTCAGCGGACAGTCCGCTCGTGTGTGGGCTTCAGCGGACAGTTTCAGCGGACAGTCTGACGAACAAAGTTTTTCGGAATTTCCATAAGACTGTCCGCTGAAACTTGGTTTGAGCGAACAGTCCGCTCGTGTGTAGGCTTGTTCGTCAAACTAAGTTCCGCGCATGCTCAGAAAGGATTTACACGCCGAAGGTTGCATTGCAGTGTATTGGACTTCGAATTTCTCGTCCCGTCGTACGTGCCGTTCACGTCATCGCGCAAGTTTTCAGCGGACTGTTCGTTCGTCGTGTGTGGTCAAGTCCGTTCATGCTAATTTTGAACGGACTGTTTGTCAAACTGTTTGACGAACCTAGTTGGGCGGACAGTCCGCCCGTGTGTACGCGGCCTTACTCATTTAAAGCCTCCTACATAGACGTATCAACTAATTTTATTATATGTTGATTGAACTTTTTTTTTAATCAACACAGGGAACACTTCTTTACATTACATGAGAAGTGTCCCTGATGCTTATGGCTGTTCTCTCCAGTTATATGTTCAGTCTTTGATACTTTCAAGTGGGTCTAAATCTTAACTGGATGACATTTATTAAAACTGATGCAAAATCTAGTGCAGCTCTGCATAGAAACCAAAACGTGTATCAAACATCAGCTGGAATTTAGCATCTCATGCAGAGGATAGACATGTGCATTCGTTTTTGTCCGAATTTCAGGTGTTTTTGTTTTGACGAACGATAACGAAAGCACAGAATCCGAAAAACTAAAGATCCGACATAAATAAATGCTTTATTTTCGTTTTCGTTGTTACAACAGTTCGATATAGAATAGGAGATTCGACGTGACTCTGACAATATCAAACTGTGTCTATTGAACCTGTGGTCGAATGTGCCTAACCTTACCTCTATTAGTCCAAGATTATATAGAGAAAAGATTCGACAGAGAGAAAATATTCGACATAGAGAGAAAATATTCGACAGAGAGAAAAGATTCTGGAATTTGGTGGGGGAAGTAAAATAAAAATAATGATGATGATGAATGTTATTGGCTGATTGTAACCAAAGAGGAGGAGCAGTAAAATAGCTATAACTATGTACACATGTACAGCCAACTTACTTTCACTTACGATTGCTAGCAGAGAGAGACACACACACCGAATAATTTCAGAAGACAGTCAATCTTAAGCCGCGTACACACGGGGCGGACTGTCTGGCCAACTTAGTCCGTCAGACAATCCGACGGACAGTCCGTCATACTTTCGAATGAACGGACTTGACCACACACACCACTTTTTGAGCAGACTAATACGGCGTACTAAGTCCGCCATACTATCCGCCCTACTTTTGAAATGAACGGACTCGCCCGCACACGCCGAGGAAAGTCCGCTCATTTCGAGCGCGTCTCCAGGTAGGCGGGGCCCGCGAAGGAGACGTCGCTGACCCAGCCACCTGGAATGGACTTAAAGGGGAACCCCAACGGCGAAAAAAAACGGCGTGGGGGTCCCCCCCAAGTCCACAACAGACCCTTGTCCGAGCACGTGGCCACTTATATAGGGACAAGGGGCGGTGTCACATGGCTTTATGTCACATGGGTTGGTGTCACATGGTGACCCCGCCCCCTTATGATGTCATAGTCCCCATGTGACATCAACCCATGTGACCAACCCATGTGACATAAAGCCATGTGACACCGCCCCTTGTCCCTATATAAGTGGCCTCGCAGTGCGTCCCTGGCATTCCGGCCGGAGAGATCGTCGAGGCAACATCTCCTGGAGAAGAAGAAGAACAGAAGGCGGCGGCGACGGCGGCGACAGAAGACCGGGCCACCGCCTGTAAAAGAGCTATAAGAAGGCGCGGTGGCCCGGCAGAAGAACCGAAGAGGGGGACAAGACCCCCGAAGTCGGGAGAAGAGGCCGGCGGCGAGGAAGAAAGCCGGACTCCTCCGCTAGCAAAAGAGCTACAAGAAGATAGCGGAGGAGTCCGGCGAGAAGACCCCCGAAGACGGAAGACCCCCGGAGCTGTGCAATAAAGTATTTTATCTCGTGTGTTGTGTTTTTTTTTTGTACTTTTATTTTACAGGCGAATGGGTAGGGGTACATTGTACCCCATACTCATTCACATAGGGTGGGGGGCCGGTATCCGGGGCCCCCTTATTAAAGGGGGCTCCCGGATTCCGATAAGCCCCCCGCCCGCAGACCCCGACAACCAATGGCCAGGGTTGTCGGGAAGAGGCCCTTGTCCTCATCAACATGGGGACAAGGTGCTTTGGGGTGGGGGGCCGCGCGGCCCCCCCTTCCCCAAGGCACCCCCCATGTTGAGGGCACGCGGCCTGGTACGGCTCAGGAGGGGGGGCGCTCGCTCGCCCCCCTTTCCTGGCCGGCCGGGTAGCGTGCTCGGACAAGGGTCTGTTGTGGACTTGGGGGGACCCCCACGCCGATTTTTTTCGCTGTTGGGGTTCCCCTTTAAGTCCATTCCAGGCGGCGGGGTCAGCGACGTCTCCTTCGCGGGCCCCGCCTACCTGGAGACAAGGCTCGAAATGAGCGGACTTTTCTCCGGGCGGGAAAAGTCCGCTCATTTCAAAAGTACGGTGGACTGGCATACACACGGGTGGATTGTCCGCCGAAATGCGAGTACGACGGACAGTATTTCGAACATTCCGAAATACTTAGTCCGCCAGACTGCACGCTGAAAAAGTCCGCTGAAGCCCACACACGAGCGGACTGTCCGCTGAAATGTGTTTCAGCGGACTAAGTAGGCCAGTGTGTACGCGGCTTAAGCTGGTCCATTTGAATTGTCACTTGTCAGAGAACCCAAATTATTATTAAGCATAAGCACAGCAGCAGAACAATAGTGAAGCAAGCTACAGTTCAACTTAGCTTTTTCATAATAATCTGCTGCTATTGTGTTAGTGTGAGAACCTTATAGTGATACTAGTGTTGCTGCTAGTGTTGTTGTTATAGCCTCAGAGGCTGTCTGTGTTGTGGGGGGGGATATATTATTATAGAATATTGTTACCAGTCTGATCAGTGATCGCTATCACCAGTCCACCAGTTTCTGTTTGAACGAGTATATAATATATATACAGAAACACTTGTAGATGGCCCAGGAATGTCATTCAATGCCTCCATGTCGCTCTCACAATGGGTTGCCGCCATATTCGTTATTATCAGTCACCCACTATCTGACACTAGACACTGAAACTTAGACCATTCATTCAATATGAAGGATGGACATTCGACAAAGCAACGAAAACCACACATGTTTATAATAATATTCGATGGAGAATCGAAACTGTACAACGCTGCAATCGTACATTTCCGGAGTCAAATGCTCCGCCTATAGGCTATATCCAATTTAGCAGCTCCGTCGAATCTTCTTTATACATTTGACAGACACCATAAGCCTTCAAAGACAGATTTGACCGTAATTCATGTAGATTTTCGGACGGATGCAATTTTTGTACGAAAAACGAAATAAATAAAAACCAATTTCGGCAGTAACTAAATAAATGTATTTTTCGGACGAAAAACGAAATTCCGAAACAAAATATTTCACTCTGCACATGTCTAGCAGAGGACATTCCACCCAAAATGTAGTTTGTTTATTCTCCACGGTGATATCCCTCCACCAGTATATAATGCACTGACCAGAAGATGAATAAAGATGAGCCTTGTGTTATAAAACACATAGACAGAAGATGATTTGAGGCAGATCTTACATAAATGATCAGCCTGCAAGTGGGAGTGGAGTGAACAGCAATGAATAAGTGGGGTTAAACTATATAAAAAAGCTCACCAGGAGCCAAGAATGTAGCTAATATGATGTAATATTTATTAGATAAAAAGGGAGTACATGTACATGCCAGAAAAACTGATATAAAAAAGCGTATAAAAAAACACACCGATCCTACCACAAGGTAGCGGCGGCAATAACGTCAGTGTATAGGACCCTCCCACGTGTTTTCGTGCTGAAACACATTGTCAAAGGGATCTGCCTATCACTAACATCTTGTTGTGGAGGTGTTTAAATAACCACAAACCCGGAAAAGTTGAAACAACGCCATCTTGGCCAAGACCAGAAATAGCTCAGCCACCATTTTCACAGAGATTGGGAATGTGTGAATACAAAAAACAAGCATTCAAGAATTTCCAGACCAATAGGTTCCAGAATAGTTGTTTATACAGCCACCCTTTTAAAGGTGAATCTACAAACATTGAAGATAAATGACATTTTTTAAAAAATTAAATTAGCATAGTTCATAGTGCATGGTGAGCAGTGTGTTTACACTCGGTGGTACAGCGAACATCGGTCAATGGTGAGTGTGCCTCTCTCTAAGACATCGGTCCCTTGGGCTTCATACCTAGAAATTAGCTGTAATAAGCTTTATGGCTCTATACAACTTTTAACGTCAGCTGCTTTAACTCTCTGGATACTACTGATTTTCTAGCACCCAGACTTACCTCCGTCTATGCCCCCCTATGGTGGAGTGGCCAATTGAGGGTGTAGGATCATACATATTTTCCAACAAATAGAGGCTGGTTTCCCGTTCATCTGGGGGTCATTTCGGCAGGGGCTTGCACATCCCCTGAAGAAACTATTGCGAAACATGTCGGGATAAAGTGTAGCAAGTACCTTATTCTTTTGCCTTCAGGACCCTTTATAAGTGTAACCTGCTTGTGCAAATTGTTGGACTCATGCACTACACTACGTGTGACTTTTTAATTGTACTTCAATAAATGAAATTATTTTAATATATTCTATGTATTTGGTATGTATTGACCATATATAAGCACCGTAAAAATCCCATTCCTATTATCTATATTTAATAAACTTTGTTATATATTTTTTATATATGTGCTGTATATATATGTGTTAGTCCACATGCACCCCCTTTTTTTGTAGGGTCTGGTTGGGGACCAGACTCTCAAATTTCTATTCCATTTAATTTGGATGATGGTACACTAGGTATAATTTCTTATTTTATTTCTGTTGTGAGGCCACACAATTATCATGGATCTATTGCTATTGGAGAGGTTGCTGCTGGCACTGATCCAGACTGCTTCAGAAGTTTCAGTCCAGCTGGTGGGCAAGACAAGTCTTCAGGGTTGCTAGTAGTCACAGATACCACTTGCTTTATCTGAACATCAAGGATTTGTCCTTCTGCCCATCAGATAGTAGATTTAGCACCTTCAGAGATTCTACAGCTGACCCAGTCAGATCTTTAAAATGAACCCCGTCTCTCAACACGCCTTCTAAAACATAGCTAAAAACTGGTAAAACAACTATGATTTGTATTCCATCCAAAAAAAAGACACAGTTTAAGTAAGTTTGCGCTAGAATTATAGAATAATTGTGTGCAGGAGCAATCAAATAAATATTACAAGGGTCAATTAATGTTAAAAGTTTATTTCCTGCTGTGTTTCCCCCTCTTCACTGACCAACCCCATCCACAAGTTAGTCCCTGGTGTATGAACTATGCTGTCAGCTCTCCTATTGGCTGGCCTTGATTTAGACAAAGTTTGTGTTAAGATCAATGATCACCATTGATGCTTCCAGGTGCAAAAGAGAGAGGTCGCTATAGAACTCATTCAATTTTTGCCATGAACTGAAGTTGCTCACCTGGTCACGAATGAAATACAAAAGGTCCAGAATTCTTTAAATGGGTTTTACATAAATTCTACATGATAATTAAATTTAAAACTCTTCTACATTTATCTTTTTTCTCTAGAATTATGTCTGTTCAGCAAGAGGATGTGCAACAGCGTAGGAATTATATACCAATGTAATCATCTTGCATATGATTTTTTATTTTTTTGCCTTTAGCTGCTGAATTTATTTTCATGACTTAACGAAAGACATAATTGCTGGTCTGCAGTAAATACTTGTAAACTATTATAGTAACTAAGAAAAATGCAATTTCAAATATTTATTTTTTAAACAAGATGTCCCACCTTATTCCCACTTTTAGCATCCATTATAAACAAGCCTTCTTTAAATACATTTTAGTTATTATAGCGGTGTCTGATAAATATGGCATTAGTAATTTTAATGTTTTCCTAAAACCCACTTAATGTTGGCAGTGCTTCAGATAAATATTAGCCTAGCAATTTAAAATTATGTTTAAGTGAAATCAAGCAACAAATATTTTACATAAACTGCAATACTAAAGATTTTTTTCACTTTTTTATTTATATTTTAGTAACTTACTCAGAATGAAGGTAAAACAATCAGCTTTAACCTTGCAATATTTTGCCTTCCTAGTATGAACCTTGAGTGAAACATTCTCTAAATAAAAGCAAAGGGTGTTTATTCAATATAAAATATGTTCTTGTGACGCTGTTGGTAAAAAAAAAAAAAAAAAAAATGAAAAGAAAATTGATCTTTTAGAACGGAAGTATCAATCATTATTATTTACACTGCGATATGGATCTGTTCTCCAACACTGGTAATGTAAATCACACAGACATCATTTTTGGAATGTCCCAAAGAGTCCTTTACTCCCACATTAGAATAGAAAATGTCCTTCTAAATGCACCTTAAATATGTAAAGCTACTATATCTCAGCACTAAATAAGCCAGATCTGAAATACATACCAAATAAGGCAGATGAAGAACAGGTCAGACGAGACTATCGGGCACAGAAATCAATCCTAAACAGCTATTTATATTAATGCAAAAAAGGTACACAGTTCTGTGGCATGATATATGCAGCGCTGGGTGATAGCAGAGTCCCACCAGTGAGAATAAGAGCCTGCAGTTCTTGATAGGCAAAATCACACATGTGAGATAAAATGCTGCGGATATAATGTATGTCCCCTGCATGTATTCTCTACTGGATTTCCTTTTGATTTTTAGATGACAACCAGAAAACACTTATTTAAGGTTAGGTATTGCACTCAGGGCTTGTAGTAATGATTTCTTTACAAGCCAAAGATTGTGTCTGTAAATGAACAGCAATGTATGCTCTTTTCTGTTTCAGAGGCACACAGCCATTATTTCCTTTTATGTTCAGGTGCCCTTGTCTGCCTTCATGCTTTCAGTGATGTGACTTTAGAAACGCACATGTACACTGACTCCAAGACTGGTGATGGCGACAATAGACAATTTATTTAATTACCCCAAATGAAAGTTATTTAATAAGATAGAACTGTCAAAATAAATGAAAACATAGGTACACACAAAAATTGCGATATACTTGCAGTTTATTGCTGCTTATAATATGCATTTTATACATGTGTAAATGTAAACTCCTGTTTATTAATAATATATATAAAAAAATGTGTGTGTCTATCTCTCTCCCTCTATATACTGAATACAAATACAGTATTTTATATATATATATATATACATACACATATATATATATATATATATATATATACACACACACACACACACACACACACACACACACACACACACACACACACACACACACACACACACACACACACACACACACTATATATAGAGCTATATATATATTGCAATTGCAATATAAGTCTTTTTTTTAAGCTCCTCGATGCAGTGCTTGGTCAAACCCCTATGGGAAAAAAAAGGTGAACCATGAAATCGCAGTACACAAGAAGGTGCATAGAGGGTACAGTATGGCCAATCCTCTGAATAGAATATCAATAATAAACCTCTATTATTATCAATATTATTATTATTATTATTAATAAGGGAGTAAGGGAGGATGGCAACCTGAATCCAGCATTGATGAAATTTATGCATAAATCCTCTGAAGAGAAAGGGCCTCTAACCCTGAATCTCCGAGGGCACAAGGCTTTTGAGAAAGGCAAGGTATGTTACGTTCTACCTAATTATTTGATACCTCAAAACTAAATGGGATTTTTAAGGCAATATTTGAAATATGTGATACGTATATAAAAAAATATTTTTATTATATATACAGAAGAGAAAAGATACTATATATACATAAAGAATCCATAGTGTGACATTGTTATATTGGCATACAGTAATGCATTGAACAATACAACATGCATGAATATACCGGTATGCGACAAACATGCGGCTGTTCCAACGCATTTCGAAAAGTGCATATAAATAATTTCTTCTTCAGGGAAGCCACTCTCTGTAAGCACATAATGAACAATAAATATAGAGACAAACAAAAAATACACTTGAAAAATAACACAAATATTTATATATAACATCGAACACCAACATTTGACTACTCACATGTTCGTTCTTTGCATCAAAAGGACATTTCTCTTTCCTTCACCAAAACCGCCCAAAAAGAAAGGAAAGCCCCAAAAAGAAAAGGATAAGGATAATCTGTTGATTTGCCACTGCACTTCAAAGCCCAGGACTCAAGCAGACTCAACAATAGATGGGGAAAAAAACCTCTTTTACACATGTCCAATGGCTCAGATGTGAGGGAACCCCACAACACATGAGCCCTCAATTACCAGGGAGACCTAAGGCAGAAAAAAAGACCAAAATAATATTTTTAATTTTAACTCCTATATTACAACTTTGCTCCAAAAAGAGAAATCGCTCAACTATTACTTACAGCAGTATTACGGTCCAAAATCCATAGACCAAAGAGTCTCAATTCCTGCATTTTCCTGCCAATACAGCCTGATCCTGGAGATCCTAGAGACATGTGAACAGTTCCCACCTGTTTGGGCTTCTGGCGTCTGCCTTAAATAGCCCAAATCAAAATGATTGGCGCCAAAAAATCCTCCAATCAAAATAATGCTCCTCAAATACAAAGGGGAGGAGCCTACGGCACTTTTCTTTGTTGACCGAAAAACCCATCAGTCCGCACGAACCTAAGCAATCCAGGACATTCCCCCTCATCCAACAACTAAGAAGTATATTTCCCCTATATCTAAAAGCCCCTCCTTACTATCAATAAGCTCCATCAATAGAAGATCTTTCATGGAGACTGTTCCAGTCAAACGGCGCCGCCATCACCCAGACGACGGCGTCGTCACTGTCACTACATCCACAGCCGGTTCGCCATCCTCAACCGGAACCGGAAGCGACACTCACCCGAGATTTCCGGAAGTGACGACATCTCCAGAGCCGGAAATGACGATACCCAACACCGAGGTGACACAAACAGGCACCAATATAGAGCGGGAAGAGAAGCTAGCAGCGCCGTCACCAAGGAGACGATGCTGCTTCTCTACCTCCGCACCAATAGGGCAATACCGGAAAGGGCAAAGAAAGAAATAAGCCACTACTCATCTCTAACAGAGGCGGCCCTGCCTTCTTCTCATTCATTTATTATATCAAAAAGGGGAAAAAAAGAAAAAAGAAAAGAAAAAATGGCTATTACGATCCTATTTTAGCTCTATTTATTCTATTAAAAATAATAATAATTTCGCCACATTCAAGGGGACCATATCAATCAAATTTTTTTTGATTGGCCCATGGATATCCTATTCAAGCACGATGGCAAATTCATCACAAACAACTCCAAACTATGCTTATCTGGTGTAATGTGCCAACCAAGGCATAACTCAAAAAAACACAGACACAGGAAAAAATTGGACATCCCATTTAGTTTTGAGGTATCAAATAATTCGGTCTATAATCTAGGGATGATGGCAATAACATGCCACAGCATATGAGTCTAGAAGTATTTCTAATCTGTTATGTTGTACCTAGGCTGAAGCCAAGTGAACCCCACTCCTTAGGGACCAGCAGAAGCTGGTCTACCAAGTACTTGGTGAAGGGCTCTCCCGAAGAGAAAACCCTCCAAATAGGGGGAGGCAAAAAACCCAAAGGCCCTACAGAACCTCCCATGACATCAGAATAGACCCGCTGGTGAACTGCACCATCCGTCTCTTTGCAAAAATACACCAAAAAAAAAAAAGGTAGCCAGGTAGTGGTATACCTTTAGTATTTAACCCAGGGTGGAGCATTTTTTTTTAAAATTATGGCATAGTGTAACCATACACTGGAGTTTAGTGGGAAAAAATTATTCACCTTATGTTGGTGGTCAGTAAAAGGGATACCCTCTTTACATTTGCAGTGGTGGCTGGATGGTTTTTTTTGGGGCAGGGGCAGCAGTGCACTCACAGCCACACCCCCCAATTGATCGTGTCACCCGCAACCGCCCCCCGGGTTGGTTAGGTGAACTGCACCCCCCCATTGTTCAGTTGGTCAGCCTTCACACTCACCCCCATTTCCACTCTGGGCGACAGCTTCTTGTCCGTCTGCTCCCTCCTCCTAAGCGGACAATAGGATCGCCCATACTTGGGCCAATTGGGTGATTAGTCACAGGACCCGCTTCCTGATTGACCAGGAGGAAAATCTGTGTGACAGTAGTGAATATTTATTCGCTATTGTCACACAACTGGGTGGGCTCAGGTAGCAGTGCTCTGTGTCCTGACAGATGAATAGAGGGGGTGGAGCCCGTGCATCCCTAATGGATGGGCCACCACGGTACATTTGTGATCAGTGAAAATCATGACACAGTTGATGCATGTTATGATCATTGAGGAGACTGCTCTTTGTTATGGTGGTCAGTGGGTCGGAATAGGTTGTTCCTTACAGACAAATAAAGAATCTTTTAGTGTCAATTGTTTTTGAGATGGGAGGAGGTTCTTCACTGGTTCTGATCTGCTGTAACATTGACATTAAAACTAATGCATGCATCAGTGGATGAGAGATCCACAGGCCCAAATATTTTGCATCCAGAAAATGCACCTCTTATTGACTACACCCAGAGTAGCCTATTTTTCTTTCTTTAGTACTCCATTGCAACCAAGCATAAGGTGGTCAAAACTGCCAAAAAATAGCCACCTATTTTTGCAACAATGACAAAAGTGTTGAACATACACTATAATACCAAAAGTGTTGAGTTGGCCCCCTCTTTGCAGCTATAACAGCTTCAACTCTTCTGGGAAGGCTGTCCACAAGGTTTAGGAGTGTGTCTATGGGAATGTTTGACCATTCTTCCAGAAGCGCATTTGTGAGGCCAGGCCTCTGTGCAGGCTAGTCAAGTTTCCCCACCCCAAACTCATTTGTCCATGTCTTTATGGACCTTGCTTTGTGCACTGGTGTGCAGTCATATTGGAACAGGAAGGGGCCATCCCCAAACTGTTCCGACAAGGTTGGGAGCATGAAATTGTCCAAAATGTCTTGGTATGCTGATGCCTTAAGAGTTCCCTTCACTGGAACTAAGAGGCCAAGAACAAAACCCCTGAAAAGCAACCCCACACCATAATCCCCCCTCCACCAAATGATTTGGAGGACCGGCCCAATACTTTTGGCAATATAGTGTGTATGAGCAAGTTTGGGGTGGAGGAACTTGACTGACTTGTACAGAGTCCTAAAACACCTTTTTAGATGAATTAGAGCAAGACTTCTGCAGGAGAGACTATGAGCCAGGACTTCTCGTCCAACATCAGTGCCTGGCCTCACAAATGCACTTCTGGAAGAATGGTCAAATATTCCCATAGACACACTCCTAAATTATGTGGACAGCCCTTCCAAAAGAGTTGAAGCTGATATAGCTGCAAAGGGTGGGCCAACTCAATATTGAACCATACGGACTAAGACTGAGATGCCATTAAAGTTCATATGCATGTAAAGGCAGACATTCCAATACTTTTGGTAATGTAGTGTATTATGATTCAGAATCCATATTACTGTGTTACCAATATAGGTTTTGTTCCATAAGGCTACATTTATATGGCTGTACATGAACAGCAGAGAGCAGCCACCAGCAAGAATCGATAGTGTTTGAAACAGTCTGTACACACTGTATGTGAACAGCAGCAGCTCTCAGATTTGTACTATGTACAAATCAATTGTCAATGCCACTGCTGTTCTTACATAACCATGCAACGTAATAGTTATATGAAAATAGAGCCTATAACTGACCCTGGATGCAGGCAGAGTGCATCCAGGGTCAGTGTATCTGCATTTTAATTTGTGTGCGAGTTCTAGCCACACACAAACTGGCCAAAGTTACTCAGCCAGTTTGTATGCAGCCATACCCATAGCTCATCCAGAAGCATCATTTAGCTACCTTTGAATCCAGAAAACTATGCACCCCTGTCCACTTATGTAAATAAAGCCTTAATCTGTTCAGAGCTTAAATTCTAAGCAGATGATTCAAGGTAAATTGCATTATCAATAATTACCTTCGTTTTAATGTAATGAGAGGTCAATTTTAAGTTATAGAAAAGGCACGTATCATTTATAGTAAAAGCATTACTCTTACTTATCACTGATTTTGAAATATTTTTGGCAATAGTGTGACCTATCTCTATCTATTGAACAAATATAGTTAATGATTTGGAAAAAAAAGTTTGGAAATATATTTGTAAAGGTAATCATTTTTTCGGTCAACAAAACTGGGATTTTGCTTTAAACACAATCGGATGTGTAAACCCACAAAAAAAAAAAAAAAAAAAAAAAATATATATATATACAAATCTAAGGTATGACCCATTTATCATTAACCACTTCAGCCCCAGAAGGATTTACCCCCTTAATGACCAGGCCATTTTTTGCAATACAGCATTGCGTCGTTTTAACTGACAATTGAACAGTCATGCGACGCTGTACCCAAACAAAATTGATGTCCTTTTTTTCACACAAATAGAGCTTTCTTTTGGTGGTTTTTATTTTTTGCGCTATAAACAAAAAAAAAGACAGATGATTTTGGGAAAAAATTTTTTTTTACTTTTTGCTATAATAAATATCAAAATAATAAATAAAAAAAAACACATTTCTTCATCACTTTAGGTCAATATGTATTCTTCTACATATTTTTGGTAAAAAAAAAAATGTAATAAGCATATATTTGCGCAAAAGTTATAGCATCTACAAAATAGGGGATATATTTATGGCATTTTTATTATTATTACTATTATTTTTTTACTAGTAATGGCGGTGATCAGTGATTTTTACCGGGACCTTGCTGTGGACAGATCTGACACTTTTGACACTTTTTTGGGACCAGTGACATTATGACAGTGATCAGAGCTAAAATTAGCCACTGATTACTGTATAAATGACACTGGCAGGGAAAAGGGTTAACACTAGGAGCAATCAAGGGGTTAAATGTGTCCCAGGGGGGTGTTTCTAACTGTGGGGGAAGTGGTCTGACTGTGAGAGACCACTGTTCCTGATCATTAGGAACAGATGATCACACTGTACTCCCCTGAGAGAATGGGGATCTGTTTGTTTACATTGACAGATCCCAGTTCTGGCTCTCTGTGGAGCGATCGTGGGTGGCTGGCAGACATCTCAGGCTGTCTGCCACGCACATCAGCTTTGGCGATGCGCCGTGCGCTCGTTTGCTATAGCTATTAAAATGGACCGACGTACAGCTACGGCGATTTGTGCAGCCGAGCCAACCTGCCGCAGTTATACTGGATGGAAAGTGGTTAAAATGATCCTCTTATTTACAAAAAATATATATTCTATATGTTAAAAACACAGCTGATGTAAAGGGAACACAGTTCTCTGTCAAGAAAAACTATAAACATGATGTTGCAAATATATTAGCCGTAATAATAATAATGATAATAATAGTAAATAATCAGTAATGTGTTTAGGGATTCATAACACCTTGCTTGGACAGATCAAAAAGGTGACTCGATATTAAAATAGTATGAATAAATGAAGCAATAGTATTTCAAGATAACGTGTAGATGTAAATACCAACAAGAGAACATCCAGTTTGCTAAAATACTGAAAGGCGAACTTATCAAAACTGAAGCAGCTAGAATCTAGAGCAGCTGTGCATGGCAACTAATCAGATTCCATCTAAAGCTTAGCTGAATATGATGAAGATAAAAGCTGATTGGTTACAATGCAAAGCTGCTCCAGATTCTGTCTGCTTCAGTTTTTAAAATTTCCCCTATGTATCATAAAAAGAATCCTGGAAGAAAATACTATTTTCATGCCCTTTTCATCTTTTCTTTTCTTCTCAGTGCTGCTGATCTAATGCAGCCTCTTTGTATCCACTTTATGTCTACATGTATGCACTCCTGCTTTGGCTGCACATTATTAATCAGGACCATTTTCCTCATGGTAATGAGTGAAATATGCATGTTATGAATATCGGGATAGTCGCCTGTATACTCCATTGGGAGCACATGTGACAGGGTGCAAGGCGCAAGACAAAATAAGCGAGAGAGACAAAGCCTTGCCACCCGAAAAACAAGAAGTGCCTGTAAAAAGGACCTTCATGTCAACATCACCAGATATTACTTTAACTTCCCTGGCGGTATGATTAGTTCTGATTTTAGGTGCTGAAAGCGGTACAATTATTTCGCATGGAAATTTGGCGTTTTATATTGTAGACCTGCAATTCTTAGGAATAACTCTCTTAAATCTGTTCAAACCAGAGTCTAGCAGACATCCCCGGTATGATAAAAATTTATAATATAATAAATAATGATAATAAATAATAATAACAATTATTCAATAATGTAATCAAATCCAAAAACACTGAAATTTGCTCATTTGCAGAATTGTCGCTGTCATTAGTTTTAGTATTGGATGACGAATTTCCCCACAAATCGCTATCGCTCAATTCTCCAAGTGATTATAATTTATTATCGCTGTTTTCTAGACTTGTGCACAACAGAAAATTTTGTTTAGTTTCGGTTCGTTGTCATTCGTAAAATACATCATTTAGTTCTGTTATATTCGTTATGTTACGTTAATACGTTTTCGGATAATTCGTTATTATTCGTAGAGTGTCAAATTCAATCGTTCGTATTCGTTGAAATTTGCTATTTATGTATGTATAGACATTCGTGATAATGATTTGTAGTTTGGAAAGTCGTTTGTTTATTGAATCTTTTAACACACACAATGACAACGTCTCTTCTCCTCGGCTCAAATACAATACAACACCCTTCTAACTCAGTTCTCAGGAACACACTTTGCCAGTAATCTATCCTCCGGCACAAAATGAATCAGCTGATTGGACTGTAAGATTTACTTTGAGCTGACCTTTTGTTTCATTAGATCTTTAAAGAATTACCGAATCATGCTGAATTCATTCAAATTCATTCGTTATATTTCTTTCGTATTCGTTGTTATTCGTCATTTTTTTATTCGGACATTCGAATGCATCCGAATGTCCGAAAGATGCAAAATTCGGCCGAATTTCGATTCGTTACGAAACGGATTGCACAAGCCTACTGCTTTCTATTTGGTCTAAAATCACTTTTGACATATAGGGACAGTTTTTGGTTGCTATGGACAATCTCCAAATTCCAGGCAGAAAAAACAGTATTTATAATATAAAAGTGCATGCAGGGCGATGGACAGACCACTAGGGACAAAGGGGGTATGTAATTTTTTATACAGTACTGTAATCTGTAAGATTACAGTACTGTGTGTGTTTTGTGTGTTTTTACTTTTTTGAATTTGGCGCCGATCTCCGCTCCCGTGCGCCGTAACGTTGCAGGGAATGGAGCTCAGCGGCACTCGGGCACTGTGTGAATCGAGCGGGGGACAGCTCGATCACACAGTGTGGAGGACATCACTGGATCCAGGGGACAAGGTAAGTAACATTTACCTGTATCCAGCGATGCGATCCCGAGTCTGGCTCGGGGTTACCGCTTATGGTACTGAAATCCCAGCCCGAGCCAGACTCGGATCACCGCCAGGGAGGTTAATGAAACAATAAAGACCCCATTTTTGATGGAAAAAATAAAAATGTAGCTGCGCTAACAATGATTATCCCCCTTAGGGGGAATCCTCAGCTAATGTGTGAATCTCCCTAATGATTAAACATTAGTAAAGGTGATAAAAAATAAATTCTTAAATTAATAAAAATGAATTATAATAAATTGAAATTGATCAATAAATTAATATAAATAACAATAATTCATATAAATGTACATAATAATAAATACAAATAAATTATATGTACATATAAAAGTGAAAATGAAAAGGAATCATGATAAAAATGGCCCAAAACCCAAAGTGAATAAATTCAAATTATAGTCCAATCAATATTTGAAGCAAAACATGCAATCTTCCATCACCGAAAAATGCAAAACACCACTAAGAATGCACGCTTACCAGAGGGCAAGCGTTAATAGCTCACACAAAATACACAGCAGGGTCTCCGAGGTGGTTCTCAAATTGCCATTCAAGATCAGACTGGAGTTGCACCCAGAAAGGCTTTCACATGTGAAGCAATGATCGCGCCGCTTTGTATTTTTGGTGTGTATCTCACTTTAGTAGCTGCTGCTTGTGTAGCTTTCATTTTTTTATTTTTTGTTGCTAGGAGTGCAGTATTTTTTTTTCTTTACACCATTTTTGATACCAGGAAAGGAGTTTGCACGGAGTATTCATCTTGTTCTGCTGATGAATATTGCCAGCAAATCAGTAAATCAAAGCGTTATAGTAATAATAAATAATGTGGCTTAGAATGGAGGGTGGTGAACTGAGCAAGTTTAGTCTACTGTTCCAATTTGCAAATCTAATAGTCTCTGGGGTCACTGATAACACATGCAACAAATACACAAAAAATAAGCTGTGACCATACTGTCCAACTAGAGTACGAGAAAGAATATATGACTTTACAGGATAGTTTGTAAAGTTAATCATACAAAAACAGACCAGAAATATAAGACGTTCAATTTACAAAGAAAATATCTGAAACTTTTTAAAAACAGCCATTTTTTATTATTATATTAAGAAATAAAATTAAAAATCCTTCATGACTCATAGCTGATTGTTTCTTTTTTGTTTCTTTTTTTCCATTGAGAAAGCTGAACAATGCTTATCTACCCATTGGGGAAATTAGGAAGATGATCATCTATGTCTTTTAAGAACAGGCAGATAGGTCACTGGAAAATGTTCTTCATAAAATATGTGCCAATCTATGGCTACCCATAGTCTGATGATACACAGCTTAGACTTTTTTTTTTTTTTTAGAGATGAGAATTATTTATGTATGCTTGTAAATCCCTATAGGTGCTAAGGTATGGTTCCACTCCTCCATCCAAAATGCAATCATTTTATTACCACACGTGCATCCAAATTACACAATAATTTAGCCAGGAAAAACTATTTATATCAAACGTAACAGTATGCTGTTGTAGAACATGGTTAGATTTTTATTAGATATTAGATGTGATCACCTATAGCTAGATGTGAGTATTATATAAAAGAATACAAGGAATCACCATGAGACAACAATATTTTCCTTACTCTACTTTCATTCTTACCTGCTAGGTTCTTCCTGGGCTGCTGTTCCCACACTTGAATATTATCTCATTCTCTTATCCTGTAATCATGCTTCGCTAATTTGCCCCTAATGATCTCTTCTCTAATACTCCCAAGTGAACATGAATCCTGATGTCCCATAAGCAAACAAATCAACCTTTTTATATAAATGCACTAATACTATACAGACAGTATAACTTCTTATCAATCAAATTTATATCATTTTAAAGTGGTTGTAAACCCTTGCAACACACTTTGACCTACAGGTAAGCTTAGATTAAGGCTTACCTGTAGGTCCAAGAAATATCGGTTACACGGTTTAGGAGATATTTGCCGAAAGACAGGCACCGCTGTCTATGGCACATGCGCCGTAGACAGCGGCGCGCAGGCGCACTGAGCGCGGCACCGTCAACGACGAAGATGCCGCGCATGTCGGCTCCCGTGCGCATGCGCAGGAGGGACGTCATCACGGCTTAGCCGAATGACAGCGGCGGAGCAGCGAGACCCACCGAGATGATGGATGCGCCGGACTACAGGGGACAGCGGTGACATCGCTGGCTCCTGTGTCAGGTAAGTGACACATAATGGACTACTATGCAATGCATAGTAGTCCATTATGCTTTGCCTTTGCAGGAAATGAAAGAGGAAGTAAACTCATCAGGGTTTACTTCCTCTAAGTACTGAATGGATTTTAGTTCTTTTCCTTAGGGTTTTTGGGCACCATGTAAAAAAATAAAAAGGATTGTGTTTTATTTTTCATATGTACCACATCAAAGCCTCTGCTGATTGACCCTGCCCCTAAACACATTTCACTATCATACAAGGGCTTGTATGTGTGTTATCTACTCTTAACAAGAAGATGGAAAAAACCCTCTAATAGCAAAGTTACACTAGACTCCAGGTGTCAGCCAATGTGTGCTTCAGGAGATCCAAAAATTCAGGCTTATAAGAATAAGCTGTGAGGCCTTAAAAAGATTTAAACATAGAATGTTAATTATATCTTTGTAGCCTAAAAAATGTAATGTTCCAATGCTTTTTAGGAAAGAGTCATTAGCCAAGGCAGACCTGACTAATTTTGTAATAGTCAATGAATGATATTTGATTTTATAGTGAATTCTCCTTTCTTTGTTGCTGGGATACTACTAGCAGTGTAATTTAAAGTGAAACTATCAGAATCTGAAGAGAAAAGTTGAGTCGAGTGCCATGCCCTTTCCAATCACTTTAAAAAAACAAAAAGAAGGCTTAAAGCGATAATAATGTTTTTTTTAAATTAAAATAGCTATACTTGCCTGTTTTGTGCAACGATATTGCACAGAATGGCCCCTTACCTCCTCCCCTAAAGTCCCCCACAGGTGCTGTCCTCTCCTTCTTCCTCTGGGCAGTGCCGGATTTATAAGAGGGCAAAAGGGGAAATTGCCCTGGCCCCCTTGCCAAAGAGGGCCCCAGACTTCCTTTATAAAATAAATAAAACTTATTTTCCTTTTCGACTTCTGTAGTGTGTTTGTTGATGAAATTCTCCAGTATCACGGTACTACTACAGTGAGCCCACAGGCGAGCAGGTGAAATGGGATTCCCCAGGGCGTGAAGTCTAAGGGCCAGCTGGTATTCTGCTAGGGACCCCCTCATGAGGGTTTGGGCTTAAGAGTATTAAATAGAAAGGTTATGGCGCTAAACCCCGATTAGTGGTGTGTTGAATTGACCTATCACCACAAATTAGTGTTGTTGAGAAAGCGCTGTGTGCAATTAAAGTGCAAATGCTTCCTAAAAAATATAATCAGTATTAAATCAACATATGTATCCCATCATAATTAAATCCAAAACCAATATTGAGTCATCATATACGTGTCAACATACTATGAGTAAAACCAAAAATATAATAAACATTCACTTAGGTCATTGCAGGTATACAAAATGATAAAAATTCTTTCAGACAGCCTAAGAAATACTACTGGTATCCTTCAGTGTTCTTATTCAGAATAGAGAACTGTGCAAATAAGTGCAAAGAAAGTGCATAAAGGCTAGGGATCAGAAACCAAGTTCAGCCAATAGTCGCATAAAGATGCATGTATGTCCAATATGTGTCCAATGTTAGTATTTGGCTGATAATACTGCCACCGCAGACTACTGCTGTAATTGATACGTGAAATCAATAGGGAACGTTTCATCCACTAATGCAAACAGTGCGGGTCTTTAATTAGAAACCTTCATCTCCGGTGCGCCACTCAGTGCTGTAATATGTAAATTCTCTCACCAGAATTAACGCCCCTTATGGGGCTAGATGGACCTTCACAATGTAAGCCACTGTGTCGCTCTCTGGCTGCTGCTGGTGCACTGGGTGAGGTTTCACTGTTCCGTCCGTATAATCTCCAACGTTAATTATACATGAGGAAAGACATATCCATAGTGTAATACGTTCATACCCAAATCGTTCGTTTATTTGTATTAAAAAAACTACTCACATTTAATATTAAAAGCATATGCATGTAAAAAACTCCGCCGTTCGTCTCTGTCCGTTCATATGGGTGCACGCAACGTGGCCATTCCATACACGTTTCGTCACTCTGACGTCCTCTGGAGCGGCCATATTGGTGCACCTTACGATCTAAATAGGGTGCAGTGCTCCACTACGCTTGCGCTGAACTAACAGCTGTGTGCTAACCCCAGGTCACAACGCCAGGGTTCACCCTCCTCGCTAGGGGAGTACCAGAAGACACTGTCAGACAAGAATGGATAGATGGATGAAGCAAAGGAGAGCTGGGTAACAAGCCATGGTCAGGACGGGCAGCAGAAAATGTATTCAACAGGACTAGCCGAGCCGGTACACAAGAGATCATTTCACAAGAGGTCAGGTTCAAACAAGTTACACAAAGGGAGCTCGGAGACAAGCGTTGTTCAAGCAACCAGAAACTGGTCTGAGAGGAATTTAAATAGAGAAGCACATGGGGGACTGGACAAGAAGAAGCAGGAAGGAACTATACATTAAGCAGCAAGTGAAGCCGGCGACACCCATAGCTGCAGAGTGCAGCCAGAGCTGAACACAAGCTGGTGGAACAACAGGTGCTAGCCGACCTACAGCAGTAAAGGTAAAACACAGATCAGCTCCGCAGCTGATTTGTGACAGTACCCCCCCACTTACAACATCCCCCTACACGTATGGGGGCTGGCTTGGAGGGAAATTTCCGATGGAATCTGGTCACCAAGTGTGGGGCTGAGACATTGGAGGCAGGAACCCAAGACCTCTCCTCCAGACCATAGCCCTTCCAATCAATCAGATAGAGTAGCTTCCCTTGGGAGTATATGAAGTCCAAGTCAAACTCTGCCCAGGGCAAAGGTCCACCGAGTCATCTTGGTGGGCTGAGATGAAGGCACAGAGAAAACGTTCTACAATTTGATTGGCACGTTCAATTTGCCCATTGGACTGGGGATGAAAGGCAGATGAAAAATCCAATTTAATCCCAAAGGAGCTGGCCAAGACTCTCCAAAACCGAGCAGTAAATTGAACTCCTCTGTCAGAGACGATATGTGAAGACACCCCATGAAGATGAAATGAAAATGAAAGTTGTGGCAAGACTGGGAGCAGAAGGTAGGCCTGGAAGAGGAATCAATAGACAAATTTTTGAGAACCGATCCACCACTACCCAGATGACAGTCAAACCTGTTGAGGAGGCCACATCCGAGATAAAATCCATGGAAATACAATGCCAATGTATATAGAGAACTGGTAAGGGCAGAAGCAACCCAGCTGGGGTGGACATGGAAGATAGTACACAAACTGTACAAGCTTGAATGTACTCTTTGACATCCTTACAAAGAGAGGGCCACCAGTGATGATGCTGAAGAAGGTCACAAGTATGAAGTATACCAGGATGTCCAGAGAACTTTGAGTCATGTGCCCATGTGAGCGGTCTGGGACGAAGTGCGTGAACTACCAAAGTTTTACCTGGAGGAGGCTGCGTAGATCAGAGTAGTGGCTAGAATATGATGCGTATGGATGATGGGACCAGGATCTAGGTGATTCTCAGAGTCGTTGACATCAAACGGCCTGGAAAAGGCATCGGCTGGAAGGTTTTTGGCACCTGGACAATAGGTAATGTTGAAGTTGAAGCGGGCACAAAAGAGGGCCCAGTGAGCTTGATGTGGGTTCAAGCATTTCACGGATTGTAAATACTGCAGATTTTTATGATTAGTATAGATGGTAATACAACGGAGAAATCCCCCTAGAAGATGCCGCCATTCTTGAAGAGCTAGTTTAATAGCCAGTAGTTCATGATCCCCAATGGTATAGTTCTTTTCTGCATCAGAAAACTTCTTGAAAAAGAATCCACAAGGCTGAGATTTGCCCTTCTGTACTTGGAGTAGACATGTGCGTTTCGTTCTGTACGAATCTCAAATTCGTACGAATTTCCCTAAATTCGTACGTTCGGGAGGATCCGAAATACGAATTGCCATGTGTCCGAATTTTGTACGCAATATGAACTTTTGGTTACGAATTTCGGATCAGTTGTCGTCGCATCGACGACTCAGTCATTATGCTTATTATGAGGGACACCCACCATCCCTGTGCTATGCTGACTTCCTCCTGGGGCTGTACCTCTGCTGTGCTCATTATGAGGGTTTTCCACCATTCCTGTGCTATGCTGACATACTGAGCACAGCAGGGGTACAGCCCCAGGAGGAAGTCAGCACAGCACAGGGATGGTGGGAGCCCCTCATAATGAGCACATGGCTGCCATGCACAGCTGCTCCAGTTTTGATCCCCCTCACTGTACGGGGTCACTGGAAATTGTTTGGAGTTACCAAGCATGTGCATCCTCGGTGACCCCAAACAGTGTGGGGTGATCTATCGAAACTGGAGCAGGCGAAAACTGGACCAGAGATGCATGGCAGACAATCCGCTTCTCTCTTTCATTTTCAAATCTTAACGGAACGAACTGAAGAGAAGCTGATTGGTTGCCATGGGCAACTGCTCCAGATTCTGTTCGCTCCAATTTTGATCAATTTCCCTAAATGTCTTTTTATCTGTTCTAGCAGTCATATGTGTAAATGAGAATGGTGGGGGCACATCAGGGCACATTGGAGCACATCAGGATACATTGGGGCACATCAGGGTATATTGGAGCACATTGGGGTACACAGGGCACATCGGGGCACATCAGGGCATTTTGGGGCACATTGGGACACATCAGGGCATATTGGAGCACATTGGGACACATAGGGGAACATCAGGGCACATTGGGGCACATCAGGGCATATTGGAGCACATTGGGACACATTGGAGAACATCAGGGCACATTGGGGCACATCAGGGCATTTTGGAGCACATTGGGGAACATCAAGGCACATTGGGGCACATCAGGGCATATTGGAGCACATTGGGGCACATCAGGGCACATTGGGGAACATCAGGGCACAGCGTTTACTAGCCAGCATGCAGAGTAGCGCAGGAAGCGTGTGGAATAAGTTCTCTCTCTGCTCCTTCCTGGTGGCACCTCCTCTCTTCTCGTCCATCCCAGATGATGTCACAAGCAAATAGGGGTAGATGAAAAGCGAGGGGAGGGATTGTGTGGAGGGACAGGGACCAACTACTAATACCAAATGGCCAACTCTGCTGCAGACAGTCAGTTCAAGGAATGTTCAGAGTGAGGGAGGTATAAGGGAATACTTATTAAGGTTGCCAAAAGATATACGGTACTAGGTTAAAGGTCTAAGATAATATGCTTAGGCGTGCATTTCACTAAGTTCAGAATTAAGATGCAAGATGTTGACATATTAGGATGCATCTGTCTGCGGTAAGAGGTACAAAGCTAAGATAGGACTGGTTACGCAAGAATATGGTCAGTCAGCAGATGTTGAAATGACGAAATAACTATCAGAAGACTGTATTTCACCTTTGACTTAGATAATGTCATGAGTTTAAGAAAAATGTCGATGTATGTATGAATTACCTGATTGGTTAAACCACAGGGCTGTCCTTCTGTTCAAACTAAATAAAATTGTTGTGTGTGCTTCAATAGGCACATTCATTATTCACGTACAATAGCGTGTATGTGTAATGTTTTGTCCACCGGTGAAAGGGACCTCCGCTCTTCAATCCTAGCCTAGGCTACCAGGGGTTACTTACAGAAGACGAGCAACCTAACAGTTTTGGTACCAGCAAAGTGGGGTTCGTCTCGTCTTGCGACAGGTAAGTCACTTTACTCTTTTTTACCTGATTGGTGAATGGTGTAAACACTTACTCTGTCCGGGCGGCCGCTACGAACTTAGTTTAAAATTAAAAGAAGTAACTGTGCCTTCGCGATGGACTAGGCTGGTCACTCGGGAGGTGAAAAGGGCTCGCAAGGAATTTATAGGTTTAGGGGAGTCCGACTAGGTTGGTCTGACTTAAAACTATTGGTGATAGTATTTTTAACACGGGAAGTAGTAGATTACGCCCGTGACAAAGGGATTGGTGGAGTGGACGCCCATTTGAAAAAAATTTTTTTTTAAAAAAAAAGTGCACTATAAATTGATAAATGTATTGCAATACGGTTATTTCATGTCTTAAAGTATATTAAGAATATGTCTGTTTCTCTCTAGGTACGTGTGTAAGTATATAGAGTATAAGTTTTAATATAGAGTATAAGGAAAATAATTGTTGTTGTTTAAATGAGTGCAGAATATGAGGAGCCCTCTTGTAGTGACATAGTATCCGCCTGCCCCCATTGCACGTTAGGTCTACTCTTCCTAAGAATAGATGACAAGTGGATTTTACTGACCACCAGACCAGGGGGGTTCTCTTGCAGACTTGGTGTAAGAGGGGTATATCCCGCCACCAGGAAAAATTTACCCTTCATCGTATATTAAGGGTAAATCTTCATAGTTTTATATAAGTCCATCTGCCCCAAAAAAGATCAGGGATCCTACTCCCAGACCAGAGACCGGATTGTTGGACAAACCGGGTGTTATCACCTGTGTCCTGCCACTAGACACACACTGCCCAGACTACTAGATGGGGAATACTGCAGCAACCCAAGCTATGGCCACCCCATCACCCTATGAATTTGTCAGTAATATGATCCCTGGCCCCCAGGTAGAACCATTTTGGACACAAGTCCGAGAAAGGTGTCAGCAATTGGGGATACATGACCCAGGGCCATATGGTCCTTGTACTGAGGAAGACTGGCAGGAAGTCAGTAAAATTTGTCAGGTACATAAGCATTCTTATCCTCCCTGCAAAGGGGCTGACCCACAATACATGAAGGATTGTTTCTGTGCATGGAACAAATGCCTTGGAAAATATAGGCAATTGTGGACAGCAAGGACATTGGAAATCCCAGTGCCCTTATAGGACTGGACAGATTAGAGCAAGAGGCAGAGGCAGGGGATTTAACCCCCAGACCCGCCCACAGTATCCCCGTTATCTGCCATACCAGAACCCTCGTCAACCACTACCCCAATATCCTACACAGCCACAAATAATGCACCGAGGGAAACTCTGTTGGTATTAATGGGACACCTGTCACCCATCCCATCACTCCACCACTGACTATAGCCACTCCAGAAGGACAGAAATTATGTACCCAAACTTTTGCCGTCTTGTCCTCATGCCCTGTGCCCCTTATGGGACGGGACCTCTTGGCACAACTGTGTATTACCATTAAGTTTAATAAAGAAGGTTCCCTTACCGCTAGTTCACCATTATGTGACTTACATGGCCCTAAGCGACATGCACACAGAGGGTTCCCAAAAAGACATGCACACAGGAGTTTCTTTCTAATGATACCTTCCTCCCTTGACCATCACACAATTTGGGCAGAAAACAAAGGTAGTGTGGGCTTTATTAATTGCACACCATATGCACCCCAAATGCGGTCAGATGCAGGGATACAATATCAAAAACAGTATCCCCTACCCCCAGAGAAAGTCAAAGGCATCTCCCCTCAAATTAATGATTACATATCAAAAGGTATCCTGAGACCAATCATCAGTCCCTGGAACACACCCATTTACCCTGTAAAGAAGGCCAGTGGCGAGTGGAGACTCGTCCAAGACCTCAGAGCAGTAAACAAACAAGTGATTCCCCTCCCACCCCTAGTCTCAGACATCACTTTTATTTTCTCATGCATACCGGCAGACTCTCTATGCTACACAGTAATTGATTTAGCGAATGCTTTCTTTAGCATTCCCATTGCAGAGGAAGCCCAACCTATGTTTGCTTTCTCCTGGGCCGGGGGCCAACTAACCTGGCAAGGGTATGTAGACAGTCCAGCCGCCTTCTCTATGGTACTCAACGAGACTGTCAAGTCTTGGACATCTGAGCGAGGGTCGGTACTGATACAGTATGTGGACGACTTGCTCCTGTGCAGTCGAACTGCTGAAGATTGTGCGGTCGATTCAACATCACTGTTACAACACCTAGCTCACGCCGGGCATCTAGCCTCAAGGAAGAAAATACAATGGTGCCAGCCACAGGTAGAATACCTAGGGTGCATTCTAAAGGAAGGGACAAGGCTAGTGTCCCCCAAACGTGCCGCAGCCCTTCGAGCTCTCAGTCCCCCAAAAGACAAGGCCGCCCTACTCTCATTTTTGGGTGCAATTGTATATTGCCGCCAATGGATCCCTGACTGTTCTCATTATGATAGTATCCTAAGAGAGGCTACTGGCTCGACAGCCCCTAAATTAATAGATTGGACTGAAGACAGACTACAAGCTTTTCAAGCTCTATTAAACAGTCTGTCAAATGCTCCCGCCCTAGGGTTGGTAGACTATGGTAAAGCTTTTCAGCTGTACTGTGTAGTTTCAGGGACCTCTTTTGCCGCCGTGCTAACACAACAGCATGGAACAGGCTACCGCCCTGTCTCCTACCTATCTAAAAAAAACTCCCCATCCAAGTACAGGGAATGCCATCCTGTCTCCAAAATCTTGCTGCCTGTGCAATGGCTGTACAAGATGCAAACAAATTAGTGCTAGGTCACCCATTGACTCTCTATACCACTCATTCAGTCACGCATCTTATTCAGAACATGAATACCCAACATATGACCTCGCAAAGACTTAGTGGTTATGAGATAACACTGATGAACACTGATAACCTCACACTCAAATATGTGCCTGCCAGCAACCCCGCTGTGCGCCTTTTGCATTCCATGTTGCGTTTACCACATGACCCAGACATTATACATGACTGTTCGGAAAAGGTTGCTGCTATTACCAGTCCCAGACCGGATCTCACTGACACCCCTATCTCAGGTGCAGAGGATGTTTTTGTGGACGGTAGTTGCTCCCGTCCCTCTGATTCCACCTTCCAAACAGGATATGCAATAGTCCAGTTGCCAAACAAGGTATTAGAAGCCAAACCACTGCCCCCTCTTCGGCTCAGGTGGCTGAACTGGAAGCCCTCACTAGGGCCTGCATTCTATTCACCGGTAAAGAGGTGAACGTCTACACAGACAGTAGATATGCTTTTGGAGTGGTGCATGATTTTGGTGTGATATGGGCCAATAGAGGTTTTAAAACAGCAGACAACAAAATAATTGCCAACTCCACACAGATTAGTGCTCTCCTCCAAGCCATTCTTCTTCCAAAAAAGGTAGCCATAATTAAAGTAAAGGCACACTCCTCTGACAGCAGTCGTGTTTCAAAAGGGAATGCTCTTGCTGACAGAGAAGCTAAAAGAGCTGCTGCCTTTTCCCCTAACCCACCTGCCCCCACAACAATGTTTTTCAAGGAACACTTCGCAGCACCTAACTTTAAAACTGTCATAGCACAGATGCAATCAATGGCCACAGAAGATGATGTCCATTTTTGGACAAAGGAAGGATTGACCAAAGACCCTGAAGGTCTTTGGTCAAAAGAGGGGAAGATCCACATGCAAGAACAAAACTATCACCCTTTGAGGTCCTCATGGGAATCCCCGCAAACATAGAATTACCCCCATTAGACCAAGACACTGATATTGACATTTATTCCCAACAGGAAATGTACGTGAAAAACCTGGTAAGTATGCTTCATGAAATGAACGAACAAGTTTCTGTCACCTTTTTTCCCTCTTCCCACAGAACCAACGCATCCCTTCATCCCTGGGGATAAAGTGCTGATCAAACAATTAGCACAAAGAAAGAGTATCGGACCGGCTTTCTCAGGACCATGGAAGGTGGAAAAGGTATCCAGGACCGCAGTGTTAACAGACCTAGGAAACACCTGGATCCACGCCAGCCGTCTTAAAAAGTGTCCCCAGCTTCCCTCGACTCCAGAGCCCCTGGCAGTGACAGAGCAGCAACTCCCAAGAACAAGATCTACAAGAAGTTCAGAGAGGCATAGAACAAATTTCCCTGGAAGATCCCACACCCCCTCAAAAGGACAAAACAGAGCCAACAACTGCCGGGATGAGAAACGAAGAAGAAGAACAGAACTCTTAGATAACAAATAATCAGAACTTTAAAAAAAACAAAGATGCTTTCTCCATCAGTGTCAGGGAAGGCCTTGTGCCTCTTATGCTGTATTACCCTAGTAGTGTTCCTACCAACCTGGTTGATAGCCAACTGTATATATCATCCAGAAGACTTAGGTCTATTAAAAGGGATATGTGGACCACCTAAGATGAATAATACCCCCGGCCAAAGACATAGTAGAAGTATTGTACCCGTTAATGAGTCACCTAAGGGACTGACTAACAAGATGTTACTACTAAAATTCAAATATAGCTATGCTCAAAAATCCGGTTTTGAGAAATGCTGGATTTGCAGCAAGCTACATCCCAGTACAGCTAGAATCCCTCTCATGGCAGTCCCCTTGAATTTTACCCCCCTCCTTAATGGAACACCCCCTATCGTCCTAACGAATGTTACTAGGACCCGTCCAAATAAAACCCTCACTTTCCAAATTATAGGTAGAAGCCACTTCCCAGACTGGTGTTTCCGACTGGGAAACACCACAGATGGAGCCGAGGTTTGCAAACAAGCAAAACTTAACATTTCAATGACATCATTTAACAGTCCTTCTTTCTTCCATACTTCAGATCCCACCCTAAATGCCACCTTTTTAGACTTTCTTAGCTCCAGTACCAAGACTACAATACACCAATTAATGTCAATTCTGGTGCTCTCTGGCCTTTCTGATACTCTTAGGAACGTGTTCCATAAACGACCCCTAGCTCTAGGAAATACCATATATATATGCTGCGGCAAACTCTGTCACCCCTGGATCCCAACCAAACCCCAGGGGTGGTGTTACCTTGCAGCCCTGGTTCCTATTATGGGGGTATTAGGGGATAACAAGGGAAGTCACCTCCTTGAAGCCAGCATGCATCCTAGATATCCCCTTAGACACCGTAATAAACGAGAATTGTTTTTAGAAAAAGATATGGCCTGGGCATGGTTCCCTTCCTGGACAGGGTGGGGAATTGACCTAATGAAAAGATTAAATAATTACACTGGCATAATTGATGAGATTCTGGAGGAAAATTCTGATGACATAACCAAACTAAATCTAGAAACTAGGGCAATTAGGAAGCAACTAGAACTACATGAGTTGGCTATAGAAAGTATGAGTGCAGCCCTTACTGGCCTCTGTGAGACTACTGAGGATTATGAGTGCTGTACCTGGATTCATAATACCAGCATCGAAGTCCCAGACTACTATGACGTTATTGCTCAACACAGGGAAGAGGTAAATAAACTACAGAAAGAGGCAAGGAACATAGGAAAAAACTGGGATCCCTTCTCGAGCAGTTTTAGTTTTGGGGGATTAATATCTTGGCTCCGAAATGCTGCCATGACAATTGTCACTGTGATTCTCTTCATTCTATTTTTATATGCCTGTTATAAGATAATCAAATGTTTATGTAAAAAGGGAAACACGGTCGCTCCGAAGGATCTGAAACTCACTTCCATTGTTAAGGATCCAACGGTATGGTATAGAAACCAAGAGCACAAGGGTTCGGAGTATGAAGCCTGTGCTATTAAATTAGAAAAGGAATGATCATTATGTAAATCACAGAATGATCAAAGGAAGGATTATAAGGGAATACTTATTAAGGTTGCCAAAAGATATACGGTACTAGGTTAAAGGTCTAAGATAATATGCTTAGGCGTGCATTTCACTAAGTTCAGAATTAAGATGCAAGATGTTGACATATTAGGATGCATCTGTCTGCGGTAAGAGGTACAAAGCTAAGATAGGACTGGTTACGCAAGAATATGGTCAGTCAGCAGATGTTGAAATGACGAAATAACTATCAGAAGACTGTATTTCACCTTTGACTTAGATAATGTCATGAGTTTAAGAAAAATGTCGATGTATGTATGAATTACCTGATTGGTTAAACCACAGGGCTGTCCTTCTGTTCAAACTAAATAAAATTGTTGTGTGTGCTTCAATAGGCACATTCATTATTCACGTACAATAGCGTGTATGTGTAATGTTTTGTCCACCGGTGAAAGGGACCTCCGCTCTTCAATCCTAGCCTAGGCTACCAGGGGTTACTTACAGAAGACGAGCAACCTAACAGGAGGGGTACCCCAGCTTTGGCAAATTGATTTTCAAAAATGCTAACTGCTCCATTAGCTGGGGGGACAGCTGGGATCTTTGGGGTGACAGGATGTTTCCCATCACAGAAAACACCTGCTCACTCTGGACACTTGTCAGAGGGCAGGACAGTAGCTCCTTGGCAATATCTGCGAGGGCAGGCCACTCCTCACTCTTCTCCTGCCAAAAAAAATTGGATCTGTGGTGGGGTGCACTGGTGGGGCTGACAAATAGGACATGACACCCTCCTTTGGTGATATGGGTTTCTTGGGGTGCACTATGCTGGAGATTCCCATTAGGGTGTCAAGTGCCTCAGCCAAGACAGAAGATGCTCCGCTGGCAGGAGCTCTGCTCACTTCACTAGATGATACATGGGAGAGGGGGTCTTCAATATCTTCTTCCTCCTCTTCCTCTTCTCCCGGCCTTACCATCTGCCTTTCCCTGTCGATTAGTCTGTCCCGCCATGTTGTCAGAGCACTACACAGAATTTTTTTTCTTTATTGCATAAAGTCAAATGCTGTAAAAAGGACTCCACTGATTCTCCAATGTACAGATAGCGTTTAAAATGCAAGCAGCGTTGAAAACGAAAAATAACATTCATATTTACCAAACAGTACTGCTCACACACACTGTTCTCCTTTCTCACCATTTTAACAACAAACAGCCTGCTCCTGGATCATACCCTCAGCCGTCACGGCATCAAACACATCCGTTGCCCCAACCTCACAATCTCATACTCAGTTCTGCCTTCAATCCATTTGTGTTCACTCAGCAATTTATCTGACAGCTCCCTCTCCTTCCACCTCTTCTACTACAGCTCCACATTCCATCCTGGCTAGGGATAAGCCGAACACCCCCCGGTTCGGTTCGCACCAGAACTTTCGAACGGAGCCCAAATTCGTACGAACGTTAGAACCCCATTGAAGTCTATGGGACTCGAACGTTCGAAATTAAAAGTGCTAATTTTAACTGCTAATATGCAAGATACTGTCCTAAAAAGGGTGTGGGGACCTGGCTCCTGCCCCAGGGGACATGGGTCAATGCCTAAAATGTTTTTAAAAATGGCCGTTTTGGCAGGAGCACTGATTTTAATGACGATTAAAGTGAAAAAAAAAGTGAAATATTCCTTTAACCACTTTCAGACCGGACCAATTTGCTGGTCAAAGACCAGACCACTTTTTGCGATTCGGCACTGCGTCGCTTTAACTGACAATTGCGCGGTCGTGCGACGTGGCTCCCAAACAAAGTTGATGTCCTTTTTTTCCCACAAATAGAGCTTTCTTTTGGTGGTATTTGATCACCCCTGCGGTTTTTATTTTTTGCGCTATAAACAAAAATAGAGCGACAATTTTGAAAAAAACGCATTATTTTTTACTTTTTGTTATAATAAACATCCCCCAAAAATATATAAAAAAACATTTTTTTCCCTCAGTTTAGGCCGATACGTATTCTTCTACATATTTTTGGTAAAAAAAATCGCAATAAGCGATTATTGATTGGTTTGCGCAAAAGTTATAGCGTTTACAAAATAGGGATAGTTTTATAGCATTTTTATTAATAATTTTTTATTATTTTTTTTTTTACTAGTAATGGCGTCGATCTGCGATTTTTATTGTGACTGCGACATTGTGGGGGACCCATCGGACATTTTTGACACATTTTTGGGATCATTGTCATTTATACAGTAATCACTGCTATATAAATGCAGTGATTCCTGTGTAAATGACACTGGCAGTGAAAGGGTTAACCAGTGGGTGGCAGTGTAGGGGTTAAGTGTTCCTAGGGGTGTGTTACTAACTGTGGGGGGGTTGGGCTTTCATTTAGTGTACACTGATCTCTGCTCCAATCACATGGAGCAGAGATCAGCGTCACTAGTTGCTAGGCAGAATGGAAAAATTTTGTTTACACAGCATTTCCTCCATTCGGCCGCTCCGTGAGACGATCGCGGGGATGCCCGCGGCGATCGAGTCCGCGGGTCCCGCGACCGGACTCACGGGGGTCCCGACCAGCGCGGGAGCACGCCGCCGGCGGCGCGCTCCCGATGGCAGGGCGGCATCGAATATTGGACGTACCTGTACCCCAAAATGCCTGCCCGTGCCATTCTGTCGACGTACATCGTCGTGCACTGGTCGGGAAGTGGTTAAATATCATGCCTGGGGGGTGTCTATAGTATGCCTGTGAAGTGCCACGTGTTTCCCGTGTTTAGAACAGTCCCTGCACAAAATGACATTTAACGGAAATAATGTCATTTAAAACTGCTTACGGTTTTAATGTTATATCTGGTTACTGCAATATGGTTGAAAAAAATGGCATAGGTAGCCCTCGCTGCCCATTACCAGCCCCTTTGGGTCTTGTACGGATATTAAGGGGAACCCCGTACCCATATTAAAAAAAGAAAATACGTGTGGCCCCCAGGCCCTATATACTCAGAACAGCAGTATACAGGCGGTGCAAACAAGACAGGGACTGTGTAGGTTTGTTGTGTTAAGTAGAATCTGTTTGTAATTTTTAACTGGTACATTTTTAAAGTGTAGCTCCAGTCAAAAAATCAATTTTTAAGCTTTTTGGAAAACATAGGGAAGGGTTATCACCCCTGTATAATTTGTTTTGCCGTCCGTCTTTTTTCATCTCACTTGCTGTTGTCTCCTTCCGTTTGCAAGTAGGAGATGTTTGTAAGTTGGATGTTTGAAAGTAGGGGCCTGCCCTATATGCTCTGCAGAAATGGCGGAACAAGGTGTTGGTTTTGCCACAACATTGTAAGCCCTCAAAGTGATTCTTGGTGGGCGCTGGAGCGCCCTGCTGTGGACGATTATATCAAGAATTGTAATTACATGCCATTGTTGAACAGTGGTAGAAAAATTGACCTTTGGTGGTTGTGGTGCTGGTGCCACAACACTATAAGTCCTCACAGTTACTCTGGGTGGGCACAGGAATGGGCCCTCCTCTGAAATATTATATCAAGCATTGTAATTACATGCCCCTGTTAAACAGGGGCAGAAAAATTGGGCTGCTGGCACTGGTGCTGGTGCCACGACACTGCAACCTCTCCCATATACTCTAGTTGTAGTGCAGGAATGAGCCCTGCTGCAAAGCATTGCATCAAAAATTGTAATTAAATGCCCCTGTTAAACAGGGGCAGAAAAATTGGGCCTTAGGCACTGGTGCTGGTGCCACGACATTGCAACCTCTCCCATATACTCTAGTTGTAGTGCAGGAATGAGCCCTGCTGCAAAGCATTGCATCAAAAATTGTAATTAAACGCCCCTGTTAAACAGGGGCAGAAAAACTGGGCTGGTGGCATCACCCAGAACCAAAAATGTTCTTCCAACATATCAGCGGAGGAGGAAGAGGATAGACAATCAACATAACAGGACAGTCACTCAGCATCAGCATAGGCAGTCTTGAAGGGATGTGATATTTAAAAAAAAATTATTCGGCTACATCAACTTTAGGTGCTTGGTAGCTGTGGGTGATCCAAGACTGATTCATCTTGATGAAGGTCAGTCCATCAACTGAGTCGGTGGACAGGCGCACCCTGTGATCGGTAACAAAGCCACCAGCAGCACTGAAGGTGCGTTCCGAAAGAACGCTGGATGCAGGACAGGCCAGTAGCTCAATTGCATACTGTGCAAGCTCTGGCCAGTGATCCATCCTCAAGACCCAGTAAGCCAGAGGATTTTCGGTGGGAAAGGTGTCCAAGTCTGACCTTGCCCCTAGGTATTCCTGCACCATGTAAATTAGACGCTGGCGATGGTTGCTGGAACTGATCATACCTTGGGGCTGCGGACTAAAAAATTGTCTGAAAGCATCGGTCAGACAGCCACCTTCTCCACCGCTCCTTCTGACCGATGCCTCAGCAACACGTTGTCCAGGACCAGGAGTTTGTAACCTCCCAGTTTCTGGGAACGCATTGAACAGACCTTTCTGCAAGGCCTCCCGGAGATGTCTCAGCCTCTGCTACCTCTGCGATGGCAAGATAAGGTCGGCAACCTTACCCTTGTACCGTGGATCAAGGAGAGTGGCCAGCCAGTAATGGTCCCTCTCCTTGATCCGAAGAATACGAGGATCCTTCCGCAGGCTTTGCAGGATCAGGGAGGCCATGCAGTGTAGGTTAGCTGAGGCATTCGGTCCGGAGTCCTCTGGGTCACTAAGGACAACATGATCCGCAGCTACCTCCTCCCAGCCACGTACACGTCCACGGGTTTGTGGGCACTGTAAATCATCCCTACAAGACTGCTGCTGCTGCTGATGCTGAGTTCCAGCCTTCACCTCCATGCTGACACAATCATCCTCCTCCTCCTCATCCTCATCCTCTTCCTGTGTGATGGGTGGCACAGCAGGAACACTGTCTGGATAAAGGGGGCCTTGAGAGGCAAGGAAGTGCTCCTCTTCCTGCCTCTGTTCTGCCTCAAGTGCCCTGTCCATTATTCCACGCAGCGTATGCTCCAAGAGGTGGACAAGAGGTACAGTGTCACTGATGCATGCACTGTCACTGCTCACCATCCTTGTGGCCTCCTCAAACAGGACAGGACAGTGCATGCATCCCTGATCATGCCCCACTGGTGTGGTGAGAAAAAACCGAGCTCCCCTGACCCTGTCCTGGTGCCGTAGTCTCACAGGTACTCATTGATGGCCCTCTGGTGCGTGTGCAGCCACTGCAGCATGGCCAAGGTTGAGTTCCACCTGGTGGGCATGTGACATATAAGGTGGTTCTTGGGCAGGTTCAACTCCTTTTGGAGCTCAGCCAGCCGAGCACAGGCATTAAATGATCGGCGGAAATGCACACAGACTTTCCTGGCCTGTTTCAGGACATCCTGTAAGCCCGGGTACCTGCCCAAGAACCACTGCACCACCAGGTTAAGGACGTGAGCCACACGGGGCACATGGGTCAGTTGTCCCTGTCGGAGGGCGGAGAGGAAGTTGGTGCCATTGTCGCAAACCACCATTCCTGGTTTAAGCTGGCGTGGAGTCAACCACCTCTCGGCCTGCCCCTGCAGAGCTGACAAAACATCCGCCACCAGTGTGGCTCCTGTCCCCCAAACAAACCAGCGCAAGCACGGCATGGCATCGTTTTGCCTGCGTACTTGCTTAGCCCCTGGAACGCCTACGGAGCACCGCTGGTTCTGAGGACAGAGCACTGGAAGAGGCCATGGAGGAAGAAGAAGAGGAGGGTGTGGAGGAGAGAGGTGTGTCACAACCAATAGTAGCATTTTGTAGGCGTGGTGGCGGAACAACCTCCAACACTACTGCACCTTGTCCTGCATCCTTCCCAGCTGCAAGAAGAGTGACCCAATGGGCCATAAAAGACAGGTAACGTCCCTGTCCATGCCTGCTGGACAATGAGTCAGCGGTAATATGCACCATAAGGCTGACCGCCCTGTTTAGCGAGGCAAGGACATTGCCTTCCACATGCCGGTAGAGAGCCGGAATCGCCTTCCGTGAGAAAAAGTGGCGTTTGGGGACCTGCCACTGAGGAACCGCACATTGTACAAACTCACGGAAGGGGGCCGAGTCTACCAACTGAAAAGGCAGCAGTTGAAGTGCTAGCAATTTAGCCAAGCTAGCATTCAACCGCTGGGCATGTGGATGGCTGGGAGTGAACTTCTTTTGCCGGTCCAGCAGCGGGCGCAGGGACATTTGCCTGCTATAATCGGACGTGGGTGTACTGCTAGCAGAGTGCCCGGAAGCACTTGGCTGTGACACACCTAATTCTACACCTTCATTCCTCTCAGAGCAGGTTTCAGAGAGGACTGAAGTTCTAGTGGGGTTGGAGATGCCAGCTGATGAGGAGCAAGGAGAGGTCCGCTTTGTTCTTTGATGTGGGTCTTTGAGGTACGCTTGCCAACGAGCTGCATGGCAGGTCAACATATGTCTGGTCAAGCATGTGGTGCCCAAGCGGCTGATGTTTTGGCCACGCGAGATACGCTTGAGACATATGTTGCAAATAGCAGTGGTGCGATCTGATGTACTCGTCTCAAAAAAGGCCCACACCAAAGAACTTTTAGAATAACGCACAGAGGCAGTGCCCTGCACAGGCGGAGCTCTGCGGTGTGATTCAGTCGGTGTACTGCCCCTAAGCTGGCCCCCGGAGGGCATCCTGCCTCGTTGGACATGTGCCTTCTCCTCCTCTCTCCTACCAGGCACCCACATGGAGTCAGTGCCCTCATCACCCCCTCCCTCTTCATCGCTGGAGCAAACCTGGCATGGTATGCTGCAGCTTGTGGAACATGACTGCCAGATTGCTGTCCTTCTTGAGTATCCCTTCTCTCTGCATTCACGCTACTGCCTTCCTCTAGCTGAGTATCATCATCAGAGCCTACAAAACACTGGGCATCCTCCTGGAGCATGTACCCAACACTGTGCTCAAAGAGTTCAGGAGACTCCTCAGGAGGACATGGTGGTTCTAGGGAAGGAGTCACTGATGATGACATTGAGAGGAGGGAAGACGATGCGTTGGCAGCTGCTTTGCTAGTACCCTGACCCTGGGTGAGAGAGGATGAGGAGGATCAACATGTCCAGCTGCCAAAAAGAAGGACAAGCGTGTCCCATGGCCACGTGCTGATGATGACGATGCACCGCGTCCACGACCAGCACTGTTGTCTCTAGACACAGAGCCTGCTTGCCCTCTTTTATCGGCTCGCGCCTGTCTGCCTCTCCTTGCTGGCCTTCCAGACATGGTAATGGCCTGAAGGGAGATGGGAAAACCAGCAATTAGGTAGTGTATATTGTGCCGGAGTCACACACAACATCCACTAACTCCTGCAGATGGCTCAATTAGAGAAGAGCTATGTAGGTGGATATAATGGTGTATACTGGGTTCAGGGCACGCAGACAGCACACACAATCTCCTACAACTGACTGCAAGCTCTATTTAAAATGAGCAAGATAGCTAGCTATATAGATGGATATAGCGGTGTATACTGGGTTCAGGGCACGCAGACAGCACGCACAATCTCCTACTACTGACTATCTTGCTCTTTTTAAATAGGGCTTGCAGTTAGCTATATAGGTGGATATAGCAGTGTATACTGGGTTCAGGGCACGCAGACAGCGCATACAATTTCCTACAACTGACTGCAAGCTCTATTTAAAAAGAGCAAGATAGCTAGCTATATAGGTGGATATAGCGGTGTATACTGGGTTCAGAGCACGCACAATCTCCTACAACTGACTGCAAGCTCTATTTAAAAAGAGCAAGATAGTTAGCTATATAGGTGGATATAGCAGTGTATACTGGGTTCAGAGCACGCAGACAGCACGCACAATCTCCTACAACTGACTGCAAGCTCTATTTAAAAACGAGCAAGATAGCTAGCTATACAGATGGATATAGCGGTGTATACTGGGTTCAGAGCACGCAAACAGCACGCACAATATCCTACAACTGACTGCAAGCTCTATTTAAAAAGAGCAAGATAGCTAGCTATATAGGTGGATATAGCGGTGTATACTGGGTTCAGAGCACGCAGACAGCACGCACAATCTCCTACAACTGACTGCAAGCTCTATTTAAAACGAGGAAGATAGCTAGCTATATAGGTGGATATAGCGGTGTATACTGCGGTCAGGGCACGCAGGCAACAACCACTACAGAAGAGTAAGAACGCAAAATCGGTGTATACTGTGTTGAAGTTACACAGAGCACCCACTAACTCCTACAGACGCCAACACACTACACAAGGCCGCCATGCTGGTGGCCTTATATAGTGTGGGGCGTGTACTACACAGCCTGAGCTATGATTGGCCACATGCATCCTGCCTGTGGCCAATCATGGCTCTCCTCGCTGCCGGCGATGTGATTGGCCAAGCATGCACTGTGACCCCGCATGCTTGGCCAATCACATCGCCGGCAGCGAGGAGAGCCATGATTGGCCACGATGGCGCAGTGCATTGTGGGCCGTGAGCGCCACATGAATTTGGCGCGAACGGCCCATAACATTCGGAATTCGCCAAACGATTTTGCAGACGATGTTCGAGTCGAACGTATGTTCGACTCGAACACAAAGCTCATCCCTAATCCTGGCATATCTTTCTTCCTGTCACCAACTACCACCCAGCTCACCTCTCCCCGTTTTCAGCACTTAATAGAAAATCTCCCATTGTTCATTTCTGCCATGCTCCATTCATGGCATCAATCCCATCCACTACCTCTCTGCAGTACAAATGCCTTCCATTTAAAAATGGTGCCAGGCGGCGACATTACGTTGCTGCACATGCGCCACCCGGCCAAGCCTGTAAATTTTTCCCGAGCCCTGCAGGCTTCGGAACGGCACATTCGCAGTTGCATGGTCGGCCCACAGCCATATTTTTTTACAGCAATGGTGCCCATAATGGACATTTACAGGCAGCCCAAAAATGGGGTGAAATTTATGGGCTGCCCGTAAATTAACGGACCGTTGCCAATACTGATTCTACTCCATTTCCTTTCTTTTAACCATGTCTATTACTGTTAATGTTTACTGCCAATTTTTATTATTGAATCAATTGATCAAGATTTTTTTTTATAATTGTTTAGCACCTTCTTTCTAGTGTTAGATTTTAATATGCTCCTTTTGCACATGATAAACACATAACATGTGAACTCCAGTGAACGTCTTGTTATGAAGGAAAGACAAATTCTTGTCTAAGGCAGGCTATGTAATAAAGAAACTAAATTCAAATAATGAATCAACTTACATATTTATGTACATACAGTATTTTTTGCTGCAACTAGTGGATATCTGAAAGTCCAGGTAAATCCAAGCATTGATCTTCTTCTATTTTAACCCTTTTTTCTGCTAAATATATTATTTCAAGCTTTGCAATATTTCTGTTGAATAAGTTCAAAACAATACCTGTTGATTCTGCCAGAAATCTTGTAAAATTATAGCTTTCTATTCACTATGGGTTGTAAAGATGAGGAGAGAGCTGTGTGCTTTGTAATCTATCAAAAATAAAGTAGACAGGGCTATCACCGTGTGCTTAGGTTTTTGGAGCTCAAGACACCACATCATCTCAAGCAGGAAGGTTGGAGCACACAATATTATGGCACAATAACACATGCAGTATGTTTAAAGAGACAAAACATGGGAAAATGTGATGTAATACAGAAATGTACTAAATACCTTGTTTTATTTATTTTACCTTGACATACTGCGATTCTGTGAAGTAAAACTGCATCTCGATCCAGATTCTGCAATCAGTCCATAGTGGAAAATGTGCAGAATATGCATGCCTGGATAAGTGTACTTCTCTTCCTGTCCTGATGTTTACACACAATTATTTGAATCTCAGTAACCTAGAACAGCCAAAAAGAAATAGAGCATTAAAATGCAAGCTCCCCTTTTTAGACCCGGCCTCATGCCCCATTCCAAAATGCTGCAAAAGTAACACAATATACTTACCGTATACCTGACATCCACATTGAAGAGGGTGATCTCATGGTCCTTTTAGTGAGATCCTGGAAATGCTGAGGATCCCAAATCTTTGTAAGTGCAAAGCATTGTACTGAATAGCAGCATTTAGTTTCACATGTCCTTTGTTTGACAATAGCCTGCATATTATTAGCTCTAGGGATGAGCTTTGTGTTTGAGTCGAACCCATGTTCGAGTCGAACATCGGCTGTTCGCCCGTTCGGTGAATTCCGAACATTATAGGCCGTTCGCACCAAATTCAAGTGGCGCGTCACGGCCCATAATTCACTGCGGCATCGCAGTGCATTGCAATTACAACTCACTGTACAGACGGCACTGTGATTGGCCAAGCATGCGGGTCATAGTGCATGCTTGGCCAATCACAGCACCGTTTGTACAGCGAGCTGTAATTGGCCAAAGCCAGGATTGTTTTGGCCAATTATGGCTCAGGGGATTTAGTACATGCCCCACACTATATAAGGCCGCCTGCGCGGCGGCCATGCGTAGTGTGTTGCGTCTGCGGAGAGAGATATAGACGGAGAGACAGTGTCTTCGAATTTCATTTGAAGCTGTTGCAATTACAGTCGGTGTATTGTGCCACCTGCACAGTGTACACCTAAAGCTAGCCCAATTGCTGGTGTTCTGCTGGTCCTATACCACATGCAGCTGTAGCAATCACAGTCAGTGTATTGTGCCACCAGCACAGAGTACACCTAAAGCTACCCCAATTGCTGGTGTTCTGCTGGTCCTATACCACAGGCAGCTGTAGGAATTACAGTCGGTGTATTATGCCACCTGCACAGTGTACACCTAAAGCTACCCCAATTGCTGGAGTTATTCTGATCCTATACCACAGACAGCTGCTGCAGAAATTACAGTCAGTGAATTGTGCCATCTGCACAGTGTACACCTAAAGCTACCCCAATTGCTGGCGTTCTGCTGATCCTATCCGCAGGAAGCTGCAGTAATTACAGTCGGTGTATTGTGTTATCTGCACAGTGTGCATCTAAAGCTACCACAATTGCTGGTGTTCTTCAGATCCTATACCACAGGCAGGCAGCTGTAGTAATTACAGTCGGTGTATTGTGTCATCTGCACAGTGTACACCTAAAGCTACCCTTATTGCTGGTGTTCTGCTGATCCTGTACCGCAGGCAGCTGCAGTAATTACAGTCGGTGTACTGTGTCATCTGCATAGTGTTCACTTAAAGCTACCCCAATTGCTGGTGTTCTTATAGTAATAATACTACAGGCAGGCAGTGGGTTCTGCTAGATGCAGTATAATCAGTATATATGTCCCAGCTTTGTGCAGCTACATCTCCCTGCAGGCCATTAGTATGTCTGGAAGGCCAACAAGGAGAGGCAGACAGTCACGAGCCAATGAAAGAGGGCAAGCAGGCTCTGTGTCTAGAGGCAACAGTGCTGGTCGTGGACACAGTGCATCCTCATCTGCACGTGGCCATGGGACACGCTTGTCCTTATTTTCGGCAGCTGGACGCGTTGAGCCGCAACATACTGAAGACTTGGTAGAGTGGATGACCAAGCAGTCCTCATCCTCCTCATTCTCTCTCACCTAGTCTCAGGGTACTGGCAAAGCAGATGCCAACGTGGCCTCTTCCCTCATCTCAATGGCATCAGTCACTCCTTCCCTAGCCCCACCATGTCCTCCTGAGAAGTCCCACTAAACTGTTTGAGCACAGTGTTGGGTACATGCTCCATGAGGATGTCCAGTGTTTTGAAGGTGCTGATGATGATACCCAGCTAGAGGAAGGCAGTAACATGAGCCCAGAGAGAGGGGATGCCCAAGAAGGACAGCAATCTGCCAGTCGTGTTCCCCCAGCTGCAGCATACTGCCAGGTTTGCTCCAGTGATGAGGAGGGAGGGAATGATGAGGTCACTAACTCCACGTGGGTGCCTGATATGAGAGAGGAGTAGGAGAAGGAGGCACATCTCCAATGAGGCAGGATGCCCTCCAGGGGCCAGCTTAAGGGCAGCACACCGACTGAATCACACTGCATGTGCAGGGCACTGCCTGTGCATGTTATTCCAAAAGTTCTTTGGTGTGGGCCTTTTTTGAGACCAGTGCATCAGATTGCACCACTTGCTATTTGCAACATATGTCTCATGCGTATCTCGCGTGGCCAAAACATCAGCCGCTTGGGCACCACATGATTGACCAGACATATGTTGACCTGCCATGCAGTTCGTTGGCAAGCGTATCTAAAAGACCCACACCAAAGAACAAAGCCGACCTCTCCTTGCTCCCCATCAGCTGGGATCTCCAACCCCACTATACCTTCAGTCCTCTCTGAAACCTGCACTGAGAGGAATGAAGGTGTAGAATTAGGTGTGTCTGTCAGGAACCATGAAACAGAGACAGAAATACAATCAAATCACACTTGTTTATTAATAAAAATAAAAAGGTAAATAGGAAAAAGCATAGTCAAGCATAGCCAGAGTCCAGTAGCCAGATCGGGTAGTTAGCCAGTCCAAAGTTCATAAACCAGAACGGGTAATCAGCCAGCCCAGATGTCAGGGATCCAAAGAGAGCAACTGCAAGCAGGATAGAAGCCAGGAGGGATGTCAGCAAGCCAGTCTTGAAACAAACAGCAGGAGATGGTTCCTAGTGATGTGACCATGCGAAGGCAAAGGAAAGAGTGAGCTGGAAGGCTTTAAATAGGCAGGTCAGACAAGCATCATCGGGAACAGCTGGTAACTGTGGAAAGAGAAGAGAGCTGCCAATTGGCCGACAGCTAAGCAGCCAGCCCAGAGGAGGAAGGGCTAAGCCAGCCCTGACAGTACCCCCTCAATGACTCCTCTCCCTCGGAGGGCCACTGGGCTTGAGGGGAAACCATCTATGGAACTGGCGGAGGAGGACACGGGCATGTACGTCAGAGGATGAAACCCAGGAGCGTTCCTCCAGACCGTACCCCTTCCAATGCACCAGGTACTGTATGCGCCCATGGAACCTACGGGAGTAAACAATGGATTGTACCTCATACTCCTCATGGTTCTCAACCTGAATAGGGTGAGGACGTGGCACTGAGTTGGTAAATCGGTTACAGACCAACGGTTTCAATAAAGAGACACACAGGAGAAACACATTTGAGATGCGCATACTAGGAGGAAGGTCCAACGCGTAAGCTACTGGGTTAATCCTCCGAAGGATACGGAAAGGCCCATTAAACCGAGGTGCAAACTTCAGTGAGGGAACACGAAGCCGGAGGTTGCGAGATGAAAGCCAGACCCTGTCCCCAACCTGGTAGGAAGGCGCAGGCAGGCGTCTGCAGTCAGCATGGAGTCTGTACCTATCATTAGCATGACGCAAAGCCTCCTGGACTTGTACCCAAGTGGAACGAAGACCACGGAGATGCTCCTCTAACGTAGGAATATTCTGCGGAACAAATGAGTCAGGCAACATGGAAGGTTGGAAACCATAATTCGCCATAAATGGAGACAATCGGGAGGCAGAATTCAAGGCACTATTGTGAGCAAACTCTGCCCAAAGTAATAGGTCAGACCAGTTGTTATGATGGTCAGAAATATAGCAACGTAGGAATTGCTCCAAGGACTGATTGGCTCGTTCTGTGGCCCCATTAGACTGCGGGTGATATGCAGAAGAGAACGCAAGCTGGATTCCCAACTGTGCACAAAAGGCTCGCCAGAATGGGGAGAGAAACTGACTGGCCCCTATCGGAGACAATCACCTTGGGTAGCCCATGTAAGCGAAAGATCTCCCGAGCAAAAATGGAATCCAGTTCCTTAGAGGTGAGCAACTTCTTAAGTGGAATACAATGACACATTTTTTAGAACCGGTCACCCACCATAAGGATAACAGTGTTGCCTTGGGAGTTGGGCAATTCCACAATGAAATCCATAGACAGGTGAGTCCAGGGCCTCTCTCCATTGGGTATGGGTTGTAAGAGGCCCACTGGAAGGTGTCGTGGAGTCTTACTCTGAGCTCACACGGGGCAGGCAGCTACGAAGGCAGTAACATCAGCCCGTAGACTAGGCCACCAGAATTGTTGGGAGATGGCCCAAATGAGTTGATTCTTCCCAGGATGGCCAGCTGCCTTGGGGGAATGGTAAGTCTGAAACACTGCAGTACGGAGACTCTCTGGGACAAAGCAGCGGTCACAAGGTTTATCAGGAGGAGCATGGACCTGAGCAGCAAGAATTTTCTCACCCAAAGGAGAAGTAAGACTAGTGCGAACCGTAGCCAAGATGCGATCAGGAGAAATCATAGGAACCGGAACCGACTGCGACTTGGAAGCGGAGGAAAATTGTCATGGCAAGGCATCAGCCCTTACATTCTTAGTACCGGGTAAGAATGAGACAATGTAATTAAAACTTGACAAAAAAAGAAGCCATCGCGTCCTTCTGGGAGAGAGTCGATTAGCCTCAGACAAGAATGTAAGATTCTTATGATCAGTAAGAATAAGAACGGGCACAGTGGTACCTTCAAGGAGATGTCTCCATTCTTTCAGGGCCAACAGCTCTCTGTCACCAATCTCATAATTGCATTCAGCAGGTGACAATTTCTTGGAAAAGTAACCACACGGATGCATAGCGCTCTCAGAGTTAGGACGTTGAGACAGAAGGGCGCCAACTCCAGTCTCAGAAGCATCAATTTCTAGGATAAAAGGCAACGTAGGATCAGGATGTGCCAACACAGGAGCAGAAACAAAGGCAACTTTAAGAGTCTCAAAGGCCTTAATGGACTCCGGAGACCAACTCTGTGGGTTACCGTCCTTTCTGGTCATATCAGTCAGAGGCTTGACCAGAGACGAGAAGTTACAAATAAACTTCCGATAGTAGTTGGCAAAGCCCAGGAAACGCTGCAGAGGATGTAAACCCACGGGTCGAGGCCACTGTAGGACTGCTGACAGTTTCTTTGGGTCCATCGAAAAACCAGCAGTGGAAATGGCATAGCCCAGGAATGTAACCTGTTCACGATGGAACTCGCACCTCTCCAGTTTACAATACAGATTGTTCTCCCTTAGTTTCTGAAGTACACGACAGACATCTGTGTGGTGGCTCTCCAGGGACTTGGAAAATATGAGGATATCATCGAGATAAACCACCACACACAATTGCAGCAAATCTCAGAGGACATCGTTAATAAATTCCTGGAAAACTGCCGGGGCGTTACAAAGGCCAAAAGGCATTACCAGGTCTTCATAATGGCCTGTTCTGGTATTAAACGCAGTTTTCCACTCGTCGCCCTCCTTAATGCACACAAGATTGTATGCCCCTCTCAGGTCAAGCTTTGTGAAAACCGTTGCTCCCTTGAGGCGCTCAAATAATTCTGCAATCAATGGAATCGGGTAGGCATTCTTAATCGTGACACTATTGAGACCCCCATAATCTATACAAGTTCTCAGTTCACCGCTCTTTTTTCACAAAAAAGAAACCAGCACCAGCAGGAGACGAGGACTTGCGGATGAAACCTTGAGAAAGTGCGTTAGCAACATACTCCTCCATGGCCTTATCCTCCAAGACCGACAAAGGGTAAACCCGGCCACGAGGAGGTATGGCACCAGGTTGAATGTCAATTGCGCAATCATAAGGCCGGTGTGGAGGCAAACTACCGGCTAGACCTTTATCAAAAACATCGCCAAAATCACGGTACTCCTCCGGCAGGGAGGGGAGTGAAGCGGTGATCAGGACCTTGGATACCTTCAGGAAGCATGTCTCACTGCATTGTGGTGACCAGGAGAGGACCTAAGCACGAAGCCAATCAAAAGAGGGGTTGTGCCTCTGTAACCAAGGATAACCAATAACAAGCGGAAATCTGGGTGAGGAAATAACTTGGAATTGGATTATCTCATGGTGAAGAGCCCCTAAGGCCATGGACAACGGAACCGTCTCATGAGTCACATGGGCAGGCTGTAAAGGTCTCCCATCAAGAGTCTCAATGGCAAGTGGAGTGTCACGCAGCTGCAGCGGAATCGAGTGCTGCGAAACAAAAGCAGCATCAATGAACAGGCCTGCAGCCCCAGAGTCGATTAGCGCTTGTATCTTGATGGACGACTCAGCCCAAGAAAGGGTGACCAAAACCAGGGGCTTATCCTTCTGGATAACTGGGGACCAAACAACGCCACCTAAGGTCTGTCCATGACAGGACCTCAAGGTTCGGGCATTCCCTGGACGGGTAGGACAAGACTTTAAAAAGTGACCTGCCTGGCCACAATAAAGGCACGATCTCTCCCTCCTCCTAAAGGCTCTCTCATCCGCAGAGAGACGCGTGAAGCCCAGGTGCATGGGTTCATCTTCACTGACCAACTCGGTACCAGGAAGCAAGGGAGGTGAGGGAGGCATGGGTGGGACTACAAAGCTCGAGGCAAACGTACAGGAGGCTTCCGCAAGCGCTCCTTAAGAGAAAGTCTTTCTCTGAGACTGGAGTCAATGAGGATGGCAAACGAGATCAAGCTCTCCAACTCAGTGGGTATATCTCGGGTTGCTAGCTCATCCTTGATGGAATCCGAGAGACCATGAGAAAAAGCAGCCACAAGGGCCTCATTGCTCCAAGCAACCTCTGCTGCCAGAGTACGAAATTCAATGGCGCAGTCGGCAACAGTTCTCGTACTCTGTTTGATGGACATGAGGCACTTGGCAGCAGAAGCGGAGCGTGCGGGAACGTCAAAAACCCTTTTAAAGGAGGCCACAAACTGAGGGTAACTCAAGACAACAGGTTTTTGCATCTCCCATAGAGGGTTAGCCCAGGCCAAGGCTCTCTCAGAAAGCAAAGATATCACGAAACCTACTTTGCTTCTATCCGTGGGAAACGCCTGGGGCAGCATTTGGAAGTATATCTCAACCTCATTGAGAAACCCTCTGCATTGAACTTGATCACCCCCAAATCACTGGGGAAGTGGAGCAGAACCAGACATACCTCTTATAGAGGTAATACTCGAGGCGGGTGCCTGCACAGAGACTGGCGCAGCAGCAGGGAGGCCTGCGACTCAGGTTGTACAGGAGCAGTCACCATGGGGGTTTCCAGGGGAGCTGTGCGATTCAGGAGCATTTGTAATGCCAAGGCAAACTGATCCATGCAGTGATCTTGCTCATCCAATCTGGAAAAAATATTACCAACAAGTGGATTGACTGTATCTTCTGAATTATGGCCTTCGCGTACTGTCAGGAACCATGAAACAGACAGAGACAGAAGTACAATCAAATCACACTTGTTTATTAAAAAAATAAAAAGGTAAATAGGAAAAAGCATAGTCAAGCATAGCCAGAGTCCAGTAACCAGATCGGGTAGTCAGCCAGTCCAAAGTTCATTAACCAGATCGGGTAATCAGCCAGTCCAGACGTCAGGGATCCAAGAAGAGCAACTGCAAGCAGGATAGAAGCCAGGAGGGATGTCAGCAAGCCAGTCTTGAAACAAACACCAGGAGATGGTTCCTAGTGATGTGACCAACGCAAAGGAAAGAGTGAGCTGGAAGGCTTTAAATAGGCAGGTCAGATGAGCATCATCGAGAACAGCTGGTAACTGTGGAAAGAGAAGAGAGCTGGCAATTAGCCGACAGCTGAGCGGCCAGCCCAGAGGAGGAAGGGCTAAGCCAGCCCAGACAGTGTCACATCCAAGTACTTGTGGGCAATCTGATACCCTGTTTCCCCTAAAATAAGACCTAGTGTGATTGTCGGTGATAGCTGCAATAAAAGCCCTACCCCCCAAATAAGCCCTAGTTAAAGTCCTTGTAGGTCTTCTTTTCAGGGTAGGGCTTATTTTTGAGGAAACAGGGTAGGGCTTATTTGGGTGGTAGGGCTTATATTGCAGCCAACACTGACAATCAGGCTAGGTCTTATTTTAGGGGAAACAGGGTATCAGTACATCAACGTCCGATTGTACAAGGCAAATTTCCTTGTCCCAGCTACTGCACCGTTGAAAGAAGTTCACACCCAGCCATCCACATGCCCAGTGGTTGAATGCTAGCTTGGCTAAATTTCTAGCACTTCAATTGCTGCCTTTTCAGTTGGTAGACTCTGCCCCCTTCTGTGAGTTTGTGCAATGTGCGGTTCCTCAGTGGCAGGTTCCCAAACACCACTTTTTCTCATGGAAGGCGATTCCGGCTCTCTACCGGCATGTGGAAGGCAATGTCCATGCCTCGCTGGACAGGGCGGTCAGCAGTAAGGTGCATATTACCGCTGACTCATGGTCCAGCAGGCATGGACCGTGACATTATCTATCTTTCACGGAGCATTAGGTGACTCTTCTGGCAGCTGGGAAGGATGCAGGACAAGGTGCAGTAGTGTTGAAGGTTGTTCCGCCACCATGCCTCCAAAATGCTACTACTGGTGATTGTGGCCCACCTCTCTCCTCCACGCCCACCTCTTCTTCTTCCTCCATGGCCTCTTCCTGTGCTTTTTCCTCAGAACCAGCTGTGCTCTGTAGGCGTTCAAGGGACTATGCAAGTATGCAGGCAAAAAGATGCAATGCCATTCTTGCGTTGGTGTGCTTGGGGGACAGGAGCCACACAGGGGCAGATATTCTGTTAGCTCTGCAGGGGCAGGCTGAGAGGTGGTTGATGCCATGCCAGCTTAAGCCAGGAATGGTGGTTTGCGTCAATGGCACCAACCTCCTCTCCGCCATCCGACAGGGACAACTGACCCATGTGCCTTGTCTGGCTCATGTCCTTAACTTGGTGGTGCCATCAATGAGTACCTGTGTGACTACGGCACCAGGACAGGGTCAGGGGAGCTTGGTTTTTTTCCTCACACCAGTGGGCCATGATCAGGGATTCATGCACTGTCCTGTCACCATTTGAGGAGGCCACGAAGATGGTGAGCAGTGACAGTGCATGCATAAGTGCCACTGTCCCTCTTGTCCACCTGTTGAAGCACACATTGCATGGAATAATGGACAGGGCACTTGAGGCAGAATAGAGGCAGGAAGAGGAGGATTCCTTGCCTCTCAAGTCCCCTTTTATCCAGACAGTGTTCCTGCTGGCCTGCCGATCACACAGGAAGAGGACGAGGAGGAGGATTACATCAGCATGGAGGTGGAGCCTGGCACTCAGCATCAGCAGCAGTCTTTTAGGGATGATTTACAGTCCCAAACCCGTAGACTTGTACGTGGCTGGGAGGAGGTGGCTGCGGATCATGCCGTTCTTAGTGACCCAGAGGACTCCAGACCGAATGCCTCAGCTAACCTACACTGCATGGCCTCCCAGATCCTGCAAAGCCTGCAGAAGGATCCTCGTATTCATCAGATCAAGGAGAGGGATCATTACTGGCTGGCAACTCTCCTTGATCCACGTTACAAGGGTAAGGTTGCAGAACTTATCTTGCCATCGCAGAGGGAGCAGAGGATGAGAACATCTTCAGGAGGGCCTTGCAGAAAGGTATGTGCAATGTGTTCCCAGAAACTGGGAGGTTACAAATTCCTGGTCCTGGACAACGTGTTGTTGAGGCTTCGGTCAGTCACAGAGGGAGCGGTGGAGAAGGTGTCCATCTGACTGATGTGTTCAGACAATTTTTTAGTCCGCAGCCCCAAGGTATGATCGGTTCCAGCAACCATCGCCAGCATCTGATTTACATGGTGCAGGAATACCTAGGGGCAAGATCAGACTTGGACACCTTTCCCACTGGATCACTGGCCAGAGCTAGCACAGTATGCAATTGAGCTACTGGCCTGTCCTGCATCCAGCGTTATTTTGGAATGCACATTCAGTGCTGCTGGAGGCTTTGTAACCCTGTCCACCGACTCGGTTGATCGACTGACCTTCATAAAAATGAATCAGTGTTGGATCACCACCAGCTACCAAGCACCTTCAGCTGATGTAACCGAATAATTTTTTGGTAATATCAGATCCCTTCAAGGCCTATGCTGATGTTGAGTGACTATCCTGTTATGCTGAGTGACTATCCTCTTCCTCCTCAATGATCCTGCTGATAGCTTGGAAGAGCATTACCAGTGGCCCAATTTTTCAGCCCCTGTTTAACAGAGGAGTGTAATTACAATTTTTGATGCAATACTTTGCAGCAGGGCTCATTCCTGCGCTCAAACTAGAGTATCTGTGAGGGGTTGCAGTGTCGTGGCACCAGCACCAGTGCCTAAGGCCCAATTTTTCTGCCCCTGTTCAACAGGTGCATGTAATTACAATTCTTGATATAATATTTCACAGCAGGGCCCATTTCAGTGCCCACCAAGAGTAACTGTGAGGACTTACAGTGTTATGGCACCAGCACCACCATCAACCACCACCACCAAAAGGCACAATTTTTATACCACTGTTCAACAATGGCATTTAATTAAAAATCTTGATATAATAGTTCACAGCAGGGCATTCCAGCACCCACCAAGATTTACTTTGAGGGCTTACAGTGTTGTGGCAACACTAACAACTTAGGCCCAAATTTCTGCACAGCATATAAGGTAGGCCCCTATTTTCAAACATCCAACTTACAAACTTCTCCTACTTGCAAACGGAAAGAGACAATAGGAAGTGAGATGAAATCTACACCTAGGAAGGGAAATTCTCTCCTGTAAGAGTTGATATGGAAAAAACGTGTCTCCTCTCCACTGATGCTTTATCCCAATCCTTGTTTTACTAAAAATCCCAAATTTTCTAAAAACATTGGTCATTGGGACAGAAAGTGAGGTGAAATCTTCTGAAGAGGTACACAGATGGAAAAAAAATGTAACAGGGGTGATAACTCTTCCCTATGTTTTCCAAAAAACTTAAAAATAGATTTTCTGACTGGAGCTACACTTTAAAAATGTACCAGTTCAAAATTACAAACAGATTCTACTTAACAACAAACCTACACAGTCCTGTCATGTTTGCACCGTTTGTATACTACTGTTCTGAGTATATAGGGCCTGGGGGCCCCACGCCTTTCCTTTTTTTAATTTGGGTACAGGATTCCCCTTAATATCCATACAAGACCCAAAGGGGCTGATAATGGGCGGGGGGGGGGGGTAACCATGCCATTTCTCTCAATGATTTTTGTCCATATTGCTGGGACCAGACATTACATTAAAACCACAACAAGCAGTTTTAAGTGACTTTTTTTCGTTAGAAATTTTGTGCAGGGACTGTTCTAAACATGGGAAATACGTGCTACTTCACAGGCATACTATAGACACCCCCCACTGTTCTAAACACGGGAAACACGTGCCACTTCACAGGCATACTATAGACACCCCCAGGCACGATATTTAAAGGAATATTTCACTGTTTTTCACTTTAAGCGTCATTAAAATCAGTGCTCCCGAAAAAACTTCCGTTTTTAAAACTTTTTTTGCATTAATACATGTCCCCTGGGGCAGGAGCCGGGTCCCCAAACCCTTTTTAGGACAATAGCTTGCATATTAGCCTTTAAAATTAGCACTTTTGATTTTGAATGTTCGAGTCCCATAGACTTTAACGGGGTTCTAAAGTTTGCGCAAATTTTCGGTCGCAGGTTCTGGTGCGGCTCATCCCTAATTAGCTCTACAAATAGTCAGAATTTTACTAGTATGATTTGACCACCAATAGACTTTAGCCACTTGCCTACTGAACACTTTCACCTCCTTCCTGACCAGGCACAATTTCAGCTTTTAGCTCTGACAGACAATTGCACGGTCAAGCAACACTTCACCCATATGAAATTGTTATTTTTTCACACAAATATAGCTTTCTTTTGATGGTACTTAATCACCACTGGATTTAAAATTTTTTGCTAAACAAACAAAAAAGGACCAAAAATTTTGAAAAAAAAAACGTTTTATAACTTTATTTGCAAAATTTTGTAACAGAATTTCTCTTTTGCCCAATACACATGTTTGTATTTTCCGACAACAAATGTTGGATGTGAGATTGTTGTCGGAAAGTCCGACCGTGGGTATACTCCATCGAACATTTGCTCAATGTTTGAGAGCAGGTTCTTTTTCTGCCAACAAAATTTTCTGCCAACAAAACTTCTTGTCGCAATTTCCTGTCGTGTGTACACAAGTCTGTCACACAAAAGTTCACGTATGCTCGGAATCAAACAGAAGGAGCCGCACTGGCTATTAAACTTCCTTTTTCTCGGCTCATTGTATGTCTTTTACCTCACTTTCGGAATTTTGGGCCAACCTTTGTGTGACCATGTGTATGCAAGACAAGTTTGAGCCAACATCCTCCCAAAAAAAATCCATAGTTTTGTTGTCGGAAAATCCGATCGTGTGTACGGTGCATTTCATTGATTTGCACTGATAATGCTGCACCAATGGACACTGAAAGGTGTCACTAATGGGCACTGATAGCCAGCACTAGTTGGTGCCACTGATGGGCACTGATATGCAGCACTGATGGACACTGATTGGGCTGTACTGATAACTAGGGATGGCCGAACGGTTCACCCGGCGGTCATTTCGCGGCGAATTTCCGATGTTCGCCGTCCGCCCCGGTCGGCGGACTATTCCCGCCGTTCGCCAGGCAGACTTCCGTGTTTACTGTGTAAAAGAACTTTGACCTATGATGACACATCCATCATGGGGTACAGGACAGCCAATTGAGACATTACAGCACATGGACACTTGGACATTCCCCCTAACTTATAAATAGACCCGATCCGGCGGCCATTTTACATTCTTTCGTATGTCACTATAGGGAGAGGTTGCTGTGTGGAGAAGGGAGAGACTGCAGTGACCCAAATCGCTAGCTATTTGGTCCACAAAAGTTCTTTTCAGGACTGGTATAGGTGTTCGGTGTAGTTCAGGATATAGGTTTGAGGCACTGCTGTGCTACTGATTTTTGCAGCAGCCTGTCTTTTGTCAGTGTAGAGAGAGGGACAGGACGCTGTGTGCTGCAGGGACAGTCAGTTTAATCATTAGATGTTACTATTAGGTCCACAAAAGTGCCATTCAAGTTATTGTTCCAGCAGCCTCTGTTTTGTCAGTTTAAATAGGGACAGGCAGGAAGCTGTGTGTGAGGCAGTGAGGGACAGGCAGTTTAATCAGTAGCTGTTACTATTAGGTCCACAAAGGTTCTTTTCAGGACTGGTATGGTAATAGGCTTGTACACGTATAATATTCTTTCTTCCAAATATAGAAAGAATATTATACTTGACTGCTGCCCTTCTGCTGCAGTAGTCTTTTATCAGTATAGGGACTGAGGTACAGTCTGCTAATCATTCACATCCTACTTGTTCCACAAAGGTCCTTATAAGGACTGGTAAGGTATAGGGTGCTACAGTACATAGGGTTGAGTGAGGTACAGTCTGCTATTCCTTAAGGACTGGTATAGGTCCACAATACATAGGGTTGAGGTGCACTACTGCTGACTGCTGCCCTTCTGCTGCAGTAGTCCTTTATCAGTATAGGGACTGAGGTACAGTCTGCTAATCATTCACAACCTACTTGTTCCACAAAGGTCCTTATAAGGACTGGTAAGGTATAGGGTACTACAGTACATAGGGTTGAGTGAGGTACAGTTTGCTATTCCTTAAGGACTGGTATAGGTCCACAATACATAGGGTTGAGGTGCACTACTGCTGACTGCTGCCCTATACTGCAGCAGTCCTTTATCAGTATAGGGACTGAGGTACAGTCTGCTAATCATTCACATCCTACTTGTTCCACAATGGTCCTTATAAGGACTGGTAAGGTATAGGGTACTACAGTACATAGGGTTGAGTGAGGTACAGTCTGCTATTCCTTAAGGACTGGTATAGGTCCACAATACATAGGGTTGAGGTGCACTACTGCTGACTGCTGCCCTATACTGCAGCAGTCCTTTATCAGTATAGGGACTGAGAGTTTTGTCACAGGGTCATTTAAAAAATGACAGACAGAGGAAGAGGCAGGCCCTTCCGCAGGGGTGGTAGGGGTAGGGCAGGAGCAACAGGCTTGAGCCAAAGTGGGAAGTTGCAGAAGGTGCGTTGAATTACTTTAAAGGACGCACCAGACTTGGTTGAGTGGCTCACTCAGCCTTACTCTTCTGCACCCTCCTCATCCTCTTGATCTGCACCCTCTTCTTCACTCTCTGCTATGTGCATCCCCAAAGACACTACCACCAACAACACCACCACCACCACATACCTTCCGCTTGAGACACAGGAATTATTTTCCGATCCATATCAAGACATTTCTGATGTGCAGCCACTCTTGGTATTGGATCAGGAAGAGGAGGTAGCAACAACCGCCACTCAGCAGTCTGACGACAGTACCCAGATCAGCCCAAGGAGGAGGTTGGTCCCCAGTGTTGCTGCCTACTCCGAGATCTCTACTTATAATGGTGGGGAAGGTGACATCGATGATGACGTGTCTAGTGATGTCACGTGGGTGCCCACCAGAGAGGAAGAGGAGGGGAGTTCAGAGGGAGATATGGACCAGCAGATAGGGAGGAGAAGCAGGAATAACTTTTTTTTTTTAACTTTATCTCTTTATTAATTTTTCTTTCCCAATATATAAACATGACATACCACATTATCATATAAAACCAAAACATCATATGAATTACATGTAACCCTTTTACACCCTACCATTCCCCACATTCATCCTATTCCCACACTCACTCAAACCCACTCCTTACACTGTTTTTCTTTAACTGACAACCCCCTCTCCACTCACTCAAACACACTTCTCCCGTCATTTCTCGACCAACAACTCTTCCCCTTTTAAATATAAACCCCTTTATTCATTTTCTCATACCACAGCTTCCAAATCCTATCGAATTTTTTAATACCACCCTGTCTTATATAAGCAACCCTTTCCTTAAGGATAACCCTATTCATATTCTGCACCCACTCTCCGCTGGTAGGGGGTATTGAAGACTGCCATTTCTGAGCTATCAGTTTCCTAGCCTGAAAGAGGGACCTTATTTTCGCCAGTTTACTATCCTTGGAGTCGCCACCCCCCGCAGTCCACCCCAGTACACACCCCATTGGTTCCATTTCTACTGCTATCTCAAACACTCGGTTAATTATCGTCACTACCTCTCTCCAATATCGGTATAGCTTGGGGCATCTCCAGAACATGTGTATCATATCTGCCTCTGTCCTTCCGCACCTAGGGCAAGCCGCATCACATCTCTTACCAAACAGAAAGAGCCTCTTAGGGGTGTAGTATGCTCTATACAACAAGAACAAATGAGAAAGCTTTTGAGGGGGGAGATGGACACCCAAGGTGCCAACTCGAGAATCCTCTCCCACTGATCTTCCCAGATGTTTCCCACATCTGCCTCCCATTTTTTCCTATTCGTTTGCTCCTGCCTTCCTACCTGGGTCTTCCTGCACAAATTCACATATGTGAATAACAGTGCAGCGCTTGCTATTGAATAAATTTACATATAACTAAATACAGTAAAATAAATTTTCATGAAGAACCTTAGTGTTAGTGATTCCGAAAACTGCACATCAGTGATGAGAGATATTATGCAAAAAGTTATTTAGTCGTTAAACCAAAAAAAATTTCCAAAAAATTATTAATGCAAAAAAGTGTATTTACCAAAAATTGTTGCTAGAAAAGCAAACAAAAGACAAAACAAAAACATTCAAAGAAAGGCCCCTGCCTTGAATGTGTGAAAGTGACTTTTCAAGGTCCCATACACATGAAGATAATTATTTATCAAATGAGATATAGGTGAACAAAAAATAAAATTGATTGATCATATGAGATATAGGTGAACAAAAAATAAAGTTGATCCCGTGTATCTCAGGTGAAGGTGCTTGACCCCGTAAACTTTTTCACAGCAGCAACTCAAGTAAGTAATGCAGGCTTACCAGAACATCTAATATTGTGCGCAGATACGAATTCCCAAACGATTCGAATCGGTCGAGACGGTTCCTCGGACACTCTACAATCACCCGGACGACTCGAATCCTCTTTCCGGGCGGGAAGGTAAAACACAGCCCACACCTTCGGGTGTTCCGTGATCGAAGTCCGTTCCGGTCTGTTCGGAAGTCTCAAGGTGTCGTATCATCGAATGGATAAAAAAAGAGATAAAGCACGCCCAATCGTGTGATAAAGTTTCAAACACGTGGAATTTATTTCTCAACCAAATACATGTTGGAAACTATGAATGACTCGATCGAGTCGCATAAAATTAGTCGTAACATAAAAAACGGTTTTGCTAGCAAAAGTATAAGACGAGCGGATAAAAAATAGCACGAAGTGTAAGCGTATCTACCCGACGATCGTTTCGTCACAATATGACGTCATCAGGGGTACGCCCACACCCTCGTGCTAAAACCTTTTATATCCTATGGGTAAGGTAGGGAGCCCTGCCATAGGTGCAGACAGAAAATGTCCGTTCATGATAAATTTAACCACCGAATGACCAATTTATTCGAACAAGTTCCCATCTATTGGGAAAGATGGAAAAGGTACCGGAAGTGGTGGGGTGTCCCCTACCCAACAAATATATTCCAGCACAGTCTACAACAAATTTGTTCGAATAAGGTTAGAATTCCCTCTTATGGTTTAATAAAAACTTTTTTTCAAACATTAAAAAATGACTATTGAGCAGTGCAAACATTCGATTCAAATCCAAGCCCCCCCATGTTTTCAATGCCACATACACTGGTGGTGACCAATACCACCCAATTTGACCGCAAATGTGGCCCAAAAATTGGTGGCGGGTTCAAAAATTAAACAAAGCTAGTGGGTGCGTGTAGTTTAAAAACAACCATCCACAAAATCATGAAAATAAGCAAATATGATGTTGTGATGAAGGGCCTAAACAGCATTGACTACCCACCATTACCCATAGTCCATTCAAAAAACTTCATAGGTAGAATATGTATACTGAGCTTAGAAAAATATTACATTTTTTCTTTTTTACAGAAGATATAAAAATCATGTCACAAAAATTATACGAAAGTACAAACAATAATAATATAGTTAGTCCACAGGGCATAAACAGCTTGTATTAACTACAAATTAGACACACTAAAAAGGGGGGGGCATTTTGGCTCCTTTTCGGGTATCCGTATAAACTGGTCCAAGTCGATCCTCTTCCCCCTGGACGCTCGAGATCCCCCGTCGTCGGGTGTTTCACAATTACAATGGGCTACGGAATTTAAATATCTAGGGGTGACGGTGAATCGAGATCCGGGGAAATTTTATACCTTAAACGTGCTTCCTCTGCTTCGCCTACTGAGAGAAAAATGTCGGTCGTGGTCGGGGCTCCCGTTAAATTTGGTGGGACGTATAAATATATTAAAAATGATCATTCTTCCCAAGTTCAATTATATTTTTCGGAACTGCCCGGTCTGGGTACCGGGTGCGTTCTTTCAAGAGGCTGACAAGTGTATTGGCTCCTTTATATGGAACGGATCCGCCCCCCGACTGGCCAAATCCGCGCTGCAGGCACCAGTGAGTTTGGGGGGTCTTGCCCTCCCCAATCTGCGTGTTTACTACTGGGCGGCTATGTTGGTCACCGTTTCCTGGTGGTTTGCAGAGCGGAGGTCTAACGTGGCGGTGTGCTTGGAGGCTGCCCTCCTTGGCTCTATGCAGGATCTGAGAAATTTGGTCTATAAGGGGGTGAAGGTGCGTGACCCTGTCCCTGGGCCGACGAGGGCGACAATTAAGACCTGGACTGCGGCCGAGCGACGGTTTCGGAGGTCGGGGTGCTGGTCTCCGGCCCAGCCCCTATGGGGTAATCCTCGTCTGCCACACTTCGGAACGATTCCGGACCCGCAGGTGTGGACTCGTTTCGGTGTCAAGACTCTAGGTGATGTTATGCCCTTGGGCGAGGTGTTGTCGTTCCAACAACTGACCCGTTTACATGCCCTTCCTGGCTGGATGTACTTTCGATATGCTCAACTGCGTCATGCAGCTAGGGCTCAATTTTCTGAACCTCTGACTATGGAATGTAGTCCGTTGGAGGAGCTGTTTGCAGGGGATGGCCCAAGTAAGCCGCTGTCCGAACTGTACCGCACTATTCTCCCAATTGATTCTAGCAAGCTGAATTTACTATGGGAAAGATGGAAGGCTGATATTCCCACTCTGGGGAGGGAGGACTGGGAGGATTGTTTGGAGCAGGGTCCTAAGTTGGTTGTATCGGCGGGGGATAAACTCATTCAAACGAAATTCCTTTACAGAGTGTATCATACCCCAGTGCGTTTGGCCAGGATCTTCCCTGACAGGGATCCACTTTGCCCCCGGTGTAAGTCGGAACTAGGAACATACCTTCATATGTTTTGGGACTGCCGAAAGTTAGACAGGTTTTGGGCAGGGATCTTCGATCACTTAAATGTCCGACTCGATCTGGATGTCCCCAGGACTCCTACACTGGCATTGTTGGGAATTCATGAGGACGAGCATAGGCCGCATCACTCTAAGTTACTAGTCTCATATCTCCTTTTCTATGCTAAGAAAGAAATCTTATGTAAGTGGATCTCTTCTACTCCACCCTCTGTTGCCTCTTGGGAAAAGAGTGTGAATAATGTTCTTCCGCTATATAAGCTGACTTACCTCAATAGAGGTTGTCCATGGAAATATGACAAAGTTTGGCTTCCGTGGACGTCTAACTAGCCGGGTTGTCAGGACCTGTACACCCAAATGTATTCGAATGTGCAACTCTGTACTGTACTGTACTATGCTCCGACCTCGCTGTACGTTATATAACTGTATTCTGCACTGTTCTCTTGTATATAATTGTTTGACAATAAAGCACTCCTGTTTTTATAAAAAAAAAAAAGGGGGGGGGGCATCAACCATTATTGATAAAACAGTTGATATCCCATTCAATATTGAGTCCCCCAGGGATGTGTGTACCCAATTTGTGTATCCAATTAGTTTCTGCTCTTGAGATAGTGCGCTTAGCATTACTGCCGCGCCAATGCGGAATATATTTCTCTATAGCTAGAAAAGTAGTGCCTCTTGGGTCGCGGTTGTGTTTTAAATCATAATGTTTATTAACATTGTGTTTATCAAAACCTTTGCAGATGTTGGTTATATGCTCTCCCAGGCGCACATGTAACATGCGTACTGTGCGACCCACATATTCTAAACCACATGGACATCTAAGCAGGTACACGACACACTTAGTAGTGCATGTGATAAATGTTCGAATAGGGTAAGTGAGTCCCGTCCCCTGCGAGGTAAAGTCAGTAAATCTCCTACCCCGTAACACATTTAACTTACAGGCTCTACATTTTCCACAAGGGAAAAAACCTTTCAAGTCTCCAAAGAAAGTGGGTCTTATCGGGGGATCAGGGACATTAGGAGCAATCATATTTCTCAAGCTGGTAGCACCCCTAAAAATCACATTTGGTCTGTCGGGTAACTCAGGACCCAAAATTCGATCATTTTTAATAACTGACCAGTGTTTCCGTAGGATTCTTTTGACAGCCCAATGTTGGCTGGAGAAAGTTGTAATTAAAGATACCCCATAGTTGTCTATGTTACCAGTCCTAGGTTGTTTGTCGACTAACAATGATTGGCGATCTCTACTGTTAACCTCCATTATGATGGAATCAAGAGATTCACTATTGTAGCCCTTAGCCAGGAATCTCTTCTTTAAAATTAGTGCCTCCCTGAAGAAATCATCATTAAAAGTACAATTGCGCTTAAGGCGCAGAAACTGGCCTTTAGGGACTGCTGACAGCCAAGATTTATGATGGCAGGAATCTAACGGAATATAACTATTCCTATCCGTTTTCTTAAAAAACGTTGTGGTAATCATGTTGTTGTCCCTAATAGAGATGTTCAAATCCAAAAATTGGATGTTAGTGGGACTCAGGACATGACTGAGAACTATCCCACGGTCATTATTGTTTAGATGGGACAGAAAAAGTTCTGCTGATGAACTGTCCCCATCCCAGATAAACAGAATATCATCGATAAACCTTTTCCAGGTCACCAATTCAGAAGGCTTGTTACTCAAGACAATATCCTCCTCCCACTTTGCCATGAAGAGGTTGGCCATACTGGGAGCAAATTTGGCTCCCATGGCCACCCCCTTCACTTGCAAAAAATGGGTCCCGTCATGCCAAAAATGGTTATGCGTCAAGGCGAAAAAAAGTAGTTCTAAAATATAATTGCGCTGAGTCACCGAAATACTGTTATCTTGGGCTAGAAAATGATGTACTGCATCATAGCCCAACTGATGGGAAATTGCCGTATACAGCGAAGCTACATCCACAGTGATCAACAGATAAGTGGGTTTCCATTCAACCACTTGTAAAATATTGATGACATGCTTAGTGTTCCTCAAAAAGGATGGGGTGCCCACCACCAGTGGTTGTAGATATCTGTCAATATACTTCCCTATATGGGAGGTTACAGAATCAATTCCACTGATGATGGGCCACCCTGGTGGATTCTCCAAAGATTTATGTATCTTTGGTAAAGAATACATGACCGGCAGGCGTGGCGCCAAAGGTACCAAAAAATCTCTCTCTTTTTTATTCAGAATGCCCATATTAAACCCTTTATCGACCAACTCTTTTAATTCACATTTAAACTTAGTCGTGGGGTCTGTGAGTAATGGAGAGTAGGTCTCAGAGTCTGACAAAATCCTAGTCATCTCATTAGAGTACATAGTTTTATCAAGTATTACTATTGCACCCCCTTTGTCAGCCGACCGAACTACTATATCCTTCCTATTCAGCAATGAGTCTAGTCCTGTCTTAAATTCCCGTGTTGGTTGGACTGGTCTCAACCTCAAATCGTTGAGATCTTTTATTACCAAATCACGAAAAATGTTTATATTGGGTGCTGTATTGCTGGGAGGATTAAACAAAGAGGCGTTTGATAAACCAGAATGCATAATTGTTGTGGAATCCCTAGCCAATTGACGGGAAGGGTTGCTCATGATGTACCTTTTTATGTTCAATTTGCGTGTGAACTTTTGAATGTCTATGAAGGTCTGAAATTTGTTTAGATTCTGAGGAGGCACAAACCTCAAGCCCTTACTGAGAGTCTGCAATTCCTCCTTTGATAACTCCTTATTACTAAGATTGATAATGCCGCTAATGTCTAGGTCCTTCTCCTTTTTGGTGTGAAGACGTTTCCCCCCTCTGCACCCTCTCTTGTGTCTCCGTTTCTCTTGTGTCCCCCCCGAGTGCCTTCCTGAAAACCCTGTTGGTAGTAACTACCACCCGAGGGTTGAGTGTATGATGGTTGGGAACCACCATGACCCCTAAGGGGTCCAGAGTGCCCCATCCTTTCATCCCCAAGGGGGCCATATCTATTAAAGGTCTCAACCGTGTAGTTGGATCCCACATCCCTCAAATCCGAGGGGGGTCTCCTATCCCTACTGTCACCTCTACCCTGTAGAAATGTTTTTTTTCCCTGAAAGAAGGGTTTACCACCTCTGGATCGCCAGGGTGGGGGAGGCGCCATTGAAGTGGGATGTTCATAATAATTAGATGGAGTTGGATACTGTTGGTGATTAAAATTACGTTTGTCCATCCTTCCTCTGGAAGGCTGAGGATACGGCTGTGATAATGGACCCACTCCTCGTTCAGTGTGCACTGGAGAGGCCTGATTTATGTAGCCCCAAGAGGAATTAGAATCACCAACACCACCCCCTCTTAATCCCTCAATAAGACTGGGGGGATATAAACCTGGGTCTCCCCTGGGGGGCAAGGGGGCCAAGTTTTCCATAGAGACCTGCCATTTAAACACAACATTGTCCTTATAATCCTTTTTGTCCCTATTGTATTTTTTCTTTTTCTTAGCTTTTTGTTCAGTTTCCTCTTTAGTCAAAATAGTTTTTAATGCTTCAGATCTTTGCGTGTATTCCGGATCGTTTTTAAAGGGGACGAGCTTGGTTTTTATCAAACTGATCTCATAGTCCAATGAGGCAAGTTTCCTCGATTTCTTAGCGATCAGGAATTTCAAAAACTGAACCCCTGCCTCATTGAAATATTTGAACCATTCAGCTATCTCGGTATCCTCCTTTTGTGGATTCACTTCCCATCTAAGACTTCTGGGGACCATATTCTCCCTTACTTAGTCTTCTAGGTAAGCTATATCCCATTTAGTGTGAAGTTCAGATATAGTTAAGTTCTTCAACCTCAGAAAACAACCTGATAAGTCATCCCTAGAATTCTCGTTCCCATCAAAGACCCCCGTGGTATCAATGACCGCTTGGGATCTGTATTCAAAAACATCCATTATAGATGAACCAGCAGCAAATTAATTGTATCGGCAAACAATAACAAAATCAAAATATAAAATCTGCGCTTAGTAAAAAATATTACGATGAAGAAAGTTATTTAAGAAAACAGCAGCTGAACACAATAACCCAGATACTAGGCCTAAGTAACAAAAATGTGAATAACAGTGCAGCGCTTGCTATTGAATAAATTTACATATAACTAAATACAGTAAAATAAATTTTCATGAAGAACCTTAGTGTTAGTGATTCCGAAAACTGAACATCAGTGATGAGAGATATTATGCAAAAAGTTATTTAGTCGTTAAACCAAAAAAAAATTCCAAAAAATTATTAATGCAAAAAAGTGTATTTACCAAAAATTGTTGCTAGAAAAGCAAACAAAAGACAAAACAAAAACATCCAAATTTGCTCCCAGTATGGCCAACCTCTTCATGGCAAAGTGGGAGGAGGATATTGTCTTGAGTAACAAGCCTTCTGAATTGGTGACCTGGAAAAGGTTTATCGATGATATTCTGTTTATCTGGGATGGGGACAGTTCATCAGCAGAACTTTTTCTGTCCCATCTAAACAATAATGACCGTGGGATAGTTCTCAGTCATGTCCTGAGTCCCACTAACATCCAATTTTTGGATTTGAACATCTCTATTAGGGACAACAACATGATTACCACAACGTTTTTTAAGAAAACGGATAGGAATAGTTATATTCCGTTAGATTCCTGCCATCATAAATCTTGGCTGTCAGCAGTCCCTAAAGGCCAGTTTCTGCGCCTTAACCGCAATTGTACTTTTAATGATGATTTCTTCAGGGAGGCACTAATTTTAAAGAAGAGATTCCTGGCTAAGGGCTACAATAGTGAATCTCTTGATTCCATCATAATGGAGGTTAACAGTAGAGATCGCCAATCATTGTTAGTCGACAAACAACCAAGGACTGGTAACATAGACAACTATGGGGTATCTTTAATTACAACTTTCTCCAGCCAACATTGGGCTGTCAAAAGAATCCTACGGAAACACTGGTCAGTTATTAAAAATGATCGAATTTTGGGTCCTGAGTTACCCGACAGACCAAATGTGATTTTTAGGGGTGCTACCAGCTTGAGAAATATGATTGCTCCTAATGTCCCTGATCCCCGATAAGACCCACTTTCTTTGGAGACTTGAAAGGTTTTTTCCCTTGTGGGAAATGTAGAGCCTGTAAGTTAAATGTGTTACGGGGTAGGAGATTTACTGACTTTACCTCGCAGGGGACGGGACTCACTTACCCTATTCGAACATTTATCACATGCACTACTAAGTGTGTCGTGTACCTGCTTAGATGTCCATGTGGTTTAGAATATGTGGGTCGCACAGTACGCATGTTACATGTGCGCCTGGGAGAGCATATAACCAACATCTGCAAAGGTTTTGATAAACACAATGTTAGTAAACATTATGATTTAAAACACAACCGCGACCCAAGAGGCACTACTTTTCTAGCTATAGAGAAATATATTCCGCATTGGCGCGGCAGTAATGCTAAGCGCACTATCTCAAGAGCAGAAACTAATTGGATACACAAATTGGGTACACACATCCCTGGGGGACTCAATATTGAATCAACTGTTTTATCAATAATGGTTGATGCCCCCCCTTTTTAGTGTGTCTAATTTGTAGTTAATACAAGCTGTTTATGCCCTGTGGACTAACTATATTATTATTGTTTGTACTTTCGTATAATTTTTGTGACATGATTTTTATATCTTCTGTAAAAAAGAAAAAATGTAATATTTTTCTAAGCTCAGTATACATATTCTACCTATGAAGTTTTTTGAATGGACTATGGGTAATGGTGGGTAGTCAATGCTGTTTAGGCCCTTCATCACAACATCATATTTGCTTATTTTCATGATTTTGTGGATGGTTGTTTTTAAACTACACGCACCCACTAGCTTTGTTTAATTTTTGAACCCGCCACCAATTTTTGGGCCACATTTGCGGTCAAATTGGGTGGTATTGGTCACCACCAGTGTATGTGGCATTGAAAACATGGGGGGGCTTGGATTTGAATCGAATGTTTGCACTGCTCAATAGTCATTTTTTAATGTTTGAAAAAAAGTTTTTATTAAACCATAAGAGGGAATTCTAACCTTATTCGAACAAATTTGTTGTAGACTGTGCTGGAATATATTTGTTGGGTAGGGGACACCCCACCACTTCCGGTACCTTTTCCATCTTTCCCAATAGATGGGAACTTGTTCGAATAAATTGGTCATTCGGTGGTTAAATTTATCATGAACGGACGTTTTCTGGCTGCACCTATGGCAGGGCTCCCTACCTTACCCATAGGATATAAAAGGTTTTAGCACGAGGGTGTGGGCGTACCCCTGATGACGTCATATTGTGACGAAACGATCGTCGGGTAGATACGCTTACACTTCGTGCTATTTTTTATCCGCTCGTCTTATACTTTTGCTAGCAAAACCGTTTTTTATGTTACGACTAATTTTATGCGACTCGATCGAGTCATTCGTAGTTTCCAACATGTATTTGGTTGAGAAATAAATTCCACGTGTTTGAAACTTTATCACACGATTGGGCGTGCTTTATCTCTTTTTTTATCCATTCGATGATACGACACCTTGAGACTTCCGAACAGACCGGAACGGACTTCGATCACAGAACACACGAAGGTGTGGGCTGTGTTTTACCTTCCCGCCCGGAAAGAGGATTCGAGTCGTCCGGATGATTGTGGAGCGTCCGAGGAACCGTCTCGACCGATTCGAATCGTTTGGGAATTCGTATCTGCGCACATTATTAGATGTTCTGGTAAGCCTGCATTACTTACTTGAGTTGCTGCTGTGAAAAAGTTTACGGGGTCAAGCACCTTCACCTGAGATACACGGGATCAACTTTATTTTTTGTTCGCCTATATCTCATATGATCAATCAATTTTATTTTTTGTTCACCTATATCTCATTTGATAAATAATTATCTTCATGTGTATGGGACCTTGAAAAGTCACTTTCACACATTCAAGGCAGGGGCCTTTCTTTGAATGTTTTTGTTTTGTCTTTTGTTTGCTTTTCTAGCAACAATTTTTGGTAAATACACTTTTTTGCATTAATAATTTTTTGGAATTTTTTTTTGGTTTAACGACTAAATAACTTTTTGCATAATATCTCTCATCACTGATGTTCAGTTTTCGGAATCACTAACACTAAGGTTCTTCATGAAAATTTATTTTACTGTATTTAGTTATATGTAAATTTATTCAATAGCAAGCGCTGCACTGTTATTCACATTTTTGTTACTTAGGCCTAGTATCTGGGTTATTGTGTTCAGCTGCTGTTTTCTTAAATAACTTTCTTCATCGTAATATTTTTTACTAAGCGCAGATTTTATATTTCGACAAATTCACATAGACTTTAGATATTAACCCTTTTCCTGATTTTGCGCGTAATATGTCTTTAGTTATTGACATCTCACACCATTTTATTGCCTCTTCCCCAAACTGTTTTCCCAACGCATGCCTGACCTGTAAATATCTAAAAAAAGACTGCCTCGGAATTGCAAACTGATCCCTTAACTCTTGAAACTGTTTCAGATTACCATTCTGGTAAATCTGATGAATTAATTTTATACCACACCTTTCCCATTCCCTTATTTGTCCTATTTTCTGTATCTCATCTAAATTGTTATTATCCCAAAGGGGGGAGTACTCCGTAAATCCCTTATATCCCAACGTTTTTTTGATTGCCTCCCACACCTTTATCATCAAACCCAGAGTAGGGATATCTCGCAGGTGAATCCCTGACTCTAGTGTCGCTACCAATGGTCTGTCTAGACGTTGTTCAAGAGGGGCTTTCTTTTTCCATCCTCCACCCTCTAGGTCCTCTCCCACCAGGTGCTGTATCTGGGCCGCTAGAAAATAGTTAAATGGATGTGGGAGTGCAACTCCCCCTCCATCGCTGGGAAGTTGCAACGTTTTTAAGCCAATGCGTGCTTGACCACCTTTCCAGATCAATTCTCTAAATATGGAATCCACCTTATAAAACCATTTTTTGTAGATCCATACTGGAGAGTTGTGTAGAACGTATAAAAGTTGTGGTAGAATTATCATTTTAATTAAGTTACATCGGCCTGCTGCTGATAGAGGCAGTCTCTTCCAGATATTAATTTTCTGTTTGATTTTAAGTAACAAAGGGGCCAGGTTGTCCATTATATACTGTTTGGGATTTTTAGAAATGTATATACCTAGGTATTTCATTTGTGTCACTATCTGGACATGTGCAGCTTCACAAGGTATAACTTACATTGCACAGGAGGGACAAAGCAGACTGCAACTGTATCAGGAGCGAGTCATCGACCATGTACGGTCACATCTGGCGCTCCCAGGACACGGGCACATGGCTCCGCAGTGTGGGCTTTTTTTAACGTGTCCGCTGCTGACAATAGCGTTGCCATCTGCAATCTTTGCAGTCAACGCATTAGTCACGGTAAGCCCAACACTCACCTAGGGACGACCGCCTTAAGAAGGCACATGAGCAGCCATCACCGAGCCCAGTGGGAGCAACGGAACACACAAAGCCACACTCCAGGCTCTCACCGCCCAGCCTCGTCTTCTCCTTCTCCTCTCTCCTCACAATTGTCCTCCACTCCACCTTCCATCACGCCAAGCTCAAGTTTTTCTGCAAAAAGGCAGGCTTCCGTGGGCCTAATGTTCGAGCGTAAAAAAATGATGATGCCGGATAACCCTCTTGCCCAATGGTTGACGGCTGGCTTGTCAGAACTGATAGCCCGCCAACTACTGCCATATAAACTGGTGGACTCGGAGGCCTTTCGAAAATTTGTGGCCATTGGAACACCACAATGGAAGGTCCCAGGAAGGAAGTATTTCTCAGAGAAGGGCATCCCAGAGCTATATGGCCATGTTCAGCGGCAAGTGAATGTATCTCTGGCACACAGTGTCGGTGCCAAGATACATCTGACCACAGACACGTGGTCTAGCAAACACAGGCAGGGAAGGTATATCACTTTTACTGCCCACTGGGTGAACCTTCTGACGGCCATCAAGCATGTAACCCGTGGCACCCGTGCAGATTTGGTTTTACCGCCACGGATTGCATGCAGGCCTGGCTCTTCTTATCCTCCTCCTCCTACTCCATCCTCCTCCCTCTCCTCCTCGGCTGACTCCTCCTTTTCCGCTGCTAGCATCTCTTCCGCTGTGCCGCCCAAGCTCCCCAGAACCTATTCGACATGCCAGGTGAGACGTTGCCATGCCGTGCTGCATCTGTTGTGCCTGGAAGCCAAGAGCCACACTGGCCCGGCACTCCTTTCAGCTTTGCGTTCACAGGCAGATCAATGGCTAACACCGCTCAATTTGACAGTTGGAAAAGTGGTGTGTGACAACGGTGCCAATCTGCTTAGCGCATTGAAACAGGGCAAAATTACGCACGTGCCATGCATGGCACACGTCTTAAACTTGGCCGTGCACCGATACGTTGAACAATACCCTGGGGTCCAGGACATCTTGCGGCAGGCAAGGAAAATCTCGGCCCATTTCAGAAGATCTTACACGGCCATGGCTCGCCTTGCTGACATTCAGCGGCGACACAATCTGCCGGTCAGACGTCTTATTTGCGATTGCCCGATGTGATGGAACTCAACCTTCTATATGCTTGATAGGCTGCTCCAGCAGAAACGTGCAGTTAACGTCTACCTGTATGAACTCTGCGGCAGAACAGGTTCTGGGAGCTGTTTTTTTTTTAACCGCGCCAGTGGCTGCTCATGCGTGACGCATGCAGACTTCTGCGCCCATTTGAGGAGATCACCAAACTGGTCAGTCGCAGCCATGGCGCCCTCAGTGACATGGTACCTTATGCCTTCTTTATGGAGTGTGCATTGCGTCGTGTCATTGATCAAGCTGTGGAGGAGCAGGAGCGGGAAGATGAGGAAGTCGCAATGCTGGATGAATTCCCACGGGGGGCTACTCTATCTGAGACAAGTGAACAACAACAGGAGTCTGAAGAGGAGTCAGAGGAGGATGGTTACGGGGCGGATGAGGAGGAGCAAGAAGACCATGCTTTAAACCTTTCTGGGATCCCTGTTGTTGTGCATGGATGGGGAGAGGAGAATGAAGAGGATGGCATTATCCTGGATGATGAGCAGGAGCCAGGCCACCACACCGCTTCCAGTTTAGTGCAAATGGGGGCCTTCATGCTCCAGTGTTTTAATAGGGACCCCCCGTATAAAAAGCATAAGGGTCAAGGACCAGTACTGGGTGGCAACGTACTTAGACCCCCAGTACAAACACAAAATGGCGGAAATGTTACCGCCGTCACAGAGGGCTGTCAGAATGGAGCACTTCCAGGCCTTGCTTCGAGAAAGGCTGCATTCTGCTTTTGCATGCGCTGGCAGAGGAGCAATTACCACTCCCAGAGAAGGAGTTGCGGGTACCAATCCAACAGCGCCTGCAAGAAGAGGCCGGTTTGAAGATGTGTTAGTGACTTCGGATATGAGGTCATTCTTTCAGCCGACCCATCGACAGGTGTCTTCCGGATCCAGCATCAGGGAACGCCTAGACCGTCAGATGTCCGACTACATTGGGTTAACGGCCGATGTGGACGCTCTGAGGAGTGATGAACCCCTGGACTACTGGGTGGGCAGGCTTGACCTCTGGCCAGAGCTTGCCCAATTTGCAATCGAACTGTTGGCTTGCCCTTCCTCCAGTGTCCTGTCCGAAAGGACGTCCAGCGCAGCAGGGGGGATCGTGACCGATAAGCGTACTCGCCTAGCTCACGACAGTGTTAACTACCTCACATTTCTAAAAATGAATGAGGCATGGATCTCGGAGGAATTCAACACATGTGACCAGTAGACCATGTATATGTCTATAAACAATTTTTTTAATCGAGCACACAGACCTTCTTTCTTCATTTGGCTCACTTCCTTGTCCAAAAAAAGCACACCATACTATATGCCCGTACCCTCCTGTTTGAAGAGGTTGAGCGGTGTCATATTTCTACTGGGGCTGCTTATTATGAGGGGCTCCCAATATCCCTGTGCTGTGCTGACTTCCTCCTGGGGCTGCTTATTATGAGGGGCTCCCACCATCCCTGTGCTGTGCTGACTTCCTCCTGGGGCTATACATCTGCTGTGCATATTATAAGAGGCTCCCACCATCCCTGTGCTATGCTCATTATGAGGGGCTCCCACCATCCCTGTGCTGTACTGACTTCCTCCTGGGGCTGTACCTCTGCTGTACAAAATTATGAGGGGCTCCCACCATCCCTCTGCTGTGCTGACTTCCTCCTGGGGCTGCTTATTATGAGGGGCTCCCACCATCCCTGTGCTATGCTGACATCTCCTGGGGCTGCTTATTATGAGGGGCTCCCACCATCCCTGTGCTGTGCTGACTTCCTCCTGGGGCTGCTTATTATGAGGGGCTCTCACCATCCCTGTGCTGTGCTGACTTCCTCCTGGGGCTGTACCTCTGCTGTGCATATTATGAGGGGCTCCCACCATCCCTGTGCTATGCTCATTATAACGGGCTCCCACCATCCCTGTGCTATGCTGACTTCCTCCTGGGGCTGCTTACGGTGCAGGTGTCAGTGCTGTATATCACGGTGCTGGTGTCAGTGCTGTATATCACGGTGCTGGTGTGAGTGCTTTATGTCACGCTGCTGATGTCACTGCTCTCTATCACGGTGCTGGCATCAGTGCTGTATATCACGGTGCTGGTGTGAGTGCTTTATGTCACGCTGCTGATGTCAGTGCTCTCTATCATGGTGCTGGTGTCAGTGCTGTTTATCACGGTGCTGGTGTCAGTGCTGTATATCACGGTGCTGGTGTCAGTGCTTTAAGTCATGCTGCTGATGTCAGTGCTCTCTATCACGGTGCTGGTGTCAGATGAATCTATCACGGTGTAGGTGTCATTGCTGTATGTCACGCTGCTGATATCAGTGCTCTCTATCACGGTGCTGGTGTCAGATGACTCTATCACGGTGCAGGTGTCATTGCTGTATGTCACGCTGCTGGTGATCATCTCCTGCACCCTCTTCTTTGCCTACCCTGATCTTCCCTCTCCTCCATTGCCTTCATGCGCTCCACAGTCCTGAATTGTCACAACAATTTCACATATAAAAAAAGAATGCTTGTAGTTGTCGATCCCAGATTCACCTCATACATGTGTTATGTCATTGGCCATGTGGTGGGACTATGTTTGCACAGCTAGTAATTATTTTGTGGCTGCAAATTTGACCTGTAGGTTTGCAAAGTTTGCCTCCCATTGAAGTCAATGGGGCCCGCCGCGAACGGTACGGTTCGCGAACTATTGGCCGCGTTCGCGGTCCACGTTCGCGAAACATCCTGTTGGAAGTTCATCCATCACTACTGATAACCAGGGCACGGATAACCAGTGCCCTCATTTTCTGTGTACTTGTCCTTTGTGACACTGGCCGGTTACCGGTTCTGCTTTTCTCATGCTGTGACAGCTCATGAGGAAAGTACTGCCAATAACTGGCAAGCATGTTTATATTGAGATCGGCTGTGATTCGTCAGCAGCTGATGACATGGTAAAGGGCTGCTGTGACTGGCTTTTTACCCCAATCTGTGATCGGCTATGTCGGAAAGGCACAGCACACACAGAGCTTGCCGGATGCTCAGGGAGAATGTCCATGGATGCCCTCCTGGAACAACAGAGCCGAGCTGCAGCCATCTTTCAGGTAAAGCGCAGTAAGCAAGTAAGGAAGTGGTTAATGGATTTATGAACTTTTTGGCCAAGATTTGCAAAATTTTTCACAAAGTAAACTTGGTCAGATTTCCTTATTCCTAATTAAAATCAGTGATTAAGAAAGTGATAAGCAATATTAAATTGCATATGTAAAATTATTTAATTTAAACATTAGCATCTTTTTTTTAGTTAAGTGTTTCATCCTCTATTACCCACGATCAATTACACCCAAAATGATATTTCAGTTTTGTGTGGTACCCAGCAGTCTAAACCAAGTGCTGTCTTCGAGTATCATCTAGGGCAGTTGTCATCAACCTTGTCCTCAGGGCCCACTAACAGGCCAGGTTTTATGTATTACCTTGGGGAGATGCCGACTAGAATACTGCAATCATTGAGCACCAAATGATATCACCTGTGATGTATTTCAGTTATATTGCAAACGTGGCCTGTTAGTGGGCCCTGAGGACAGGGTTGATGACCACTGATCTAGGGTCTATACTCTAGGGACTGAACTATGCCAACATGAATTTCTAATTCTTACCATCTTCAAAATCCAAATTATGTTGTTTGGATTATACATAACATTATTCATATCTTTACACGTCAACTGTTCCAGGAGGACGAAGGTCCGATCACAAAGCACAGCGCTACTCATGTATGTGCAGAAATAAGCCGGCTTTAAAGCCTCAAGTGGTCACATCTGGCTTACCATGCTTACAATACCTGCACCAGGAAACCAAAAACCATTCCAAACCTGCCCGGGTGAGGACAGTGCTGGTTTCTTGGACAGGCGAGTGTCCTTTTTATTAAAAGTCAGCAGCTACAGTATTGTTGTAAGACTGAAGAACCACTTTAATTCTGTGGAAAATGCAATATGGCCTGATTGGTTCTTTTTCTCCTAAGGTGTGTGTTCCACAAAGATCATTACAAAAGTGCATGCTACTCACAAAGAGGACAAACAATTAGAGGGTTTGTGGGACTATTTTACACTTATATGTTCAGAAGTATTGCATAAGAAAATAATTGAACAATGGTGGTTAAATAATAGGTTGCTACACAAATGTCCACTGCTCTACAGCAATAGAACAATATCCTGAAAAACAGATGGATTAACGCAGTATTAGACCCCCCCCCCCCCGCCCCCCCAAAAAATGTTTTTTAATACATTGCAACTTTCCAATCCTTAGATGCCGTGGCTGCAGTAACTTTATTTTTTTTATGTTTTTTTCCCTTTATTTCAACTGGTGATCTGGTCACTAACACGGTTCCGTAAGGTGTCTGCATTCTGGGTTAACTTGTAAAGCAGACACCTTTGGACATCAGCACTGTCAGTCTGAGGGGAAGGTAGCATAAAGCTGGACATAAGTGGAATGGAATTCAGCCAGTTCAGAGCAGAATCCATGTCTGCCCACTGAGGTTGAACAGAAAAAAACATCTACTTATCAATTTGTGTTTAACCACCCTGTCAGCATATTTTTAACTGGTCAGATCACCAGGTAAAAATAAAGGAAAAAAGCCTTAAAAAGGAAACTAATTAAGCCACCACATCTAAGAATTAGTGAGTTGCATTTTAATAAATTTTTATTGTTGAGGTTAACTTTAAAATATGAACTTTTTAATGGGAAAATAAAACACTTCGTTCACATGATGAGAAAATCAGATGAAAAACGCTTTCGTAATGATTGTCTGATAATCTGATCATTAGTACACAGCTTTTAAGTTCATGTGAAATTATCCGAAAAGACAAGCATAAAAATGTTTCTTGTTTGATAACAGGAATGGATTTTCATGTAATCAGTATAGTACTAGTCCATCAAAAAATTGAGTGACCAAGGCCATTCATTCTTGGAAACATAATGATACATTACAATATCACAGGAAGTTGTATTCTGTCTTACGAGAATTTTTGTAACTCTAGTAACCTATTTGTTTTCAATATGAAACTAGTATACAAAAAAAAATGAATGACTATTCAATCGATATTCTCATTGTGTGTACCAGGCCTAAGATTAAATTGTCTCAGGACCGGTCATCGTGAATGAATTCAAAGCAGAATGACATGGTGTCTTTGTGAGACCTAACATTTAATGCCTTGTTCAGACTCCAGACATTAATTCCATTGAAATGCTATGACAGGGTGTTAAAGCAAGACATCCCAAAAACACATGTACTGCAAATGTTTTGTATGGTATACATGAACCAGTGCTAGTCAGCAGCTAAGGAAAACACATAGTTGATGTTTTTAAAAATGAAGTAAGCTTCCAGTACTTGCATTATTGTTTAAAACATTTTTTTCAGTAAGGTTATGGCAATGTTATTTTGTTCAGGCTACCTCTATTTGTTATTGGGACTTATGTAGATAAACTATATTTTAGGAGCCATTGGCGCAAAAATCCACAACATTTCAACAGGTCCACAAACCCTCTTACAACTATAAGGAAGCAGTCTGTAACTCAGCAAGATTTACGTGCAGCAGTACAGGTGGTACTGGTTACTGAGGTGGTGCACAGATCAGATATCATTTTTAAATGAAAACTAGGCAACTCAAGGTAATGACATCCAGAATGTTAATAATTGTTTTGCCTGGACAAATCAACAAAATACAATTTTCAGTTTTAGATGCATCACCAGTATTTTTTTCCATGTAGAGGTGCTTTCTAACTCAGAGAAGGCACACCATCTTTATATTTGCCATAGGTGGATCCATAAAAGCATGTGATGCTCCCGGTTCCATTATCACTTGAAATAGTCAGGTTGTTTCATAACTCCACCTGGTGATTATGTGTGCCTCAGGCAGTGAGAAGTGTTTGTTATCAGATTCATACATGAAGCTTTTCAGCCTTTAGTAAATATCTCCATGAAGAATCAAGAAGCAATAGCAGCAGTGGACCTATCAGTCAAGGATTGTGATAGATCCTGGTGCTCATAGTAAAAGAGAATGCTCATAGTAAAAAATAATGTAGAGTGACATTTTCTTTATTGAATGCAGGTTGAAAAATATATTTTTATGTACGAATGCCATTTAAATCTGCAGGAAATATCTGACATCTATCCAATGGACATTTCACAAGCCATGTCAACTCTTCCTCAAGACGGAAATGCTGCCTTCAGTTGCTTGCATACTTTTTGATGAATTTTCTACTTAGATGCAGAGAATTGAGATTCTTTATTGCACATACAGTGTAAATTGTCGAGCTTGACTATTTTTCACCAGGGCTGTAAAAAAAATATTTTATGTTGTTGTTGCAAATGTTTGTCTATTATTTTCCAATATTAAAATTTTTAAATGGTTATTGTTTTTGAAAATGTATAGAGAAAAATAATGCACTTCGTGTTTATGTGAATTAAATGATCAATTAAATAATCAATTGACAGCAGCAATCATAACATTATACACAACAACATCCAAAAACATGATAAAAACAACGTGTTGCGCTGTCTAGTGAAAATCAATTAAAAAAGAGCAAAAATTATAATATATAATATACAAATTATATAATATATATGAGACACCAAAGTCCATATAATAATAAAGGGAAAAATCCTTGAATTCATTGCAACACCCAGTGCTTAGATAGATGAGGCAAAAATATCTTCTTTCCAGATCCAAAGACCTATCAAGGTCTATAGTCACATCTGTGAGCTTTATTACCCCCCACATTAGGTGCAGATCATCTTAGCTTATCCAGCCTCCTTGTGGTGAACCGTTGGTGAAAACAAGCCACAGGTAATGATCACAGGATATCCACATAAGGTGATCCAACGATTAATCATATGAGAAAAGGAAATCATTGCACAGCGTCCAAATTAAGAATGGGCAATTTATTAAAATACCCACATACAACAAAACTGTAATCACAGGCATCTGGAAATACACCGTCCTAGCACCCTCACGAGCGTACTGATGCTGGGCAGGAAATAGTGGTGACGTCAGTACGCTTGTGAGAGTGCTAGGATGGTGCATTTCCAAATGCCTGTGAGTACAGTTTTGTTGTAAGTAATATTTTAATAAATTGTCCATTTTTTATCTGGATGCTGCCCAATGATTTCCTTTTCTCATATGATTAATGGCTGGATCTCCTTATGTGGATATCCTGTGATCATTACCTGTGGCTTGTTTTCACCAATGTTTCTCCACAAGGAGGCTGGATAAGCTAAGATGATCTGCACCTAATGTGAGGGGTAATAAAGCTCACAGATGTGAATATAGTCCTTGATAGGTCTTTGGATCTGGTAAGAAGATATTTTTGCCTCATCTATCTAAGTACTGGGTGCTGCACTGAATTCAATGATTTTTCACTTTATTATTATATGGACTTTGGTATCTCATAATTTGTATATTATATGATATATTATATATTCAAATTTTTGCTCTTTTTATTTTCACTAGACAATTACAACAATTATTAATTATACTGTTTTTGAAAGGCAATTAGTGTGTAACTTACCAACTAAAATATCATTGCTAACTATTTTTGAACCTTTTTAATTTGAAATCATAACACACTGATTGATTGTGCATCTCAGAGGTGATTGTAGCTGTATTAGTGCACTTGTGACAGAAACAACTGAGTACTGTCCATGATACTTTTTTTATTTGCACCAGTGGCAGAACGTCCATAAGGGGCGCCATCCCCCTAATCTCTTTGCACCTGGCCCCTAATCTCTATGCATGGTGCCGGACTCAGAGTTCTACTGGGCTTTGTTTTCTGAAGCATGTGATTGGCTTCACAAAGGGTGGGCTCGGGTGCAAGGCCCTGAACCCACCCACTTGTGACAATGCCGCCTCCCCCCAAAAAAAAATGGAGCACCAGCCACCACTGGTTTGCACAAACATACAATTGTTCAAGACAAGTTCTGGAAGGGGGTACACCCCAAAAGCTTGTCCTGAAAAATTGTATGTTAGTTCAAATAAAAAAAATGTATTACAGATAGTACTCAATTGCATCTAGGATTTACAGAACTAGGTATTGATACTATTTTCACAGGCTTTGTATCTGCCAAGTGTCATCCATGTTTTTTTTGTTTTTTTTATGATTTTTGCGGCAGCAATACAAAAATAAATATATAGAACATTTAAAGACAGCCTGACAACCAGGCAACACACAAAAAACACATCACAACAAAGACCTCAGCACTAGGCCATAAGTATAACTTCAAGGCTGAAACATGAACATAGTACCAGCAATTTCACTGCACAGATATATCAAATGTAAGGCCGCGTACACACGCGCGGACTGTTTGCCCAACCTTGTTCGTCAAACAGTTTCGTCAAACAGTCCGCTCAAAATTTGCATGAGCGGACTTGCCCACACACGAGCGGACTGTTTCAACGAACTGTTTGCCAAACAGTCCGCTCAACTTTTGAAATGAACGGACTCGCCCACGTAAGGAGGAGGCAAATCCGCCCATTTCGAGCGCGTGTACAGGTAGGCGGGGCCCGCGAAGGAGACGTCGCGGGCTCCGCCGCCTGGAATGGGCTTAAAGGGGAACCCCAACGCCGAAAAAAATCGGCGTGGGGGTTCCCCCAAAGTCCACACCAGACCCTTGTCCGAGCACGCTACCCGGCCGGCCAGGAAAGGGGGGCGAGCGAGCGCGCCCCCCCTCCTGAGCCGTACCAGGCCGCGTGCCCTCAACATGGGGGGGTGCCTTGGGGAAGGGGGGGCGGCGCGGCCCCCCCACCCCAAAGCACCTTGTCCCCATGTTGATGAGGACAAGGGCCTCTTCCCGACAACCCTGGCCGTTGGTTGTCGGGGTCTGCGGGCGGGGGGCTTATCGGAATCCGGGAGCCCCCTTTAAGAAGGGGGCCCCCAGATACTGGCCCCCCACCCTATGTGAATGAGTATGGGGTACAATGTACCCCTACCCATTCACCTGTGAAATAAAGTACAAAAAAAAACACAACACAGGGAAAAAATATTTTATTGCACAGCTCCGGGGGTCTTCCGTCTTCGGGGGTCTTCTCGCCGGACTCCTCCGCTATCTGTGTGTAGCTCTTTTACTAGCGGAGGAGTCCGGCTTTCTTCCTCCCCGCCGCCGGCCTCTTCTCCCGACTTCGGGGGTCTTGTCCCCCTCTTCGGTTCTTCTGCCGGGCCACCGCGCCTTCTTGTAGCTCTTTTACAGGCGGTGGCCCGGTCTTCTGTCACCGCTGTCGTCGCCGCCGCCGCCGCCTTCCGTTCTTGTTCTTCTTCTTGTTCTTCTTCTTCTTCTCCTGGAGATGTTGACTCGATGAGCTCTCCGGCCGGAATGCCAGAGCCGCGCTGTGCGGTCACTTATATAGTGACAATGGGGCGGTGTCACATGGTATATGTCACATGGGTTGGTCACATGGGTTGATGTCACATGGGGACTATGACATCGTAAGGGGGCGGGGTCACCATGTGACCAACCCATGTGACATATACCATGTGACACCGCCCCATTGTCACTATATAAGTGACCGCACAGCGCGGCTCTGGCATTCCGGCCGGAGAGCTCGTCGAGTCAACATCTCCAGGAGAAGAAGAAGAAGAAGAACAAGAAGAAGAACAAGAACGGAAGGCGGCGGCGGCGGCGACGACAGCGGCGACAGAAGACCGGGCCACCACCTGTAAAAGAGCTACAAGAAGGCGCGGTGGCCCGGCAGAAGAACCGAAGGCGGCGACAGAAGAACGGAAGGCAGCGGCGACAGAAGACCGGGCCACCGCCTGCAAAAGAGCTACAAGAAGGCGCGGTGGCCCGGCAGAAGAACCGAAGAGGGGGACAAGACCCCCGAAGTCGGGAGAAGAGGCCGGCGGCGGGGAGGAAGAAAGCCAGACTCCTCCGCTAGTAAAAGAGCTACACACAGATAGCGGAGGAGTCCGGCGAGAAGACCCCCGAAGACGGAAGACCCCCGGAGCTGTGCAATAAAATATTTTTTCCCTGTGTTGTGTTCTTTTTTGTACTTTATTTCACAGGTGAATGGGTAGGGGTACATTGTACCCCATACTCATTCACATAGGGTGGGGGGCCGGTATCCGGGGGCCCCCTTCTTAAAGGGGGCTCCCGGATTCCGATAAGCCCCCCGCCCGCAGACCCCGACAACCAACGGCCAGGGTTGTCGGGAAGAGGCCCTTGTCCTCATCAACATGGGGACAAGGTGCTTTGGGGTGGGGGGGCCGCGCGGCCCCCCCTTCCCCAAGGCACCCCCCCATGTTGAGGGCACGCGGCCTGGTACGGCTCAGGAGGGGGGGCGTGCTCGCTCGCCCCCCTTTCCTGGCCGGCCGGGTAGCGTGCTCGGACAAGGGTCTGGTGTGGACTTTGGGGGAACCCCCACGCCGATTTTTTTCGGCGTTGGGGTTCCCCTTTAAGCCCATTCCAGGCGGCGGAGCCCGCAACGTCTCCTTCGCGGGCCCCGCCTACCTGTACACGCGCTCGAAATGGGCGGACTTTCCGAGCGGGAACAGTCCGCTCATTTCGAAAGTACAGCGGACAGGCCCACACACGGGCGGACTGTTCGCTCAAACACAGTTTCAGCGGACAGTTTTTTGGAATTTCCGAAAGACTTTGTCCGTCCAACTGTCCGCTGAAACTGTCCGCTGAAAGCCCACACACGAGCGGACTGTCCGCCCAAACACTGTTCAGCGGACAAGGTTGGGCGAACAGTCCGCCCGTGTGTACGCGGCCTTAGAGATAATATATAGATCTTCAGTTCACAACCAGGGTAGCTTAATGCGCAATAGCCATGTTTGTTGCTTATGAACTTTGTGGGCTTTCCTCTCTCAGAGACATTGGAACTGTAAGTTATTTGTCCTGCGTCTTAGCTGTACATAATTCATGAGTTCTGGGCATCAGGGCACTCATATTTGAAAATGTTTTCAGATTGCCACTTTAAGTCTACCAAGAGCTGCTCCATTAATTCAATATCTGAGATTTTGGCATGCCACTCTTCCATGCTAGGTGTGTCTGTCTTTTTCCACATATCAGGAATGTATGCTTTTGTAAAATTCAGGAGATGTTTGAGAATTTAATTTTTCTAACGCTTAGAGGAAAGTTGTGTATCGTGTAGCAGATAAGTTGCCAGCTTACCTATGATAGACACCCCCTTCAGGTTAATGACCTCTGACCAAAAAGTGTCTAAAGATATGTAGTAATAAAACCTCCATGCTTTGGCACCTCCACCAAAGAGAAGAAATTGAGGGGTCAATTTTTTGTGTTGTTTAATACATTCAAGTCAGGATTTTACACCCATTCTCTTATGTGTGCGCCAGAGGTGCCTTATGTACAAAAAGAAGTATTCAATTTTTCTGGTCCTGTGGGAATGTGGTGTGCAGTTCTTGTTCCAATTTATTTATGAAGCTGGGGTCTTTGTTATGGTTGGCCTAGGTCAAAATTGAAAAAGATAGGGATAGGGTATGTCTGAATGGTGTGGTATTTAGGCATGGTGGGGTTGAGTTGATCTACTAACACTGGAGAGTGCAAAATCTGATGCAGCTGTGCATGGTAGCCAATTTTCTAACTTCAGCTTGTTCAATAAAGCTTTGACAATAAAACCTGGAAGCTGATTGGTTGCTATGCACAGCTGCACCAGAGTTTGCATTCTCCAATGGCAGTAAATCAATTCCAGTGTCTTAATATGAGTAGGCACCAGCTAGTTATGATAAGTATCTGGTAGTGAGCTAAGGAAATATCCCAATTGCATGCATCTTCTGAAGTAAAAGTCAAATCCTTAGGAAGAGCTATTGTGTGCCTTAGTCAATAATTTATTTTGGCAGGTGAAGTAAAATAGTCTAAAGGAACCTTTCACAAGGGGATTGCAGAATTGAGGGTCTGTTGTACAACAGAAAGAGAGGCGATCAAAAGATGGGCAGCTTGGCTGCAGAGATACAAATGTCATTTTTAGAGATGGACATGAAAGTGCCTTTAGTGGGGCTAATTCGAGGGTGTGAGAATATCTGTAGCGCGTTTTCACCCACAGTAGCACTTCGAGTGGAAGTGGTCAAAAAGAGTGTTTTAAATCTATTTCTAATAGTTCCTTTCTATAAACTATTTGGGTCATGCTAGTACAAAATTGATCCTACGCAAATGCCATCAAAAAGCCAAGTGGTTGGGGTTATTGTATACTTTTTAACCTGTGTACTATGTTTATGATGACATTACTGTAGATATTAGATAATATGGTGACGGAATATTGAAACAGCGACCTTCCTTCCATCCATCAGCCACAGATACAAACAAAAATGTGCATACATGTATATGTGATAGATTTACAATCTACTCTTGCTCTTAGCTCAGTTGAAAATGTCTGATTTTCCCATAAAGTTGAAGATTTGACAATGCCAGCCTTGTTCTGTTGTGTCCTACAGCCACTGCGCCATACTATTCTTCAAAAAATGCAGATATCAGATGATGATCATTTATTGTATCTAAGTATCTCTTGACAGGTAAAAGAAGTGGGAGTGACTACATTGGAGTTTATCGATTCTCTGTCTACAGCCATGTTTTACTACATAAGTTCATAACTGCATCCATACTTAGAAAAGGCTTCTCTTTATTCCATAAAGCAATAAAGAAGCAGCGGATCTCTTGATGGTTACTAGACATGTGCATTTTTTTTCGTCCGAATGCATTTTCGTCTGAATTTCAGGTATTTTCGTTATCGTTTTAACAAACGATAACGAAAGTGCAGAATCAGAAAAACAAAAGATCCGACATAAATAAATGTTTTATTTTCATTTTCGTTGTGACAACAGTTCGATATAGATAGGAGATTCGACATAACACTGATAACAACAATCTGTGTTTATCTAACCTGTGGTTAAATGTGCCTAACTTTAACTCTAGTAGTCCAGGATTATTCTACATAGAGAGAAAAGATTTCACAGAGAGAAAAGATTCGACAGAGAGAGAAAAGATTCGACAGAGAGAGAAAAGATTCGACAGAGAGAGAAAAGATTAGACAGAGAGAGAAAAGATTAGACAGAGAGAGAACAGATTCGACAGAGAGAGAACAGATTCGACAGAGAGAGAACAGATTCGACAGAGAGAAAAGATTGCTGCTGGAATTGGGTGGGGGAAGTAAAATAAAAATAATGATGATGATGATGATGAATGTTATTGGCTGATTGTAAAGAGGAGGAGCAGTAAAATAGCTAGAACTAAGTACACACGTACAGCCAACTTACTTACAATTGCTAGCAGAGAGAGACACAGACACTGAATAATTTCAGAAGACAGTCAATGTTAGCTGGTCCATTTGTCAGAGACCCTAAATTATCTAGCAATTAAGCATAAGCACAGAAGCAGAACAATAGTGAAGCAAGCTACAGTTCAACTTAACTTTTTCATAATAATCTGCTGCTATTGTGTTAGTGTTGTGAACTTGATAGTGATACTAGTGTTGCTTGTGTTGTGATAGCTTCAGAGGCTGCCCGTGTTTTGGATTTATTATTATAGATTGAGATTCTATATAAATTCTATATACCCTATCTTGTTACCTGTCGTATCAGTGATCACTATCACCAGTCCATTTTCTGTTTGAACTATATACATTCAACATGAACAAAAAAGATTCGAAAAAGCAGTGAAAAACATACAAACGTTGAATTTTTGGCTTATGGTGTCTGTTGAAAGTTCTAAGAAGATTCAACTGAACAGCTAAACTATATAGAGTCATACAGTTTAGCTGCTCCGTCGAATCTTCTTTGAACATTCGACAGACACCATAAGCCTTCAATGACAGATTCGACCTTAATTAATTAGAATTTTCAGATGAAAGCAATTTTTAACGAAAAACAAAATAAATAAAAACTAAATTTCATGAGTAACTAAATAAATGTATTTTTCGCATGAAAATGAAATTCCGAAACAAAATATTTCCATGTGCACATGTCTAATGGTTACTTGATGTCTCATGCAGGCAACACAGTGGTGCACTCTGCAAGTTTATTGAAGCTTAATATAGAGTGTGACTGTAAGAGAACTCTTCTTTGGGTAAGACCCTTAGGCTGGGTTCACACTATAAAATGCAGCGCCTCACAGTAGGAGTTTGGTGCGTCTCCATTCACTGTATCAGATCTGACTTCAGCCCAAATTTTGGGCTAAATTCAGACCTGAAACAGACCAAAAGATTACAAGGCACCTGTGCAATTCACATCGGAGCTGCTGTGGAGATGTATGCACCAGCTCTATAGAAAGCGGTGAAAACTGCATCCAATTCACAATGCTGTGAACCCAGCCTTACTCAACTCCTACAAAAAAAAGCACCACTGCCCCCACCTATAACTGACCATCGTAGTAAGCAGCAGTGGAGGGCAACATAAGGTATAAACAGGGCCAAGAATAAATCCAAGCTTACTTACCGACCAGCTCTCAGACAACCAAATCAACCTGTCTGACAGTATGCGTTAAAAGCAGGGGTTTAGTCTGCATGCATTTGCAAATGCATGCATCAGCTACAGAGCCTTGCCACTGTTTTTTTTTTTGTATCACTGTATATTGGTCAGGCAACGCTGACACCTTTGCAGTCATTGAGCTATATGCTGGGTGCTCAGTGTGCTCCTGTACCTTTAAGAAGGGATGGGCTCCCCTTCAGTCCACCTGCCCTCCATTTATCCATCAGAATGCATGTGCTTCCACTGTGGCACTGTGGCTATAAGCTAGTGTTAGGGACTACAGATACCAGGGTGCCATGGCAAGGCTCTGTAGCTTACGCATGCATTTGCAAATGTGTGCAGACTAAACCCCTGCTTTTAACGCGTACTGTTAGGCTCTATACATAGTATTAGATATTCTGCAGATTTTTGTCTTCAGATTTACCAAAATCATGTAGTGCAAGGGGCCTGCCTGATTGCATACAAATTGAAACTCTTAAGATTTGACCTCATATTATATGGTTTCGGTAAATCTGAAGACAAAAATCTTCAGAAAATCGAATAGTGTGTATGGGGCTTTGAGACATGTTGATTTGGTTGTCTGCGAGCTGATAGGTAAGTAACCTTGGTTTTTTCCTTTGATTTATCCTTGGCCCTGTTTATACCTTATGTCGCCTTAATGCTGCTTACTGCGATGGCCAGTTATAGGTGGGGGCAGTGGCGCTTTTTTGTATCATTGTATATTGGTCAGGCAAAGCAGTGATGTCTTCGCAGCCATTGAGTTATATGCTGGGTGCTCAGTATGCTCCTGCACCTTTAAGGAGGAGCTGAGCTCCCCTTCAGTCCACCTACCCTCCACCTATCCATCAGAATGCATGTGCTTCCACTGTGGAGACACTTATAAGTTAGTGTTATGGACTACAGATACCAAGGTGTCGTGGCTTACGCATACATTTGCAAATACGTGCAGATTAAACGTTTACTCAGCTCCTCCCTATTGGTTGAAGCCATTGAGACTCTAAAAAAAAACAATGTGTAACATAAAGAACGGTATGTAGCTAAATAACCTCTGACCACTCTCCATTTTAAACTTGCTCTCAACATTTATGAAGGATTTAATATTAAAATTTAAAATTAACAAGTCAATTACCATTAAACATCTGGAGATTTTAATGAAGGAGTGCTTTATTTCCTGTCAAAATATCAGTACCTATTGTTTTGATCCAAGTTAACAATAGCAGATACTTTTCCAATACCATCCAGCAGGACAATGTTACCCCAATACAAAGTGTTCCATCCATCAATTATATTGTGCTGGAAACCCAAGAGTGTTTATACTGTAATAAACTGACCAGAATAGCAGCTTTTACATGCAGTGACTTTGGTATTTGGTTCACCCACCTGCAGCAAAAGAATGGATGTTGAAGATGACCATCAGTAATGCTCTTTTGTCAGCAAATATTTATTTTTTTAGGAATGTATAAAATCTCCTAAGCATTTTGAAGAATGTTTGAGGAAAAAAAAAAAAAAACATTCTTTAAAAATGACATACATTTCTATTTCTGATTTGCAATAATTGTATGTGCAGTGAATATTCTATCGTATTTAATTTTATCCCAGCCTGTCCAATGAAAATGCATACAAATGGTATAGGTGCATTTGGGAGTAGTAGAAATAGTTAGCTCCTTAGCAGAGCCATAAAGAAGTAAACAGTAGGCTTGTATGAAGATCTATGGGGCCCCACAGTGCCATTGTCTTCAAAAGGAATTTAAAACAAATTGCTGAGGGCCAGTACATAATTTAAAGACTCACTGCAATTTTATGACTTGCTAATGTTCCTAATTACATGCCCGTGAAAGGCTTAATTAATTGGGGGATGTAGCAAAAAGTGGAGCCTATGTTTGTTATCACGGTTCCACTGCATTGATTTTAGTGCCTACTGAGAATTTAGGACCTCTTTATTTGCACAAAGAAAATGCAAGTCTTTTGAAAAAAAAGCACATAACGATCAACCCCTCGCTGCTATCTAATATACTTTTCTCTACTTAACCAAAGTGCTTGTAATCATATTTTGTAAATGTTGGTGCTGTTAATTGCATTGTAAGAGAAAATAGGTTCTGCTTGGCTGATTGTGGAGAATTTGAAGTTTTTTTTTCTTTTCTTCCCATTCCAAGTGCTCCAAGAAGTAATCGTGTAATCAAGTAAAACTGAGTTTTCACAAAAGTTTTCCTTTCTTTTTTTTTGAAGTTTTGTCAATTGTGAAGATCTTGATTTTATTTAGAATTTGTCGACTTTGACATGTTTATACACTTTGCACAAAGATAGGAAATTCTTTTAAATGAAAACCATTGCCAACACTAAAGACCCATATACACTATCAAATTTTCTGCAGATTTTTTCCTTCAGATTTACCAAAATCATATAAGATGAGGTTCAATTTGTATGCAATCAGACAGGCCCTTGCACTACATGGTTTTGGTAAATCTGAAGACAAAAATCAGCAGAAAATCTGATAGTGTGTAAAGGGCTTTACTGCATATCAATATTAATTGATTTGTATACTTTATTTTTAAGGAAAGTCAAAGGTAGTTACCAGAATTAGTTCCGTAAATGCTTTGTAAAAACTTGACACATTTGTTACACTTTTACTGAACATTCCTACCAGTAAGTAACTTTTGTTTTTCACCTGCGTAAGACGTGCATTGATCATGTAGTTCCATTGTGTGATTTGTTAGCCTATATGCATAGCCTATTGTAAAGTAAATCTTTACATTACGTTGTCAGCAGTGTTTGTTTGAAACATGAAGCATATAGCATGGTGACCACAGGTTAAAGTGGTTCTAAAAGCTTAAGGTTTTTTTTATACTAGTAATGGTGACTATCTGCAAGTTATAGCGGGACTGCAATATTGCAGCAGGCATTCTGACACTGACTCTTTTGACACTTTGTGGGAACCAGTGACACGAATACAGTGATCAGTGCTAAAAATATGCACGGTCACTGTACTAATGACACTGGCTGGGAAGGGGTAAAAAATCTAGGGCGATCAAAGGCTTAAACGTTGGCCTAACCAGTGTTTTTGTATACTTTGTGTGGTGCTTTTACTAAGGGTTGTGATACCATCACATCCCCACTGTCAGGATGGAGCTCTGCCTTGTTTACATAGGCAGAGCTCTGTCTAGCCTCTCTCCTCGATGATTGGCCTCAGCCACTGGATGCCCGCTGGCACCCGCTGATCAACTTTCGCTGTGAGTAATCACAGCAGAATTTGTGCATCGGCAGCATGCCCACATGCTACTTAGCCAGAAGTGAAGAATCACGGATATATACATGATTCTGCACCGAACAGTCATCCTGCAGCAGTAAAGGTAGGGTAGTAGTTAGGTGGTAATGCGTGCTCTGCATTAAGGTAAAAAAAGCTTTGTGCCACAGGATTCCCCCAGCCTCAAATTGATAGCAGTAAGAGCCATTGGCTCCTGCTGCTGTCAATCAAATCCTGTGATGAGAGAGAGGGCCACTGTTTGTGTCTATAGATACAGGCGACCTAGCTTGGGATCTAGCCTGCATTATGTTCACAAATAGGTGGATTCCGCACTAAAGAGATGGAGCCAAGAATGCAGATGGGGGATGCCAGAAGTGGAGGATCATGGATGCTCTGTGCAAAAAATTTTTTTTAAAAATTCTAGCAACAACAGGGACCATTACACATATCATGTGTGGTTTATTAAATTGAAAGCCAATACTATCTGCTTTTAATGTTGTATTGTCAATTTTTTTATATCTATATTTAATAAATTGAATAAATTAATTATTTTATAATGATATTTTGTATTCTTTTTCTGGTACCTATAACGTCCGCTCCAATGTCTCTTTTTCCTATTAGCAGTTTCTTATGGATGTGGTACCTCCTTAGCCCTTTCTTTATTTACATAAGTCTGAGTTCACTAAAGCACATAAAAAGTAAATGTGTAAAACCAAAAAGAGTAGTTATACGTACTGTATTTAAAATGTAATAATAGCAGGGTAGAAGAGTTTTTAAATCATGTTAATGTCCTTCATACAGGTCACATGGTACTATTAAAGATAGGGAATCAGCCATTTTTATGCAAAAAATATTTTTTTTTTTCTTAAAATCTGCTATTTTTTGGTTTCAATGTTTTTTTATTTCAAGTTTAACATATTTCCTAGTAAAATAGAAGTACAAAGTGAATAAACAATTTTGTGGTGGTATTTGCAGCATCACACATAATAACAAATATAAACTATGAAATGACACTGGCATTATGCCATCTGGGATGTGTATTATATTATTATTGCTACATTAGTGCTTTTCATATGGGGTGACAAGAAGAGATACTTGCACATAAAGAAATGACAGGTTAAGAAAGAAGGAAAAGAGTAAAGAGTTAGAGATTAAGAAAGTGACCCCCTCGACCCGACTTCCGCCTCCCCCCACCCCCTTCGGCCACTCTATGTCAATATAGCTCCGTTATTTTTATTGTTCCACTGTATTTATTTTAAAAACAATTGAACATTTATATCACAATTTTATATATATATATATATATATATATATATATATATATATATATATATATATATATATATATATATATATACACATATATATACACATATATATACACACACACACACACACACACACACATATACAGTATCTCACAAGAGTGAGTACACATCCTCACATTTTTGTTATTATAATATATATTATAATTATATCTTTTCATGTGACAACACTGAAGAAATGACACTTTGTTACAATGTAAAGTAGTGAGTGTACAGCTTGTATCAGTGTAAATGTGATGTCCCCTCAAAATAACTCAACACACAGCCATTAATGTCTAAACAGCTGCCAACAAAAGTGAGTACACCCCTAAGTAGAAATGTCTAAATTGGGCCCAAAGTGTCAATATTTTTTGTGGCCACCATTATTTTCCAGCGCTGCCATAACCCTCTTGGGCATGGAGTTCACAGGTTGCCACTGGAGTCCTCTTCCACTCCTTCATGACAACATTACAAAACTGGTGGATGCTAGAGACCTTTTGCTTCTCGACCTTTCATTTGAGGATGCCCCACAGATACTCAATAGGGTTTAGGTCTGGAGACATGCTTGGTCATTCTATCACCTTTACTCTCAGCTTCTTTAGCAAGGCAGTGGTCATTTTGGAGGTGTGATTGGGGTCGTTATGTTTGAATACTGCCCTGCCACCCAGTCTCCAAAGGGAGGGTATCATGCTTTGCTTCAGTATGTCACAGTTAGGGATGAGCCGAACACCCCCTGGTTTGGTTCGCACCATAGCTTTCGAACGGACCGGAAATTCGTGCGAACTTTAACACCCCATTGAAGTCTATGGGACTTGAACGTTTTAAAAAAAAAGTGCTAATTTTAATGGCTAATATGCAAGATATTGTCCTAAAAAGGGTTTGGGGACCTGGCTCCTGCCCCAGAGGACATGGTTCAATGCCTAAAATGTTTTTAAAAATGGCTGTTTTTTCGGGAGCACTGATTTTAATGAGGATTTAAGTGAAATATTCCTTTAAATATCGTGCCTGGGGGGTGTCTATAGTATGCCTGTGAAGTGCCACATGTTTCCCATGTTTAGAACAGTCCCTGCACAAAATGACATTTAACGGAAAAAAAGTCATTTAAAACTGCTTGCGGTTTTAATGTAATATCTGGTTCCGGCAATATGGATGAAAATCATTGAGAAAAATGGCATGGGTAGCCCCCCTGCCCATTACCAGCCCCTTTGGGTCTTGTACGGATATTAAGGAGAACACCGTACCTAATCCATGTTAAAAAAAGGAAAGGCGGGTCGCCCCCAGGCCCTATATACTCAGAACAGCAGTATACAGGCGGTGCAAACAAGACAGGGACTGTGTAGGTTTCTTGTGTTAAGTAGAACCTGTTTGTAATTTTAAACTGGTACATTTTTAAAGTGTAGCTCCAGTCAAAAAATCAATTTTTAAGCTTTTTGGAAAACATAGGGAAGAGTTATTACTCCTGAAGAATTTTTTTTGCCGTACGTCTTTTTTCATCTCACTTCCTGTTGTTTCCTTCCATTTGCAAGTAGGAGACGTTTGTAAGTTGGATGTTTGAAAGTAGGGGCCTGCCCTATATGCTCTGCAGAAATGGCGGAACAAGCTGTTGGTGTTGCCACAACATTGTAAGCCCTCAAAGTGACTCTTGGTGGGCACTGGAGCGCCCTGCTGTGAACGATTATATCAAGAATTGTAATTACATGCCATTGTTGAACAGTGGTAGAAAAATTGGGCCTTTGGTGGTTGTGGTGGTGCTGGTGCCACAACACTATTGTCATGGTTATGCAGTGATCTTCCTGTGTTGATGCAGCCCGAGTCCCCAGTCCCTTCTCCTCGATCCGAGGAGCACCCCCTGCCTACCGAGGAACCTATGCAGTTGGGCTGGACTAAGTTATCTCCCGAAGAACGCGCTAGGCACAGAACTCTGGGCCTATGCCTCTATTGTGGGGCCAAAGGTCATTTCCGTGACACTTGTTCTCTTCGTCCGGAAAAACGCTCAGGGATAATACATCTGGAAGGTGGAGTATTAGACCCCCGAAATATCACCTTCACCTTCTCGTCTTCTCCTTTCTGTGTTGCTTCATGTCGGTGCTTCCTCTCGTTCGGTCTCAGCACATCTGGATTCCGGAGCCGCTGCCAATTTCATGGATTGGGAAACTGCATCCTCCATGAGACTTACCCTTTTGCCCCTTACAACACCATTGGTGGTCTTGGCAATTGATGGCACGGTTCTCCCAGAGGGCCCTATCCACTTCCAGACTATTCCTGTTAAGATGTCAGTAGGGACACTCCACCAGGAGTGGATATCCTTCCTTGTCTTACCTAAGGCTTCATCTCCTATCATATTAGGTCTTCCTTGGTTTCGGCTCCATTCTCCACACGTTGACTGGTCTGCTGGACAGATCCTGGCTTGGGGTTCCTCCTGTTCCTCTTCCTGCCTACTCAAGGGTACCCCAAAGAAGAGACTTCCTGTTTCCACCATTCCAGTATCTTCTGCTTTTCCTGCTGTATATAGCGATCCCTGCGATACGTCCTGCAATAGTCGGACTGGTGCACTCTCTGGGTCATGTGGTACTCTGGATGAGGAGCCCACCTATGTACCTGAGTCGATCATTCACTCCAGTTCGCATAACCATTTACCTTTGCCTGTCCCTAATCTCCCTTGGACGCACAGCCAGGCTAACTTGTCTGCAAGTTCCAGAGTCGCTATGCCTTGTGATGCGATTGAGATGGTCGCTACATCTGACTATACTATTCAGTCGGCCTCTGCACCACTTATGCCAGTCCAGCCCATGCCCAATGAGCTTCCTGCTTCTTGTTCAGGACCTTCTGTGATCCAGCCTCACCCTACTGCTACTATCTCCGTTCAAACCCATTTAAGAGGCTCAATCCATCCTTTGAATAGAATACCTCATTCGGCCAGGAGGGGTTTTCAATCTTTTTCTCAGGGTTCTCTGCATTCTGTTCCTGTTTCAGCTACCCAGCTTGACTCTTGTGACATGTCACTTTCTAACCAACCTGACCTCAGGGATCCACTGACCTCTGCCCAGTCTGGTGGTCCAGTTATGGATGCCCAACTCATCTTTAAGGGTCTGGGGGACCCTGCTCAGACTCCTGATCTTCTCATGCCCCTACCCATTCCTAAAAAGCCTTTAGTCCTCAAGTCCCCTCGTCCTCTTCCTACCTCTGTTTCGGTCTCTGAGGATAATCTAAAATACGAGGTTAGTCAAGTTTTGGATTCCCGGCTCCGTAAAGGCATTCTTCAATACCTCGTACTTTGGAAAGGGTTGGGTCCTGAGGAGAGGTCTTGGATCACTGCATCTGAGGTCTTTGCTCCCTGTCTGTTAAGGAGGTTCCATCTGGAGTTTCCCTTTAAGCCTGGACCCAGGCAGGGAAGGGGGAGGCCTTGTAAGAGGGAGGGTACTGTCATGGTTATGCAGTGATCTTCCTGTGTTTGCTTACCTTCCCTCATGTCTTCAGACTAAGAAGCCAGCCACTTCCACCTGGTGTTTTTTTATAACCTCTCCTCTAAGCATGGCTCCACCCCAGGCCTATCAGGGAGCCCTATATTAACCTGTGCACTGCAGGCCTCAGGGCTGATCAACCATTGTGTATTCTTTGTGTGTTAGCTTCCTGGTTCCTGCCGTGTGCTCTGCTACTGTTTTCCATTACCGACTTTGGCGTGTCTAACTATCCCTGTTTGCCTGTGATCCTGACCTTTTGGCGTGTACCCGACTATTCTTGTCTGCTTGTGGCCCCGACCTTGGCTTTGTCCCTCACCATCCCTATCCTCCTGTTGCCTACTGTGGGTGTGAGCTGGGGGACCCTGGGGGGTCGCGACCTGGAGCCAGTTGCAGCCAAGTCCATCCTCACCACTCGAGGCTCTGGTGAACACCTGCTGGCTCTTAGACTCCGCGCCCCAGGGAATCTTACGCTCTATCCCCAGTGGGATCTGTCCCCCGTCTGCAGCAGTCAGCCGTAGGGTCCACAACCTTGCGGTGCACTCCTGATCCCTACGGTGTGCACCTGTCACCTCGCCTCAAGGTGACCTGACAACTATAAGTCCTCACAGTTACTCTTGGTGGGCACTGGAACGGGCCCTGCTGTGAAATACTATATCAAGAATTGTAATTACACGCCCGTGTTAAACAGGGGTTGAAAAATTGGGCCTTAGGCACTGCTTGCTGGTGCCACAAGACTGCAATCTCTCCCAGATACTCTAGTTGTAGTGCAGGAATGAGCCTTGCTGCAAAGCATTGCATCAAAAATTGTATTACACGCCCCTGTTAAACAGGGGCTGAAAAATTGGGCCTTAGGCACTGGTGCTGGTGCCACGACACTGCAACCTCTCTAATATACTCTAATTGTAGTGCAGGAATGAGCCCTGCTGCAAAGCATTGCATCAAAAATTGTAATTAGCAAATAAGGTGGTGAGAATACCAGTTGTTGATCAAATGTGGTCATAACCATATTTGATCAATGATGTAAGCCAGGTTTGCTGGCACTGCTGTTTACATTCCAGCAGTGCCTAGGAACTATTAGTTGTGATGGGAGTCTGGCAGTAGAGGATCGGTTCTCTGTAGATTGACATATTACTGACAGTGGGTTCTTAGCGTATTGTTCATTTTAATTAACAATGAATATACATTGCTGGATGACATGACTGACAATGGGACTTTTTTTTAAAGTGGTTGTAAACCCTCTTCTATACCCAATAAAATGAATAGCCTCAGATGATGCACAGAGCTATAAATAGGGAAACCTCCAGTTAAGTAAGGTAAAATATTAATACGGGGGTACCATCATCCAAAATAGCAATAGTGAATGAATGGGTGCAAGGAGACAGGCCCCCATAAGAGAGTCTCCAGAGTAAAATGGACAGAAAGGGAAAATGGACTGTCACGGTACCCTGAATAGATAAGACATCCGATAAAAATAAAATTTCTTTTTTAAAATAGAGTATCTAAATATAATGATAGTGGCTGCGAAAACTTGTACAAATTGATAGCATGACGCTGGTACTCAAATACACTCCATGATGATGATGATTGGGAGTTGTATGATTTTCCTCAGTGCACAATCATCCTCAACATTTTTTGTGGCTATAAACCACTTCTTCAGGAGGAGCACAATATACAGTCTCTGTATGCAACAAGACGAACGTTAACACATGCATATATATTCTCTCTCTCTCTCTCTCTCTCTCTCTCTCTCTCTCTCTCTCATGCGTGCTTATTGCTCTGGTTATGAGGAATAGATGATGTCCAAGAGGATGAAACGCGTCGGGAGAACTCCACTATTGCCTATTTTTTATTGATAAGCGCTTGAGTAACTACACAAATGTAAGTTTGTTACTTTTTTAAATAAATATTTTTTAAACTGTATCACGCTATTTGCCCATATTCTTTTGCCCTATATGTATTTTGGCTGGTGTCGGAGATCTTTTTTAAGTGGAAAGGATCATGTATGTCCATGAGTTGGAGGAAGGCATTTTCCACATCGAGGTTGACCAACTCGTGATCTGGGAAGTTTGTTCCCCATAACCAGAGCAATAAGCACGCATGACCCTTAGAATATATGTTCATTTGGGTCAACACCATCTGGTAAGCCTACATCTATTAAGGTGGTGGTATCGTCACATGGGTGGTGGTTTGGCTGAATCATAATTGGACTGCTCTTTTAAAATCTTCAGCTCATATTTGGGACTTTACTTTTACAAAGGACAGTTTGTTTTCTTCTCTTTTGAGTGTTATTTTATACACATTGTTTACTCACTTATTGATGCATATATATTAATAAGTACAAATATATATTGATATTGAAAATACCCTTTTGAGGTGTAGACCAACAAAAATTATATGAGTTTTTCACATAAGTTAAATTTTTGCACAGATTCACGCATTGTTATTTTTTTTATGTAGCGCTACACTTTATATATTTTGTACTTGATATGAGCTAAAATAAATATAAATTTTTAGCGTGTTAGCGGCTTTATTTGGATAGTGCAGTGTCACTTTTGGGTTATATTTATTGTTTCCATGACAGCCTGGGTTCAGAGGAAGTTGGTTGAATAAGGCATTTTGCCCAAAAAAGATGATTGGCATCTGGTGGACAAATACTCAAAGAATTGAATACTGTTTTTCTGCTTTTAGGGCTTGTTCAAACCACAATTCCAATGTTCCAGGTACATTTCTGCATGCATGATTACATGTGGTTTAAACACATTTTTAATGCACTGGTATGATCTTGGATGATTAGAAAGCATTGCACTTGCAGACAGCCACCGACCCAAACCAAACAAATGTTCCCCAAATACAGCCATAAATAAAGACCCATCACTCTAACATTATGGCAAATATTGGCCATGGCACTCTATTGGTTTTAACTTCAAACATCAAATATCTATAAACAAATTATTTATTATTCAACTATAAATAAATCAAATAGTCAATATAAGCTCAGTTATTAGAACTCATGCCAAATTTAAATAAAATAAACAATAAATGTCCCCCCTAGCAACCCAAGGTGACTAAACCTCATAATACCCCACATATAGGGTTCCCAAATATTTCAGAAGCTTCCATAAAATTCTATAGGGTAATGTTTTCTTCTTAAAATTTAAAGTGACAGTATTCCTCTTACCTGTACCCTACTTTTAGTGTTGAAAATATTTTTATTGAACATTTCAAATGAAAACAATAAGACAGTAACCATCATGAGGCAAAAACAAACAGGAACAGTAACAGGATTAGAGTCACGGGTGTCCGGCTAATGACTATCAGCCACAGTCGGTCCCGTCGGAAAGTGTGGAAAACATGGAAAACCTCCTGTTCCCGATCCACAAGGCCACAGCAGGGGAAAACACTCATGGGTTAATACATGAGACAACGTGTAATTAATATTGCAAAGAAGACAGAAAGAGAGAGAGAAGAAAAAAGGGAAGAGAGGAGCAAGAGAAAAAAGAACAGGGTGGTAGAGGGGAAAAATGAATAGTAAGATGAGAGGAGAGGGAAAGGTGGGAAGGGGAAGAGATAGGGATGGGGGGGGGGGGCTAGGGTAGGAGAGAGCCCACAGCGTCTCTACGCGTCCTGGATTTGTTTCATTAAGGTGTCAGAGGAAGAGAAGCGGAGCCAGATCGACCATTGAGATATAAACTTGGTGTATGTGTCATTGTCCAGTGCCAACATCTCCTCCATTCTCATGGTGTCATTCATAATGGATACCCACCGCGACAATGGGGGAGTAGTCGTCATCTTCCAATAAGCAGGTATCAGTTGCCTAGCAGAGGACATGAAAAAGCGGAGTAATCTTTGTCTCTGCGATTTAATAGACCCGGGCAGTATGGAGAGTAATGCAATTTTCGGGGAGATAGAAACCGGAGTATCAGCTAGAAGATTATAACAGTCAAAAACCTGTGTCCAGAAGGGGCGAATCCTCTCACAGTCCCACCAGACATGTATATAAGTTCCGACTGAAGCTTCACAGCGCCAGCAGGTGGCTGGCGTAGATGGGAAGATTTTGTGTAAAGTAGCAGGGTCTCTGTACCATCTGGACAGTAGCTTATAGTTTTTCTCTTGAGAGTAGCAGGAGATGGTCGACTTGTGCGTGAAGTGAAAAGAGGTTTGCCATTCCGGCACAGAGATGTCTTCACCCAAATCCGCAGACCACAGCCTAGTATAAGATGGGAGCTGATCATGCGCTAAAGTCTGTAGCAAGTTATATAAGGAGGATAGCAGGTGTTTGGGGGTTTCTGGGAGCGAGCACAATACCTCAAAGTTGGTAAGCTTGCGGTGTATTTGAGAGGAGGAGTGTAGACGTTTAGTAAATGCGGACACCTGTAGGGCCGTGAGCCAATCTCCAGAGTCTGTCAGGGGGACCGGGGTCCCCTGAGAGGGATGTACAAATGTGAGAGCTTGTGGCCACTCCGCACGCCTAAAGGGTCCTAGGGAAGCTGCCCCTGTACTTTGTGGCAGAGCAGGATGGTCAAAGAGGGACGTCAAGGGGCCCGGATCAGAGGAAAGGGTGGTGTTTAGCCCTGTCTTATACCATAATTTCAAGGAGGCCAAAGTCAATGGGGATAAGGATGTCATACTAGGGTAGTCCAGATTGTATCCCCATAGAAGAGCTCGGAGATCCACAGGGGAAAGGTCCTGTTCAACAGCCACCGAGGCCTTGCAGGGAGGACGGGGGAACCATTCTATGATGCGAGTCATGTGAGCAGCCGTATGGTATGTCTCAAAGTCAGGAAGGCCTGTTCCCCCCATAGTCTTCGGGAGTGTAAGCAGTTTGAATTTAACTCTGGGGAGGCCCCTGTTCCACATAAATCTGATGGCCAGCGAAAGCAGGGAGATGAAAAAAGATTTGGGGACTTGAATGGGGATGGTTTGGAATAAATACAGGAGCTTGGGCAGGATGTCCATCTTTAGAATATTAATCCTTCCGAACCAGGGCAGGGGAGATCCCCCCCATTCCTCAAGGTCCTTCCGTATACGGTTAAGCAGGGGAATATAGTTCAGGGAAAACAAATTAGCTAGGTTGGAGGGTATAATGACCCCTAGATAAGAGATCCCCTTGGTCTGCCATTTAAATGAGAAATTGGATTTTAGAAGGGATAGTGTGGAGGGGGTGAGGGATATGTTAAGGGCTTCAGTCTTAGCAATGTTGATCTTGAAGTTACTATGGATACCAAAACGTTGAAATTCTCCGAGTAGGGATGGTAGGGAGGTGTGTGGGTTCTGAACATTGTACCCTGCTTTTAAATGGGATTGCAGGCAGCTACTGCCCCAAACCAAATAAATGTTTCCCAAATAGATCCATAAATAAAGACTCAATGCTCTAACATTATAGTAAATAATGGCCACAGCACTTTATTGGTTTTGAACTTCAAATCTCAATAAATTATTTATTATTCAACCATAGTTATAAAGTTAGTCAGGTTGAAAAAAGACACAAGTCCATCTAGTTCAACCAATAAATAACCAATAACCATAAATAAAATATATAGTCAATATAAGCTCAGTTATTAGAACTTGAGCCAAATTTAAATAAAATGAACAATAAATGTCCATACAAGCTGGTATTTGTTTGAAGAACAAAAAAACAGCCTAACCCAAAACAGCGGCCATTTCAGTACAATTCTGTAAACCAAGATTAAATAAGTCAATCCTAATATCTGAAAGGTGTGCCCTGTCCTGTCTATACATCCCTAGATTCCGCCTTCCAGATTAACATGTCTATATGCAAAGCAAATTAAAAGAAGCAAAAACTTAGAAATGGAATATTAATCCATTTTCTAATCTTCTCTGTGACCTTACACTGAGAAGAAGTCAATCAGTGCAATCAGGCAATATTTCTGGATTCAATAAATTAAGTGTCCTTATTTGTCCTAAATCATTGCCACCTAAGTGAACAAATAAAATGGAAGGTAAAGACCAAGCCTTGTATGAGTGCACTAACACCATATAAACCTGACACCACCAGAGACCTGGAATGGCTTTCCAAAGCACGATGAAAGAATCTGGAGGCATTTATAAGTTCTCTGTTTATTTAGTATGCTGTGCTGCTCTTTTACTTGCCCAGTATATGTATGAATATCCCACAAGCCATACATTAGGACAAATGTAGACCTTGAAACAATTTAAATCCCACCTAGCTATTTTTTTAATGTTGTCATCCGAAAAACCTCTCTGTGCGGCTTCAGAAACCTCTACAATACGGAATGAATGGGAGGTAAACATACATTTTTGTAAACCAAAACATGCAAGCAATTTTTCAAAACTGCATCAAACTGAAACTTCGTAAGCGGGGGACGATTAATATGAATCAAAAAATTACCTGAGCCAGGAGTGCACACCGATGCATATTGACATAAAGTAAAAACTGGGCAAGTAATCTGTTTGACTGAAAAGAATCTGGTACAAGCCAGGAACCTTCTGAAGGAGAAAAGAGAAAGAAATATCAACCAATAGTTTATATGTATGGCTATGAGAAAGTTGCTGTTTTATTAGGGACACATAAAAAGGCTAACATATACTTTTCAAATGGAGGAGAAGGTAAAATATTATTCAAACTACAAAAGTGAACCCATTTATCACAGGCCCTAGAATATTCTTTCCATAATTCTTAATAGATGATAAGCCAATGTCAAATCAGGTTCTACAGGTGTAACGGGCAAGGACAACCCTTTGAGTCTGCATTGGGTAAAAAGTTGTTGAAAGCGACTCATCTGAAATTGAGAAAGTCAGTGAGCAATACTGTCATCAACACCAGGAGTAAATTTAGCTTTTAACCATAGATTCTATTTCAAGCATAAGAAAAAAGTGAGGCAATAACTTAACTGGTAAAGACCTAGAAGACTAGCAATTTATTGCGAATAAAACACCTTTATTGTCCATTTCAATAAGGAGGCGCTTATTCACAAAACATTTTCCCCATAGTTCAGTGACTACCACCACTGGAAAAAGTTCCAGCAATACAATGTTTTAGTTGTCTTGTTAATAATACAAGCATCTGGCCAAGCATCACAACACCAGTGCGATTGCCAAAGGGCTGCGAATCATTTGGAATCAGCAGTATTCGTAAAAAGATATATATCAGCTGAATAAACAAATTCGTCCTGAAAAAAAGAATGACCATAATATTCATATAATAATTTGGACCAGACTAAAAGATCCTCCTTCAGAGAAGCAGTTAGCCTGATATGAGAGAATGGTGATTTAAAACCTGTAGTAGTAGTACCTGGAAAAAATGTGGCCCAGTGACAGAATCCCAGAAGTGAATGCCAGCAATCCAAGCAAGGATTGCATGTCCTTTTAATATTACTTTTTTCTTTCCCAAGAAAATTCAAATCGGATTCTTCAATCTCTCAAGTGTTTTAATTGACAATCTAAACTCAAGTAAAGAGATATCAATAAGGATACCCAGAAATTCAACAGTTGTGGATGGGTAAACCATCTTTTCTTCAGCTAGGGGAACCCCCAAAAAAAAAAAAAAACCTGCAAGCTCTCTAGATTTATTTAAAAGGTCCAAACAAAGGTTAGACTCACTGGGGCCAATAAATGAAAAATCATCTAAATTATGGACAATCCCATCCCAACCAGACCCAAGCGAAAGTACCCATTGTAAACATTTTGATAAAGTTTCAAAATAAGAACACGATAGCGCACATCCCATTGGGAGTCAATCATTTAAAAAAAAAAAAAAAATCAAAGAAAAAACCTAAAGAATTAATTGCAGATAGAGAAATTGGTAAAAGCCTAAAGGCCGATTTAATATCAGCCTTGGCCAATAAAGCTCCATGACCGACAGTCCTTATTGCAACAATTGCTTCCTCAAAGTGAATTGTTTATCTCATCATTTAAAGAATTTACAGTGGTAAATGATAAATGATGAATAATTCTAAAGGAATTGGGCTCTTTTTTGGGAACTAATCCTAATGGGGAGAACCAAATATGTTGTTAAAAGGAGGGTAAATGAAAGAACCTGCTATTCGATCTTCTGCCAATTCTTTGAGTAACTTCTCCCAAGCTCCCCGAGGGGCACTATTAACAGATTTAGGATTCTTTACTAAGGTATAACCTTCACCCTGAAAGGATGTTTAGGGACAGGAGGTTTCTGTGGGAGGATTATATTCAACCACAAACTCACATCTTTCATACCCCATTTCAATGTGGGGTGTACAGACATTTTTTGACAAAGGGACTACCAATAGTAAAACCATCCCATCCCTCCAATATTTTTGTATGCCTCTAAAACATGCTCTTAATGTTGAAATAAACTGCCACAGAAATCCGGTTTCTTCTCCGCTAACGCACTAATTATAAAATGACCTAGGAACATACTTACAATCCTCTGATTTATCTTCAGATTTTCTGTCATATCTAAAAGAAAAATCTTTAGCACAAGGAAGGAGGGAAAGGACATGAACAAATTTTCCTTTCCAAATGTTCTTTTTTACAGATAAAGGTAAATGATATCCAAGTGGGGAAACCTCTCAAGGCTTGACTTATTTAAAGCATGTTTCAGGTATCACTTTTTTTCAGAAATATTAACTACAGGCATAACAGAAGAAACAGGTTGTGAAACAGAAACAGCAGGAGAAGAATTATTAACCAATGAATAAATTGGTTTAGAATTAGTAAAACCACCTGAACTAATTTTGATAAAGAACCAAGCCTCTTCCTGTTGCCTAGTGACAGCCATAGATGGAGGCAGCATATGAGCCTAACCTTCCGAGAGGCATGGCCAGGAACTCCTACCTCCCCTGCTTGCTGGTGAAAAGAAATAGGCTTATGCCCCGTACACACGAGAGGACTTATGTCCGACAGACTTCCAAAGGAGTTCCGCCGGAGTTCCGACGGAGTTCTGACAGACTTTTCGGCCGAACGGACTTGGCCACACACGATCACACTAAACTCCGACGGATTCGAACGTGATGACGTACGACCTGACTCGAATAAGGAAGTTCATAGCCAGTAGCCAATAGCTGCCCTAGCGTCGGTTTTAGTCCGTCGGAGTAGCATACACACGAGCGGAGTTTTCGAAGGGGACCGGGTCCGGCGGAGTTCCTTCGGGAAAATTTGAAGCATGCTTCATTTCTAAAGTCCGTCAGACTTTGGCGAATCAAAAGTCCGTTGCAGCCCACACACGATCGGATAGTCTGACGGACTCGGTCCTTCGGACTTTGGATGTTGAAAAGTCCGCTCGTGTGTACGGGGCATTAGCGTTTCTTCCAAACGCATCCTGGTTCCTCCTCCTGGCCAACGTCAGCCCCCTGCATGACTCCACCACTCCTCCTCTTGACCCGCTGATGTCAATTTTCCTCTATTCCGGAGGCTGGCTCCTCTTCCGGCAATGAAGAAGTCATTGTTCATCTGTGTAAGCGCCTCTGATGACAGCTACCTCAGTAAGTCTTCCCTGGATGAAGCCCTGATCTCTTCTGTGTGCTCTTGCTGTTCTTTGGCTCCTTCTTCTCTGACACTTTCCAGAGGATCCTCCAGAGAAGGGTCTTAAAAGGGTTGTAAAGATATCTTTTTTTTTAATTAACAAACATATCTATACTTACCTATTCTGTGTCATGGGTGGGAACCTCCTCTTTTTGGGTCCCCCGCCAAGGCATCTGGCCCCACCTCTCTGACCAGTGCCCCCATGGGAAACCACTTTTCATGGGGATACTTGTGCCTGCTCGCACCTGAGTCCCTCTGCTGCATACATTGGCACAGACAGTGGGACTCAGCCCCGCCCCCTGCTTCCTCGTCACTGGCTTTGATTGACAGCACTGGGAGCCAATGGCTCCCGGTGCCACAGCAAAACTAGCCAGACCTGGAAGTAAAGGGAGAGAAGATCTGCAGACGTACAAGGCACTGGATCGAATTAGGGTGTTTAGGTAAGTAAAGGGGGGCTGAGAGGACGAAGCTGACACATAAAATTTTTTACACTAATGCAAGGAATGCATTAAGGTAAAAGGTTTTTAGATTTTACAACCCCTTTATTGGTCAGCCTTAAAAGAAGCAGACATGCGCGCACTGAAATATTTTGTTTCAGAATTTCGGTTTTGTCTGAAAAATACATTTATTTAATTACTCCCGAAATTTGTTTTTATTTATTTAGTTTCATAAAAAAATGCATTCGTACAAAAATCCGAATTAATTAAGGTTGAATCTGTCAATTGAATGCTAATGGTATCTGTCGGATGTTCTACTGAGATCCGACCAAGCAGCTAAACTGTACGACACCTCGATCGTACATTTCTGGTCAAATGCTCCACCCACAAGCTATAGTAGAATTCTAATGTTGTTTGACTAGTAATAATTATAATTATTATTAGATTTAAAAAAAAAGGGGAAAGGAAATTATTTGGGACTTTAACCACTTAAGCCTCGGACTAATTTGCAGCCAAAGGACCAGGCCCCTTTTTGCGATTCGGCACTGCATCGCTTTAACTGACAATTGCGTGATCGTGCGACGTGGCTCCCCAACAAAATTGGCGTCCTTTTTTTCCCACAAATAGAGCTTTCTTTTGGTGGTATTTGATCACCTATGTGTTTTTTATTTTTTGCGCTATAAACAAAAATAGAGCGACAATTTTGAAAAAAAAATTCTATATTTTTTACTTTTTGCTATAATAAATATCCCCAAAAAATATATAAAAAAAATTTTTCCCTCTGTTTAGGCCAATACGTATTTTCTACATATTTTTGGTAAAAAAAAAAATAAAAAAAAAAAAAAATCGCAATTAGCGATTATTGATTAGTTTGCACAAAAGTTATAGCATTTACAAAATAGGAGATATATATAAAAAAAATATAAAATATGTTTTATAGAATTTTTAATAATTTTTTTTTTTTTTTTGTGACTGCTACATTATGGTGGACACATCAGACATTTTTGACACATTTTTGGGACCATTGTCATTTATACAGCAATCAATGCTATTTAAATGCACTGATTCCTGCGTAAATGACACTGGCAGTGAAGGAGTTAACCACTAGGGGCAGGGAGGGGTTATATGTGATGTGTGTGTTTTTTTTACTGTTGGGGGTGTGGCTTGGCATGTGATGTCACTGATCGTCTTTCCCTATAACAGGGAACAGAAGATCAGTGATAGCCACAGTAGGAAGCATGGGGAGAGGTTTGTTTACACAGACCTCTCCTTGTTATTCAGCTCTCTGACCCGATCGCAGGTTACCAGTGGCGATCAGGTCCGCGGGTCCCACGGCCATGGTCATGGAGCTCAGGACCGGGTCGTGAGCGTGACCCACGGCTGGGCACTTAAAGAGCCATGTACAGGTACGTGATTGTGCCCAGCTGTGCCATTCTGCCAACGTAAATGGGCAGGAGGCAGTCCTTAAGTGGTTATATGAGGTAATAGGAGCCGTTCAAATCCCCTCCTCCATTCAATATTTAAAGAAAAGAGCACAAAGGGTGGGACTTTATATGAGGCACACGGAAGCAGAAGCATAAAATTTGGTAAAAAACAGGTTTTAATAAATTCAAATAGTCATATATTTACATCTTGACTTTCAAAAGTTTTTTTATTTTTGAAAAGGCACTTACAAGTACATGGGTACATTAACAGACAATTGGCAGCAGGGCAGGCCTGCTGCCGGTAATCAAGTATACTACAGGCAATCAAAAGTGCAACCATAAACATTAGCAGCTAGAGATGCAGACATTATCCCTCTCAAAGAGGGCGAAAACCAGATGAGCAATAATGGGGGGTCACCCTATCTGGAGCCCATGAATAGAGGCTAACTAAGGAAGAGAGCAGGGGTCCCCCCCGACACCTTAAAAAGGGATCTTGCTGTGTCAGGGTAGGGGGTGTAAACCCCCTGATCCCCCCCATCCCCCAGGATGAGGCCATCCGAGGGGCAGCAGAAGAGGAGCTCCCCAATATGCCTTATATCTGCATTATGATCATGTTATTTATCTGCCTATTAAGGCAATCATCAGAGAAAGATCAAGAGAGATAGAGAGGGGAGAGAGGAGAGAGGAGAGGCGACAGAGGATTGGGGGCAGGAAAAGCTACTCCTGAATAAGGGGAAGAGGGTGGAGGTCTGGATCAACCACCGCTCAATTGGTGATTGTCACGTCTATTGTTTAGATCTTAATGCTCGGGGGGAGCCCGGGGGCACTCCTGGTAAGAGGGAGATTCCTATGTACCTGGCACATGGTTCCCACACCTTTCTAAATTTCGGTGTGGTGTCCATCAGGATGCCGGACAATTTTTCCTGGGACATGATCCACGATATCTTCCTCTTAGCTGCAAGGAGAGAGGGTTTTGGTTGCTTCCATGCAGTAGCTATTGCAATTTTGGCACCTAGGAGAATAAAGTGGGTCAGTTTCTGGGCGTTTTTGGGGAGTGAAGGAACACAGCGCTACTTCCGGAGTCCTGGGGACCTGGCAGCTTGTTACCCTGAGAATCATGTTGAAAATTTTGCTACAGAATGATCGTAGCCTGGGGCACTCCCACCAAATATGGATCATGGAGCCACGGTGTTGACACCCTCTAAAACATAAAAGGTTTGCCGTGGGGTAAATTTTAGCCAATTTGGAGGGAGTGAGGTACCATCTGGTTATCAATTTGATGCTAGCATCCGTAAGTGATATGTTTTGGATCCCCTGAAAGGATCTAGTCAGAGCCGCGTACCAGGTCTCCAGACTGTTTGTGATTTGGAGGTCGGCCTCCCAAGCTGTCAATAGGGAGTTTTGCCCGTTGGGCCAGTGAGGGCTGAGTAGATTACCGATATGCCGCCCCTCTGCTCCCCAGCCCTACCCCACCAAGTTTCATATTCAGTAAAAGCAGGTGGAAGGGGCTTGTTCTTCCATTGCGAGTGCAAAAAATGGGATATTTGCTGAAAGTGGAATCTTTCCGAATCAGGGAGCTCCAAGTGTTCAATACAATGGGAGAGAGGGATCGGGCCCCTGGAGGTGAAGTAGTGTACTATCGGGTATAGTCCCTTATCTAACCACCATTTGCAGGCGGTAATGTTGAGGCCAGGAGGAAAAGCCATATTGCGAAAGATATGAGCTAGGGGGCGCACAGCAGAGACCAATGTCAGTAGCCCACGAAGAGCGTCCCACAGGGAGCAGGAATGGGAGAGGGTAGGTGAGAGGATGGGATGCACCACAATAGATAATCTAAGGTGAATAAGGGGACAGCTTGGCGTTCGATGGACATCCAGTCCGGTTTTTCGTATTTGGAGTAGATCGTGGAGAGTTGGGCCAGGCGGGCTGCGAGATAGTATTTGTGGAGGTTGGGCAAGCCCAACCCTCCCCTACGCCTATGGAGGAAAAGTGTGTTTTGTGGGATACGGTACCCCTTGTTACCCCATATATATTTCAGTATCTTGCTTTGCAATGTTCGTAGGTGATCCTTCCTTACAGGAATAGGGAGTGCACAAAAGTAATATAAGATTTTAGGGAGAAGGGTCATTTTGATGGAATTGATCCGGCCTAGCCAGGATAATTCATGTTTGGACCATGTCTTGAGATCAGCTTCTAATTGCCTGTAGAATTTGGGATAATTTTGATTGTACAACGTCTCAGTCCTGGGTGTCAGTGAGATGCCTAAGTATTTGATGGAGGTATCGCTCCATTGGAATGGGAATGTGTGTTGAAGAGAGGAGGCCAGGTGGGTGGGGAGAGATATATTAAGAGCCACGGATTTGGAATAATTGACTCGTAACCCCGAAATTTTGGCAAAGTCATCCAGGACTCGAGATAGGTTAGGTAAAGTAGTGATGGGGGAGGTGAGAAATAAGAGTATGTCGTTTGCAAAGAGCCTGGCCACCACACTGGACTCCTCTGATGTCAGTATTGTGACGAACGGCTATTGCTAACGTTTCAATAGCTATTGCAAATATGAGGGGTGATAGGGGACACTCTTGTCTGGTACCCCTAGTGATAGGTATGGGCATGGAGTGGTATCCCTGAAGTCTAATTTGGGCCTTTGGGTGGGAGTATAAAGCTTGTAGAAGGCCAAGAAAGCGAACCCCGAATCCCCACCTTTCAAAGAGCTGGAAGATGTACTGCCAGGAGACCGAGTCAAAGGCCTTCTGGATATCTAGGGATACGAAGAAGCCCGATTGTTTAGGTCATATATTTACATCTTATTGCACATAGCTGTATATTAATATTTTATGTTTCATAAAGACAGAAAATAATAATATATAGCTACGTGCAATAACATGTAAATATATGACTATTTGAATTTATTAAAATCTCATCTTTTACACTTCTGCTTCCGTGTGCCTCATATAAAGTCCCGCCCTTTGCTCTCTTTTCTTTAAATATAATTATTATTACTAGTCAAACAACAATAGAATTCTTCTAATGCCTATGGGCGGAGCATTTGACCGTAAATGTCTACTTGTGGTGATCGTATGTTTTTAGCTGCTTCGCTGAATCTTCATGTCAAACGGTATTATACATATTTTTGATCATATCAAATGATACAATACTTTTTTGTTTCTGTTCATGTCAAATGGTTTACCCCAACAGCCAATGGAATTATGTTGTATTGAAGTTCAAGCAAATAACTTTGACCGCAGGTTCGATAGAAGATTCGACATGACGGTGACAATAGCGATCAGTGTCTATCTATCTATTTCAAACTGTTGTCACAACAATAGAAAAATATAATGGATATGAAAATAAAGCATTTTTTATTTCAGGTCTTTCGGATTTCAGATTCTGCATTTTTGTTAAAATGAACACGATAATCCCAGGAATTCAGACCAAAATGCATTCGGACGATAATGAATGCACATGTCTAAAAAGAAGCAGTATTATAGCTCCTTTGGCAAAGGCTTGACCAACTGCAAAAATCCTAGGAGCTCTTCTCTTTTTATAGGGTTCCCAAATTTTCCAGAAAGTAAAAAAAAAAAAAAAACTACTGGATAAAGTTTTTGTCTTAAATTAAATTATTATTTTTTTTTTTTTATAATATTAAACCCATTAACAAGTGCCCTCCTTTTACATTCTGGATGTACTTAAAAACACTCTGGAAAGCATAGGTGTGAACCCAGACAGATTTTTAATAATTCTATAAACTGGAACTTCAAGCTAGTATTTGGTGTCATGTAACAGTGACCACCAGTGCTACAAAAATACAGCTTTGCTATTCATTTCTGACTTCCTCTTCCCCTTGCAATCAAAAAGAAAGACAGACTGCTGTAATTTACAGCTGTCTGAAAACACAAAAGTCTTGCTCACACTTATCTTGTGAACTAAGTTGATTGGAAGTAGGAGTCAAAAGCAGGCATTTTACCACAACAAATGCAGTTTTCTCTGATATTGTTTGCCTTGGGTAACTACACACTCTTGATTTGGAAGCGCTCTTTCTGCAAATTTTCACTTTTAAAGGATTTATTACTGTTACTTTTTAAATCCCATTTTCTCTCACGTTTTAATTATTTTTATCCAAGATTTGTATCCCAATTTTCTTTAGTGTACCTGATACCTTTGAATTAAACTGTAGGACTCATGCTGAGCTTGTTCACACCTCTGAAGTGAGTGATTGGTTCAAAGTGGGAGTTAAAAACAACAGTTTTTTTGCCTTTAATTTATTTAGAAGCATTGCCCAATGCCAAGTAGTCTTATAAAGACAAAATATATAATATTTGCAGAAAATCAAGACAGTCCTTCAGTTCACATGCATAAGTTTAGCCCCTGTGCCTGAGATTCCAATATTTTTTTAAATTTAAAGCTGCTCCTTTGCTGTTACTTTTTTAATGGGATGGTATACAGCTTTTTTAATTATATATATATTGTAGACATGTCACTGGAGAAGTGATCGAGGGGGTGTACATCTCACCTAGGTTGCTACACAGTGTGAGATGGTAAATCCAGGATGGATCAGTTTCTCAGCAGCGATATGCTACTGAGTTGTTATTTAATTTTGCCGGGCCTGGGTTTATATGGAATGGCAGGTAGGTTTGGTAGAGGGACCTGTCATTCCACATCCCCCGATCCAGTTCTGGGTTTGGGATCAGGTGAGCTTTGATCCTAATTAGCCTGGGAAGCTAAAGGCTCTGCAGGGTCTGCAGGTGCTTGCTCTCAGCCAGGGAATGAACAATCTGTGTGTTGAAGGAAGCTGCAAGCACAGCCACTGCTGGAGCTAAAACTCACCCTGCGATGTCCAGGCGAAAGACGCTGTGTTTGTAAGTGTCAGATAGGTGAGCAGAACCTGTTAGTAAGCGCCCAGCCGGGCTAGGACTTTTATTTTTGTTGTACTTAGAAAGCACGGTGTTGCTGTATATTTTGTTTGCTGGACTGTTTGTACCACGAATAAACGCCAAGATCTGCTTTATAAATTCCAAGTCTGCTGTGAACTGTGTCCAAACACACCCTACCCCGGGAAGATCCCTTACAATATATATATATATATATATATATATATATATATATATATATATATATATAATTATAATTAGTATGGAAAATAAATTTAAGCACATTGCACATTAATATTGTAATTTTAATATTGTAACCGATCTCAGTTTTTTCATATGGTTTTGAGGGAAGAGGAGAGACCTGGTCTCTCCATAAAGAGGACTTGTTTTGCTTATTGCTTTCACAAGGCATAAACACAAGTTGAAAGGGACAGTGTAAAAAAGTTTTACATAAAATAAAAAAGTACCTTTGTCCCCCCATGATCACAAGCAAATGCAAAACATTGATTGCACCAAACTTGTGAGATATCGCCACGAACATCTGACTAGTAACCTGTAAAGACTTTTAAAGTGACTCCTATGGAGATTTTTAGACACTGTAGTTTGGCCACTGGTGTACACAATTTTAAAGTGTGACATGTAAGTTATCTATTTACTTGAAATAACATCATATTTTATATTAAAAATGGGTATTTTATTGTGCTTGTGAACAATAAAACACATTAAAGTGTATTTTTTTTCTAAAAAAAAAAATTTATTTAAAAAGTGGCTATGCAAATATTGTGCAACATAAAAAAATTCTAAACAATAACCCATTTATTATCCATGTTTCCTGCTTTCAAAAAAATTTATAATGTATCGAATGTACTAAGTAATTCTACAGCAAAAAAATGCATGTGACAGAAATGTCCGAATTGGCTTGGGGTAAAGCAGTTAAACTCTCACAAGAAATTAGGACCCTTGTGTATCAGTGGATCAAAATCAAGCTTTTTTTTCACATATACTTTAAAAGGAAAGGCTAACCTTCATCCCTGCGATACTGCGTCGCTTTACCTGACAATTACATGGTCATGCAGCTCTGTCCCCCCCATAAAATTGATGTCCTTTTTTCCCCACATATAGAGCTTTCTTTCTTTTGGTAGTATTTGATCACCTCTGCAGTTCTTATATTTTGGGCTATATACAAAAAAGTGCAACAATTTTGAAAACAATATTTTTTTCTTTCTGCTATAAAACATATCCAATAAAAACATGTAAAAAAAAAAAATCGAATTCCTTCATCAATTTAGGCCAATATATATTCTGCTACATATTTTTGGTAAAAAAAAAAATCACAAAAAGCGTATATTGATTGGTTTCTGGTTTTTATTTTTTGTACTATAAACAAAAAAGACTGACAATTTTGAAAAAAAAAAAAATCAATATGTTTTACTTTCTGCTATAATACATACCAAAAAATATATATATAAAAAAATGTATTTATCAGTTTAGGCCAATGTGTATTCTGCTACATATTTTTGGTAAAACAAAATCGCAATAAGTGTATATTGATTTTAATTTTTTTTTATTGTTTTTACTAGTAATGATGGCGATCAGCGATTTTTAGCGGCGCTGTGGCATTGCGGAGGACAAATTTGACCCTAAGTGACACTTTTTGTGGACCAGTGACATGATTACATTGATCAGTGCTAAAAAAAATGCACTGATCAATGTATAAATGACACTATCAGGGAAGAGGTTAACACAAGGGGGTGATCAAGGGGTTAACTATGTTCCCTGTATGTGTTCTAATTGTTCTGGGCTCACTGGAACTGATTACTGGGAACAGCAGATCTCCATGATGTCTCCTGTCAGAAAGGGGATCTGCCTCATATACATAGGCAGATCCCTGTTCCGCCTCTGTGTACCACGATCGCTGGCAGACAGAGTCTGTGGGACTTGTGGGGGCACTCCAGCAGTACATGCACGGACCGGCATACGGGTACGTCGGTTTGCGCAGGAGAGCTGACCTGCCACCAGGTGGCTGGTCAGCAAGTGGCTAAAGGATAAATTCACCTTTTGTACACCTCATCCCTAGTGTCACTTTAGATATCACTTAAAAGGTAAGTTCACCTTTGTAAACTTTTTTTCTAAATTCCAGCTCCCCTATGCACCAATATAGCATTCATGTACTTTTTTTTTTTGCAAAAATATCAAAACTTTCCATTAAATATAGAGTCACTTACTTTCCTTGTCTAAATCCGCTTTTCCAGACATTTCCATTAGTAATGTCTTCTTCCTGATCAGACTTTAGGTCATTACATAGGAAGGAGTTGACCAGCTGACCTCATTAGCACACACCCTGCATCATCCACCCTCCCATTCCCAGGTGCTAGATTTTTAAATGAAATGCAATCACCCTTCTCACTAAATACACACTATACAATCAGATTGCATAGTGTATGGTCATGTTTATACAACTAAAATTGCTAGTTGCACTTTCAGTGCCATTAATTGTTAATGGCCACCAAACACAGAAGCAAACACACATTTCTCTATATGAAAAAACAAGGGACAAATGCTGCAAAATGCACAGTAAAAAACACATAACCCACAAAAGGCCAAAATGTCCCATGACCCACATGTAGTGCAGCTAAATCAACAGTTTTTCCTATGCGTGTCACAGGGAAAACGAGACACAAAATGTGCGCTCCCGCTATGCTAGATGTGAATGGGGCCTGAAAGTGAAATTGGTGCGATAACACAAGAACAACAAGGCTCCATTCACATCTGTGCATTTCCTTGCATTTCAGAAATGCGTTGCACCAAAAATCGCAGTAAAAAACGCACCAAGCTCCACTCTAAAAAAAGTTTTTCTGTCCACTCCCTCCCATATACGTATGTATAAAGATGGCCACACACTATGCAATCTGATTGTGTATTTAGTGAGAAGGGTGATCCAGGGGCATACCAATAGGGGGACGGGGGTGCGGTCTGCCCCAGGTGCGACACTTTGAAGGGGTGTAAGTGGCCGAGTGACTTTGCTATGGGGGTGCGTTCCGCACCCGAGTCGGGGTGACATCGTCTGATCATCCCTGCTTTCAGTGGTTGCTCATTTTCACTTTATTTTTTAGAACACCCCCCAGTGCTGTGGCCACAATGGACTGTTCCAGACTGTCCAGTGAGTGACTGTATTCCCTCCTGCTAGCTCCGCCTCCACCCACCACTGCTGCCTGTGTGTGTCTGTCTCATCTCTCTCCGCTGGGGCAGCTGCTTCCACACAGTGAATAGGAGTCCTCCCTAGCCGAATGAGAGGCCGAGGTGGTGAGAAGGGGGGGATTGATGTAAGAAGAGGCTGCAGCCTGCCCTGCAGAATTGTGTCTACCCCTTTGCTTGTCTAAGGTGGGAGGTCACTGTGATTGCTATGTCCCTCTCCCTGCCATGTTTATTGTGTAGCTGTCTGACCTGATTGGGGGGTGATGTAAGAAGAGGCTGGCTGGAGGATTGTGTCTAACCCTGCCATGTGCTGGTCTGAGGGGGGGGGGCAGGGTGATTGCTGTGTCCCCTCCCCCTGCCATGTGTGTATAGTGTAGCTGACCTGATGTGGGGGGGGGGGGGTGATGTAAGAAGAGTCTGGAGGATTGTGTCTACCCTGTGCTGGTCTGAGGGGGGATCATGGTGATTGCTGTGTCCATCACCCCCTCCCCCTGCCATGTGTATAGTGTAGCTGACCTGATGGGGGGTGCAGAATGCAGTTATATGTGATATATACAGGGTGCAGAATGCAGATATGTGATATATACAGGGTGCAGAATCCATGCGTGTGCTGTATACAGGGAGCAGAATGCAGATATGTGATATATACAGGGTGCAGAATCCAGGCGCATGCTTTATACAGGGTGCAGAATGCAGATATGTGCTGTATACAGGGTGCAGAATCCAGGTGTGTGCTGCATACAGGGTGCAGAATGCAGATATGTGCTGTATACAGGGTGCAGAATCCAGGCGTGTGCTGTAAACAGAGTGCAGAATGCAGATATGTGCTATATACAGGGTGCAGAATCCAGGCGCATGCTGTATACAGGGTGCAGAATCCAGGCGCGTGCTGTATACAGGGTGCAGAATCCAGGCGCATGCTGTATACAGGGTGCAGAATCCAGGCGCGTGCTGTATACAGGGTGCAGAATCCAGGCGTGTGCTGTATACAGGGTGCAGAATCCAGGCGTGTGCTGTATACAGGGTGCAGAATCCAGGCGTGTGCTGTAAACAGAGTGCAGAATGCAGATGTGCGCTATATACAGGGTGCAGAATCCAGGCGTGTGCTGTATACAGGGTGCAGAATGCAGATATGTGCTGTATACAGGGTGCAGAATGCAGATATGTGCTGTATACACACTATATGCCACTGTGTTTTAGATTCTTTTTGACTCTGTGTGAGCATTGCTTCATGTGAAAGTTTTTCAAAATTAAAATTAATAAAAAACTACCTCCGCTCTACCATGAGTGAGACAAGATTGACAAATCTGGCCATACTTTCAATTGAACATGAATATGCAAAGACGATTAACTTTGATGCAGTCATTGATCAATTTGCAGAACTGAAGACTCGAAGGCAGAGGATGTGAATGACTCCTTTCAATATAGACTGAGCGGTCACTTTGGAGTTTGGATCTGTTTTTTGTTTAAAAAAAGCAGTATTATTCTGTTCAGTAAATGTTATAAATAATTGAAATAAGTTTAAGCAAGTTAATAACTTATTTTCCAATGTTTTTTTTTTCTAAGTTGACAAATTTGTGCAATAAATATTCTCGAGAAAATGAAAAAAAAATGTGGGTGTTCTTTCATTTAAAAGTTGGGGGGGGGGGGGGGGGGTGTCAGGTGTAGGATCTGCCCCGGGTGCCAAACGATCTAGGTATGCCCCTGGGGTGATCACTGATTTATTGCATTTCATTTAAAAAAATGTGTACCTGGGAATGGGAGGGTGGATGATGCAGGGTGTGTGCTAATGAGGTCAGCTGGTCATCTCCTTCCTATGTCACGACCTACAGTCTGATCAGGAAGAAGACATTACTAATGGAAACGTCTGGAAATGTGGATTTAGACGAGAAAAGTGAGTGACTCTAGATTTATTGGAAAGCTTCTGTATTTTTGAAAAAAAAAGTACATGAATGCTACAGTATATTGGTGCATAGGGGAGCTGGAATTTAGAAAAAAAGAGTACAAAGGTGAACTTACCCTTTAAGTGATATCTAAAGTGACACTAGGGATGAGGTTTTGCTATGGGTTTGTTACAAATTTACTGTCAGAAATAAGGGACAACCTATATTGCAGCGCATAGCCTTTTCCCCAGGTCAGCTGGCTCACAATAGCCAACAATTTGTGGGAACAGATAATCATGCCCCCATACAGCCATCACAGCAGCCATATTGTCAGTATGTGTTATTTAAATTTTCGTAGGCAGCCATAATTTTATATACGTAATTTCAGCAATGAGGCCTTAAATTTCTAAACCACAAAATTGCAAATTTCAGTTTACATTTTCAGTGTTGATCCCCAAAATTATGACAGTACCATGTGGGATTGTTTGTTATAGTTAATTTAAAAATGACACAAACTCCATTAAGTGACTTTTCACATTATATTACAAGGTTTAACATTTTAGATCAGCACAAGGCTACTTAACAGTGAACTGGTATTCATTTCTGTGGTTATACCAATTACAATAAAAATGTCACCATGTCAATATATCATTTCAGGACTATAAATGACAGATGATCTTCTATGTATTTGAAATAGAGGTTCAGACATGCTTTGAAATGCTATGCATTGTCTGCAGAACAGCTGCTACAATGATTTGCAAAGAATCAATATGGCTTAGAAATCATGGCAGCTAATGTGTGTGCATTTTTATTCAGACCCAGAGATTCTTAGTTCTTTCTTGAAAACAAAAATAGAATAAATGATGCTGGATACAATACAGACTTGGAATACATAGGTACTTCTTTTGAATCAAGCTTGTAAAAATGTTATATTATAGAAAACATCTACTAATACTGGGAAAAACTGAGTATTTTTGCTAAAGATTTAAAAAAAAGGAAACAACTATACTTTTTTTTTTTTTTGCTTTAAAATATGTTCCATGTGATGAGTTTTCCGCTTTACCTTACCTTGTAGCCTCCTTACAAGATCTACTGGCTCTTGTGAGAAGCATCATGACCAGGCTAGAACATCCTGTTGGGCAATATCTTAACATAAAGGTGCTTCTAAACATAAAAATGGCAGTCTTTGAGCTTGACATTTTCAGCAAATAAAAAGCAACTTCATATAGTCCAGCCAGTTGGTTTGAAGGAATAAAGTAACTGGATGAGTTAAAAATCATTGCCCAAACCCTATATTTCTCTCATAAATTGGTATCGGTCTATCTATACACAAGCTGTACCTTCTTCCTTTGTTCTGTATATTCTAGACAGAGGCTAGCAGGTGATCTTGACTTACCAATCATGGTGGTGAGGGGCAAAACTGGGGCAGGAGCTTTACATGGCCCTGGACATCTCCTGCACACTGCAGGACCAGCTGTGAAAATGATAACCCAGAACTGCAGATTACACTGAGAGAACAGCTCAATGTGACTGGCAGTTCATTCTGAGTGAGTACTGTGCTACTGGTACAGTAAAAAGCATCCTCCTTGGTAATCTTATATTTATTAGAAAAAAGACAGAAAATTTTCATTTTTGGTAGCCTTAGGTTATGTCTGCTGTGTGCACAAAAAGTGACAATGTAGATGTCTACTAGCGATAATACGAACGTACCTGGTTCAGTTTCAACCCGGTAAATATTTGCCAGCACATCATGGATCTTCAGACAAAGTCAAGAGTGCAATGTTTCAGAGCCTTGCAAAGCCCCTTCATCAGGCGAGTGACAATTATGGATGTCTTTTGGGGACATTAACAATAGTAATGACCCAAACATACCTGGTTCAATATAGGGTACGTATTCGAATGTCATATCTGAATCCCTTTGAAATCCATAAGCTCTGTTATTAGAAATCAGTTGGCCATTTTCTAGGCTAATAGGCAAGGGATTATAAAACAAAGAGAATAGAGATTGAAGTACCCTGATGGACATGTACTAAAGCAAAAATAAAAAGTCTAAAAAGAAAAGACAGCAGCGATTTTAAAAATCTGCAGGTAGGGGGGGGGGGGATTTGATGGGAACAGTAGCCTGCATTTGATTGGCAAGTGGCTGCATTTGATGGGCACAATGGCTGCATTTGATGGGCACAGGTGGCTGCATTTGATGGGCACAGGTGGCTGCATGTGATGGGCACAAGTGGCTGCATTTGATGGGACAGGTGGCTACGTTTGTAGGGCACAGGTGGGCAAGTGGCTGCGTGTGATGGGCACAGGTGGCTGCATTTGATGGGCACAAGTGGCTACGTTTGTAGGGCACAGGTGTCTGCATATGATGGGTACAAGTGTCTATGTTTGGGCACAGGTGGCTGCATTTGATGGGCAAGTGGCTGCATTTGATGGGCACAAGTGGCTGTGATTTGGCACAGGTGGCTTCTTTTGATGAGCACACGTGGCGGCATTTTATGGGTAAGTGGATGCATATGATGGGCAAAGGTGGCTGAATTTGATGGGCACAAGTGGCTGTGTTTGATGGGCACAGGTGGCTGTATATGATAGACACGATTGGCTGCAATTGATGGGCACAGGTGGCTGTGTTTGGGCACAGGTGGCTGTGTTTGGGCACAAGTGAGTGCATTTGATGGGCACAAGTGAGTGCATTTGATGGGCACAAGTGGCTGCAGTTGATGGGCACAGGTGGCTGCATCTGATGGGCACAAGTGGCTGTGTTTGGGCACAGGTGGCTGCATATTATGGGCACAAGTGGCTGCATTTGATTGGCACAATGGCTGTGTTTGATGGGCACAAGTGGCTGCATTTGATGGGCACAATGACTGCATATGATGGGCACAGGTGGCTACATATGATGGGCACAAGTGGCTGCATTTGATGGGCACAGGTGGCTACATTTGATGGACACAAGTGGCTGCGTTTGGGCACAAGTGGCTGCGCTTGATGGGCACAATGGCTGCGTTTGATGGGCACAGTGAGGCTGCATTTGATGGGCACACGTGCAGCCGCCACTGTATATGTCATACGTATAGTGTCATTTCTGTCTGCTGTCTTGTGTCTCTGTTATCTGCATGAGGCGCTTCTGACAAGTTTTCCTGACACCAAGTAAAAAAGGTGACAGGGGAAGGATTTCTAGCAGGTTGGTAGCCTCAGTTCTGTTCCTGTGTGCTGTGTGGAGGAGTGTGTGTCCCTTCCTTCCAACCAGTTCCCAGGGCTCTCTAGTGTGTCTTTTCAGCTCTCTAGGCCTTTTTTTTCTGACAGCTTAAGCGTGCTATATATTGTGGACTTTGAACAGTTGTAGAGAAGAGAAGACTGCAGATAAACATGTACAAGTAATGTAGCAGGATTTGTTTCATCATGGTGTATGACCTGAGGCCATTAACTACACTGGTCATATGTAAGGATTTACAGCCACTTTAAATAACATGCTTGGAAGATGCACTGGACCTGTCTGTGAAGTGGTATATCTGTACAATGTATACATTCTACAACAGCAAAATGGGCATTCACAAAAAAAAAAAAAAAAAACACAACTTGAAGCCCATGGCATTTTTTTAAAATTCTGAACCCACATGTTAAAATCTGCATTTTTTAGAACACTATTTATTTAAAATCCCAATACAATTACATTGTTTCTGAAAGCAGAGTAATGTGCTTAGTACTGCAAAAGTGAATGAGGGGCTCTACAGCCACCCAGATAATTTTTTTCAGCTAAGTCAATCACTGGCTGAGAAGAACGGTGCCAAACTAACAGCTTCAGCCTTTATACAGCCTACAGTTGTCAAGTGGTTAAATTGTAGGTAAATGACAGTTCCCTTTGTCTATATCACAACTTTATCGGTTTGATAGGTTTGATAAAGATATTAGGAGGGCACCCCACACAAAAAGAAATGGTGTGGGACTCAATCCAAAAAAACACTTATCAAGAATAAGTGCATGATATGAGTCTCATATGGATGTGAAGCGGGACCCATGCAAGAAAAAAATTACATTAGGTCCCTTTCAAAATTCCGTACCAGACCCTAAGGGTCCGGCATGAATCTCCAGGGGGCACCCCATGCAAAATCAATCAAAAAAGCATGGGGTCTCCTCCAAAATCTATGTCAGATTTTATCTGAGCACACAGCCTGAAATGCTCCAGCACCCTCCCACTCAAGCTGAAAGCTGGATGTAAACAAAGGGTGATGTATTCCAGGTGATACCACTAGCCAAATATCAACATAATTATAAAAATGTAAAAAGTATTTGCACCCTTTCTGATTTTTTTTTTTTTTTTGCATATTTGTTGTCACACTTAAATGACTCAGCTCATCAAACTCATTTTATTATTACACAAAAATAACCAGAGTAAATACAAAATGCAGTTTTAAATGATGGTTTCATTTATTTACTGTCTAATCCTGCCTGACTTTATGTGAAAAAGTAATTGCCCCCTAAACCTAATAACTGATTTTGCCACCCTTGGCAGCAACAACTGCAATTTTAGTGTTTGTGATAACTGCCAATGAGTCTTTCACATTGCTGTAGAGCAATTTTAGCCCACTCTTCTTTGCAGAATTTTTTTAATTCAGCCACATTGGAGGGTTTTCCAGCACGAATGACCTGTTAGCATCTCAATTGGATTTAAGTACAGTCTTTCACTAGGCCACTCAAAACCTAAATTTTGCTTTGTTTGAACCATTTGGAGGTGGACTTCCTGTTGTGTTTCATACCATTGTCCTGCTGCATAACCCAAGTGCACTTAAGCTGGAGGTCATGATGGCTGGACATTCTCCTTTAGGATTTTCTAGTAGAGCTCAGAATTCATGGTTCCATCAATTATGGTAAGTTGTTCAGGTCCTGAAGCTGCAAAGCAGCCCCAGACCATCACACTACCACCACCATGTCTGACTGTTGGTATGCTGTTCTTGCTATGAAATGTTGTATTAGTTTTAAGCCACATGTAATGGGATGCGCGCCTTCCAAAAATATATCTTTGTCTCATCAGTCCACAGAATATTTGCCTAAAAGTCTTGGAGATAATCAAGATTTTTTTTGGTAAATGTGAGATGAGCCTTTGTGTCCTTTTTTGGTCAGCAGTGGCTTTGGCCTTGGAACTCTCCTGTGGATGCCATTTTTGCAGTCTCTTTTATATTGTTGAATCATGAACACGGATCTTACCTGAGACAAGTGGGGCCGGCAGTTCTTTAGATGTTGTTCTGGGTTCTTTTAAGACCTCCTGGATGAGTCGTCGTCGTCGTGCTCTTGGAGTAATTTTTGTTGGCCGGCCACTCCCGGGAAGGTTCACCACTGTTCCAAGTTATCTCAATTTGTGGATAATGGCTTTCCCCATGGTTCACTGGAGTTCCAAAGCCTTAGAAATGGCTTTGAAACCCTTTCTAGACTGATACAGGTAAATTACGTTGTTTCTTATCTGTTCTTGACATTTTTTAGATTGTGGCATGATGTGTGATCTGTTAGCGTGCTTTACTTTGTCAGACAGCTTCTATTTATGTGATTTCTTGATTCAACAGGTCTGGCAGTAATCAGGCATGGGTGTGGCAAGTGAAATTTAACTCATCTTTCCAAAAATGGTGGTTAATCACAGTTCATTCATGATTCAGCATGGGAGGGGGTAATTACTTTTTCACAGGCAGGTTTGAACAGCTTTTTTCCTTAATAAATGAAATAATAGTTTAAAAACTGCATCTTGGATTTACTTAGGTTATCTTTGTGTTATTAAAATTAGTTTGATGATCTTTTTTTTTTGATGATTTTAATCATTTAAGTGTGAGAAATATGCAAAAATTAGAAATCAGGAAGGGGCAAACACTTTTTCATGGCACTGTATATACCATAGTTTGTAGACGCTATAACTTTTGTGCAAACCACTCAATATATACTTATTGGATTTTTTTACCACAAATTTGTAGCAAAATGCATTCTGGCCTAAATTTATGAAGACATTTTTTTTTTATTGGATATGATTTATAGCAAAAAGTAAAAAATTTTGTTTTATTTTTTTAAATTTACCTTTTTATTTTTTTTGTTTACAGTGCAAAAAAGAAAACCACAGTGGTGAACAAATACCACCAAAAAAAAATTGTGGAAAGAAAAAATACATAAATTGTATTTGGGTACAGGGTTGAATGACCGCACAATTGTCAGTTAAGGTAACGCAGCGTCATAACGCAAAAAGTGGCCTGGTCAATTGATTTTACAGAGCTATATTCATTTGCATATTTTAATATCGGCTTGAAATTTATGGCAAACTAACAGCACCTGTAGGTGCAAGTCGGTCATGTGCCATTTTGTTGCCATGTGTGCATTTGTTGTTAGATTGAAGTCCTTCACATCCACTCTTGTATTCCTCTAAACAAAAAAATTGATTTCCACTGACTGCAACGTTTAGTAAGTAGTGGTAAAGTGATTAGGCACTCCCCAAAGGCTCCTTGTAAGAACGTTACACACACACAAACACACTACCATTGAAAGTGTTGTGGACTGCATTAGAGTAGTGATTGCAATGAGGTAGGGATTTTGTAAAAGTCAGCATAACTTATATGCCGCCTACACACGATCGGACATTCCAACAACAAAACCGTGGATTTTTTCTGAAGGATCTTGGCTCAAACTTGTCTTGCATACACACGGTCACACAAATGTCAGAAATTCCGAATGTCCAGAATGTGGTGACTAGGGATGAGCATCAAGTTCGAGCCAAACTCATGTTCGACTCGAACATTGCCTGTTCAGTGAACAGTGAACAATTTGGGGTGTTCACGGCAAATTCGAAAAGCCGCGGAACACCCTGTACAAGTCTATGGGAAAAATCTAAAGTGCTAATTTTAAAGGCTAATATGCAAGTTACTGTCCTAAAAAGTGTTTGGGGACCTGGGTCCTGCCCCAAGGGACATGGATCAATGCAAAAAAAAGTTGTAAAAATGGCCGTTTTTTCTTGAGCAGTGATTTTAATAATGATTAAAGTAAAACAATAAAAGGGTATTACCCCACGTCACTAGCGTCAGAGGGGAGCGGGGTCAGGTGACGAGTGGCCCTGCCCTCCGCATATAGCAAATGTCAGGCCGCCGGGATCCCCGCAGTGTCTCCTCTGTGGAGACAGAAGATGGATGGATGCGCTGCGCTGGATCAGATCAGCCATCGCTGGACCCCGGAGAGATGATCATCCGTCGCTGGATAGCAAAAGTGGATTACCACCGCTGAAATCTTTTATTTTTGTATTTTTTTTATTTTTAATAAAGGAATTTTCAAACCTGTGTTTGTCTTATTTATTATTTTTTACACTTTTTTGTGAAATAAAAAACAGGGGGGGGAGGATTTGGGGGTCCCCTTGTTAAACCTGAAGGGTCTGGTATGGATATTTAGGTGGAACCCCACGTCAATTTTTTTTTATTTGACGCGGGGGTTCCCCTTAATATCCATACCAGACCTGAAGGGCCTGGTAATTGAATTTGGGGTAACCCCACGCTTTTTTTTTTTTTTTTTTTTGTCAATGACTTTCAATGAGTGTTCTCTGTATTACTGGAGCCGACAATTCATTATAGCCACGAGTGATTTTTAAAGGACTTTTTTCTGCAGAAATGACACTTTGTGCAGGGACAGTTCTAAGCACGGGAAACATGTGCCCCTTCACAGGCATACTATAGACAACCCCCAGGTATGAAATTTAAAGGAATATTACACTTTTATTGTTTCACTTTAATCGTTATTAAAATCACTGCTCCTGAAAAAACTGCAGTTTTTAAAACTTTTTTTTGCATTGGTACATGTCCCATGGGGCAGGACCCAGGTCCCTGAACACTTTTCAGGACAGTAACTTGCATATTAGCCTTTAAAATTAGCACTGTAGATTTTGAACATTTGAGTCCCATATACTTTAATCGGGTTCTAAAGTTCACACAAAGTTTAGGTCTGTTCGCAAGTTATGGTGCGAACCGAACCGGGGGTGTTCGGCTCATCCTTAGTGGTGACGTATAACATGTACAATGGGACTATAAAAAGGAAGTTCAATAGCCAGTGCACCACCCTTTGGGCTCCTTCTGCTAATCTCATGTTTATCTCGTGTTAGTAGAAGTTTGGTGAGAGACAATTCACTCTTTTCAGCCTTGTGCTTTTCAGTTCGTTACTGCTTGTCAATTTGTGATTGTGGGTTTGTTTCTGTTCCACAGTGCGTGTTGTTAGTTCATTCCTGTCTTTCAGTTCGTTCTATTTAATAGTTCGTATCTGTTTTTCAGTACGTTCTTGTCCGCTCGTCTCTGATTTTGAGATCGTTCTTCTTAGGTCCTTTCTGATTTTTAGTGCGTTCTGTCAGTTCGTTCTGACAAGCCGTTAGTTTTAAAGCCATGTTGCGGGTACATACTCATCATAGAGTTAGTGCTGTGCAAGGGCTCGGTGTTAGAGAAGTCCAGTCCATGAACAGGATGAGGAGAAGTTCATGGACAAAGAATTGGTTGCTCCAGCGTGACCAATTCTCTCACAAGCCTTTGCTGCGGGAGATCCGGGAGAATAATCTTGATGATTTCAGGAATTATCTCTGGATGATGGACCCCATTTTTCACCATCTATTGACTTTGCTGTCCCCTTATATTACCAAGCAGGACACCTGCATGCGACAAGCCATCACTCCCGAGCAGAGGCTTGTTGCCACCTTGCGGTACTTGGCGACGGGGAGAAGTCTCCAGGATATCAAGTTTACGACTGGAATCTCTCTCCAGGCTCTGGGGATCATTATTCCAGAGACCTGTTCTGCCATCATACAGGTCCTGCAGAAGGACTATATTAAGGTAAGTTTTCTCCTTTTACATCACATATTTAATGTTTGCTAAGGTATTGTATTTATTTCATCATTCCATAATTACCATTATTGTAATATGCTATGTCTTCACCCATGCTGGAAGCTTTTAAAGTTCGTTTTTTGTCCTTCATGCATATTTGCCTTCACTTACCTCCCCAGTATGCTATCCTGGGCCAATACACACCTAGCCTAGTCACTTAACAATGTATTTTGTCAGCTCCCTTGTATTGCTTACCCTAAACACACCCTAAAATGTATACCAATGTCATTGTTGTCCTTAAATTCAGACAGAGTGCAAAAGGCTTTTTTATTGGGGGGGGGGGGGGGCAAAACTCATGTGGACAACTAATACCAATACTCTATCTGCTGACTTTTCCAAACCCACGCACGCTATACCTACCTCTTTTGTGTTCATATTTATGGATGAATTCACCAAAGCATGTATTGCAAGGGCCTGCCTGAATACTTTCAAATGGTACTGTTTAAAGTTTTGTTCTCTTATTCTCTATTTTCTTGATAGGTAATTGCAGAATGTAAAAAATGTGCTTCAATTTGGACAGTGTGTATTCCTATTTTTTGTATCATGACACTTCTTACCTATCCAGTGGGTTGCCAATAGTGTAAGTAAGGAGGGGCTGGCCAAAGTAACACACATTATGTATGCATTCATCTCTCAATGAAGTGGAGAGGGTTACCTGACCAAAATATCTACCTATCCCCCCCCACCCTAAAATTTTTCTAATGGGCCATTAGAAGGGGTGAGGAATCTGATAAGTGGACCTTATTATACGTTTGTCTTTAAATACTGCTTAAAATAAATGTTATACTTATGTTGGCCAAGAATGATTGTGTATAATCTGCTTGCAATGTTATGTGCAAAAGTACTAATTTTCTTTTTTCTTGTTTGACTTCACAGTTTCCTTCAAACCCACAGGAATGGCAGACTGTGGCCTCCCAGTTTACCCAGCAGTGGTGCTTTCCCAACTGCGGAGGGGCAATAGATGGGAAGCGACACACGAGTTCCTGTATGTGGACATGGAGAAAAATGGCCGGATGTTGGATAGTGGCGTCATCCAGATGGAGTTATTCAAATGTCTCCAGAATGGCGGCTTGGGCTTCCCACCTCCAGAAGACAATGTGCCAGGACTCCCGTTTGTCTTCGTTGCTGATGAAGCTTTTGGGCTGGATGACCATCTGATGCGGCTGTTCCCCATAAGGACCCTCACCCCGGACCAGAGGGTTGTTAATTACTGGCTGGCTAGAGCCAGAAGAGTGGTGGAGAATGCCTTTGGAATAATGGCCAGCTGGTTCCGTCTATTTCTCACAGCGATCAACATGGCGGAATAAAAAATAAATCATATTGTCCTTGCATGCTGCATACTCCATCATTTCTTCAGGAAAAATGCATCAAACTATGTGGCCTCAGTTAGGACTGAGGCCAGCTTTCCTGACCCTTCAATCCTGATGGCTCTTGAAGCTGGCCGTCCTGGCTTGCCCCCCAAAGCGCCCGCAAAGTTCGACAAAAGTATGTAGAGTACAGGCTATGACAGACAATGTCTAAAACATGTTTCAAATAAAAAATCTTTTTATAAACCAAACTCATATTTAATTTGATTTACTGCTTGTGTTTCTTTTAGCTGTCTCCTCGGTTATCCAGTGTCCTTTTATTTTAGGCCATTTTATTCAATAGTGCAAACATAATTTATTTGATACATGAGGTGATACTCTCTTCTTCAGCTAACTACTATGTTGTGGGCCTGCTACACACACAATGTTTTTTTTTTTTTTTCAAAATGGTTTTTATTGAGTTTTGCAATTGTACATTTATGCAAGTATACAATAGGTACAATGTATTAATAAACTGGGTGTATATAGCTTAATAACATCAGCATACAAGCAGGTATGATGGTAGGGAAGGGAGAGAGGTAAAGAAGGATGGGGTGGGGGAATGGGAGGGGGGGGGGTTGGGAAAGGGGGAGAGGAAGAGAGGAAGGAGAGCTGCGACAGTACTATGAATCATATACCACCTCATCAGAAGTTTCTGTGTGAGTTCCCATAATGCGGAGCACGCAGTGTAATTGTAAATAGACTTGATCGCTGGTTGCCACTGTTGATCTGAGAATTTTTCCCTATGAGGGGTTTGGTTTTGTAAAACGTATGTTTCTCCTGCAGAGTGGAGTAAATGATGAAGGTCCCCTTAGGGTTGTGTTCGTTTTGGAAGAGGAACTTCCATATGGTCAGTGGTAGTGAGCCTCCTAGAGACGGGTGTGCTGTGAGGCAATGTTGTATTATAGTATGTAAAGTAATCCCTGGTGTGGGTTTCGAATTGCTGTTGTATATGCGAATGTGAGTTGGTCTTAATTAAAGAGCGGAGTTCAGATGTGTGGGTCGCTAGCCCTGTTACCCAAGTAGGGATGGGCAGGTCAGGAGTAAGCAATTGCAGTGTCTCGAGAGGTATGGATATGGGTCTCAATGAAAGATTCGTCCATTTAGTGTGATGTAGTATTCTCCAGGTTTTAACTGTGGCTTGTATGGTAGGAGAATAGAGGGACATTTGTGGAGACTTGGTGGTTGTGCTAAATAACCAGTTGGATAGGTTATAACCTGGTGTCATTACGTTCTCGATGTCCCCCCCCATAAAATCGTGGTGTTTGCATTCTTTCATTTGGGAGAGTATGGTAGCAAGATAGTAATCCTTAATATCTACATGTCTCATAACCCCTACTGGTCTGTGTTTGATAAGCTTTGTATGACTACACCTTGATTTTTTGGCTTGCCAAATGAATTGCGTCAGTGCAGATTGCAGAGAATTAAGGTATGAGTGCGGAATAGGTATAGGGAGTATACCAGCTTAGGTAGAGCCATCATTTTGAAGGCTGCCAAACGGTCCGCCCAGGAGAATTCATGTTTCGAGATCTTTTCCATTTCTCGGAGTAGCATATGTTTGACATCAGCGTAATTACGGGTAAAGAGCGCTTTCGTGGATCTAGTGATATGGATGCCTAGGTACGGCAGTCCTGTGTCCGCCCAAGAGTAAGGAAACATGTTTCTAAGTAGGTTGCTAGTGATCGCATCCAGGCCTATGTCTGGTATAAGAGATTTATGCTAATTTACCTTATAATAAGATACATCACTAAACCGTTTCAAAAGTAGTTGAACCGAAGCCAGGGAAGGTAAGGGGTCTGAAATCATCATTATTACGTCGTCGGCAAATAAATTAATTTTGTGTTCCGTCTTGCCAATGGTGAATCGTCTTATGGTGCGATGTGTTCTAGAGTGTTTGGCTAAGGGTTCCATTATCAAGTTAAAGTGGAGACAGGGGGCAACCTTGGCGTGTGCCATTGGTAATCAGGAAAGGTTTAGATAGCATTTCCATTTGCTTTTTGTTGGGGGCGTATAAAGCCAGGATGGTATATCTGGTGTTATTCAAAGAGCAGTCTAGTGCTAGGTATCTGCCATTTATATCTACTAGGCTGTTATGAAGAGAGAAAGATAGGGTATTTTTTATCGCTATCAAAACTCTGTTCTTTTTGTTAGGCCCTGAGGCTCGAAAGACATTGGGAAAGTTCGTGTTGGCGCAGGAGTGTTCAGCTGTGATTTTAAAGTGCGTCTCTTGAACGCAAAGGACATCGCAGTGGGATGCTAGTGCAGTTTTCCACAGAGATGACCGCTTGGCTGGGTGGTTGAGACCTTTCACATTCAGTGATAAAAATTTGGGCATTTTGTGTGGAAGTGTGTAATTGCAGTGGGAGCTTTAGTACTCCCAGTTCGTAGACGATCTACTGTTCTACTGTTGTTGGTGAGGAAACTTCGGGGGTGATGGATCCTCTGGCTGGTGCTTGTAGTAGGTGCGGGGACAAGTGCATCTCTGCTGTCTCCGCTCTCCAAGGAAGGGATAGGTAAAGGGATGAAAAAAGGGACAATCAATGCAACAAAACTGAAACAAGAGCAAAAAAAGGGAAGGAGGGGAGATGAGGAGGGGGAGATAGGGCAAAGTTCAGTAGTATAGTAGCTGGACTACTGAGCAAGATTCGGAGGGTAATAGTTCGTGGACAATTTGTAATGAGCAGGCACTGGAACGGAAGCTGCAGTGGAGTTCAGAACAGTAATACCACTAACCTTACTATCATTTGTTGGAATAGATCCCAAGGTCTGTGGAGCCAGGGTACTGATTTTCAGCAGGTGGCTTCTGGGTTGGCATTAAGTTTTCCAGAACGATGCCCCATTCTCGGAGAAGCTGTATGCCTTCTTCCACTGTATGGATGCTGTATTTCTTCCCATTTCTATTGAGCAATAGCTTGGCGGGGTATCCCCACTGATATGGGATCTTATGATTATTTAGCGGTTTGGTAATTGTATGTAGTTGGCGCCGTTGTTGGCGTGTGTATTGGGAGATATCCACAAAGAATTGTAGCTTCTGACATGTTGGAGGAAGATGTTCCATACGTCTTGTTTTTGCCAGAAGCATATCTTTAGTGTGGAAGAAGTGAATTCTCATGAGCGTATCGTGTGGAACTTCCACAGACAGGTAAGATGGCTTCGGTAGCCAGTGGATACAATCAATGATCGTTTCTATTGGAGGTAGTTCTGGTAGGATTGAGGATATCATCTTTCTAGCATAAGATTGTAAATCTGAGGGTAAGATTGTTTCAGGTATCCCCCTTATTTTTACGTTGTTGCGCCTCGAGCAGTCTTCAAGGTCCACCATTTTATCTCGGACCCACTGTTGTTCTTCCCTTGTGTGGTCATGAGCATTGACCAAGTCATTGACTGTGTCAGTAATAGTGCCCATCTGCCGTTCGATATGACCCACTTTATTACCCATGGTAATCATTTCAGATTTGAACGCTGTAAATAGTGATGAAATATCATTGTGTAAGGAGCTGTGCAGAGAGATCAGCATGTCCTTTAACGTGGTATCTATCACCGGTTGGTTGGTAGTGGGGAAGGCCGCAATAGGGGAGGATGCCGGTGTCTGCGCAAGGAGACTGTCCAGTGCAGGCCTTACTTCCGGATCCTGGGTGGCGGCATCAAGTCGCATCCGCGATTTACCCGAACTGCTGGTGGCCGACTGTGGTCCTGGTGAGGATATGGGATCTGTGCCGTTCTCCTGTGGCTGGACATTCAGGACATCCGCATCAGGCAGGTCAGTGTAGGCCCATTCGCCTCGTGGTGTGTGATTGCGGGCGCCATCTTGAGAGCGGCCTCCGGAGAAGAAGAAGTCCGTTCGTTTCTTGGGGTGCCTGTATTCTTTGCGTTTGCGGGTGAGTCCGTGCTGGTTCCCCAGCATGTGGGGATCTATGTGGCTAATTTTCGCTGGTTAGACTAGCAGTATTCAGCTACGTTTCTCCGTTCAGTGCAGGAGCTGAGGAGTTAGGCTTCCATTCAGCTCGGCAGTTGGACACGCCCCCCACACACAATGTTTTTTTGTTGTTAATGTATGTAATGCATTAATGATAAAAATAGTCATGCTTTTCAGCTCCGTGAATTAATTGCTTTGAATCCCTAAAATGGCCTGATTGGGGCAAATTTTAGACCACTGTGGGGGTTATTTACAAAAGGAAATTAGCCTTTAGTAAATACCCCCATTGTCACTGTAACTACACCAAATTACTCCAAAAACTGTCATTGAAATAAGAAGCCACACATTGTTGCGTACAAAACATTTTACTCTGTGCACATTCACATGTGCGTTTAAAAAGTTTTTTTTTTTAAACAAACCAACATCTTTGATGTATAACATACATTTGTGACAGTATATAGCCTTTTTTTGGTTAAACAGGCATGTTTAAAACCATAAAACATCCACATCCACAACTCAGGAACTTACAAAGTTCAACTTTGATAAATTTAAGTCAATGTGTGACATTAGTATGTCAAAACTGTGTTGATTTTGCCTTCATCAGATTGGATGATCTCATCCCTGCAAAAGCCACATTTTGAAGATGCACACAAAATGGGAGTGAAAATGTGGATTTCCCTCCTGATTCCATGCCTAATGTCAACATGTGCTAGCTCACATCATGGAGGATCAATGGACGTGTTTCCGGGGTACAACCCCTTCCTCTCATCTACTTTAGTTGCGAGGAAGGGGTTGCACCCACAAAACGTGTACATTGATATCCCATGATGGGAGATAGCACATGTTGACACACTGTGTGCATCTTCAAAAATTGGCTTTCAAATTAGTTTAAAACTTTAGTAAAAATAAAAAATACAATGACAAACTGTTCAATTTTTGGGTCTTTTAGATCCTGCCTAAAACATCAATGATGTTCTTTTTTTTTTTGTACATCATTGGCCTTCTCTAAATCCAGATTGCACACCATTATCTCCCCGATGAGGATCTGTGCACGTGCACTGTTGAAATTAGTTTCTTCTTCCAAAACATCCACATCACCCAAAAATAAAAAAACACACCATGTATTATAAATATGAAGGAATACATCTATTACCTGAAGCTGTGGTCTCAGACACTGGCCTGTTAACTATTGGTAACTATTTCACCCACTTCATGAACCTCTCCTCCCTCCACATCTTCTTCAGGGTGTGTGGGGATTTCCCCTTCTTCTGGAGTAGTGGGGTTTCTGGTCTCCTCAGAGTCTTTTCTCCCCTATGTGAATAATAAAAAAGGTATACTTAGCACACAGATATTTGAGGCAAGAAATAGAAATATGAAACATTGCTTAGAAGTGTCGTACAATTGTCGGTTTTGGCAGAGATCCAAGCTAAAGACATGATTCTTTACCTTTCTTAAAGCTGGAATACTTACTTTAAACAAACAAAAAACAAAGATTATTCAGCATATCACGAGAAATAATAAGAAATCCGTTTGTCAGAACTGTGTGTGAATATCAGCAGCAAAGCAACTTCATTATTCTAGCATTCTAAAGAAGAAGAGATTGCGCTGCATTGAAAGATTTAAAAATTTGCAGCATGCCATTATGAACGCTAGTTTTACAAGACTGAGCGCTTCCATCTTGTACTTGATTGTGAGCATGCGTGGAATTTTGTGCGTCGGACTTGTGTACACACGCTCGGAATTTCCAACAACAATGTTAGTTGTCGAAAAATTTGAGAACCTGCTCTCAAACATTTGTTGGCGGAAATTCCGAAAGTGTGCTATTGGGTAGTGGCTGCAATAGATTAGGGACTTTGTACAAGTCAGCATTTAAGATTTACCCCAGGGATGGAAGTGCCATTAGTGGTAAAGTGATTAGGCCCCGAAGGCTCCATGTAAAACACTATTTTTAATCTGGGCTACCAATTTTACTATTATTGATAATATTATTTTCATGCTGAGTTGAGCTTTAGGCATTAATTTGTTCGTTGATGATTCAAGATCAGATCTAGTTCTCCTTTGAATTTATAAAGAATACAATTATTTGTAGTAATTACACATCTTTATTTTATTAATATTCTAGCAAATTTGGTTTGAATCATGCTGCCTTTTCATCATACACACTTTGTTAAAAAAACGTACCCTTTGGGCCCATTTACTTCTGGCAATTTGGAATTGTGGGCGAAATAGGCTCAATTTTGCCCATGATTCCAAATCATGTGACAATTGCTGCAAAATATGCAACGTGCATTTGGGTGCTATTGGTTTTAAATGGTCCCCCAAAACAAGATGCTGTTTTTCCATGATTGTCATGCAACAGCAATTGCATAAATTATATTGCCAAAAAGGAGCAGGAGCTTTTTTCGGGTGACAAATGCACAATTGCACATAGGGCAGCCCATTGAAGTGAATGGGCTTTCCTGTGTGACATGCAGAATTGTTGAAAATCACGTGAAAATGTGAGAATGGGAATACGAGTTCCCACTACCCAAAGTTATATTGCAGTTTGTCCCTAGCTGTTATTTTGTTGGACTGTTATTACCTAAGATCAGTTCTTATTAAAAATTATATTATTAATATATAATATAATTAATATTAATATTCTTATTTTATACTTGGAAAGTAATTATTTATTTGGAAATTTCCCATGGCACCAACCATTATTGCTTGCTTGCCCCCCCTTTTCCTGGCCTTCCGGACTGCATGCTCTGTTAAGGGTCTGGTATGGATTTTGGGGGGGGGAGGCACACAATATTTTTTTTAAATATTGGCATGGGGTTCCTCTTAAAATGCATACTAGACCCAAAGGAATTTTTAATTGCCGGCATTCTCTTGTTCATATTTCAGCTGTCAGTGGGGAAGCCTGCTGACAGCTGATAAGTCATTGGTTGTTAAGGAAGCTTCCCGGCCCGCTACTTAACAACCATCTATGATTCATGCCAAATTCAAATTGGTCGATAATTTTTCAACCAGTCTAAATTCAAATCATTCCAAAAAATTGGAATTTGTTAGAAAACGAATATACGACATAAAATTAAACAAATTTCAATGAAACACGTTATTATTTCATTTGGAGATTCGGATACATCCGAATCTCCATAATAACCAAAGATTTGTCCGAATTTATATTGAAAGTTTTTAACTGCTTCCCGATCAGTGCACAGCGATATACATCGGCAAAATGGCACTGGTGGGCAAAAGTATGTACAGGTATGTCCCCTTTAAGAAGCGCATGCCCGCCGTGTTCTCTGTAAGCTTGACCGCGGGTCCCACAGACTCGATGTCACGGAGAGGTAGAACGGGGAGATGCTTTTGTAAACATAACATTTCCCCATTCTGCCTAGTGACAGGACAGAGTTCACTGCTCTCTGTCATCGAGATTAGTGATCGCTGTCATTTGTGTTGTAGCCCCTCCCTCACAGTTAGAATCACTCCCTAGGACACACTTAACCCCTTCATCACCCCTAGTGGTTAACCCCTTCACTACCAGTGTCATTTACATAGTAATCAATGCATTTTTATACCACTGATAGCTGTAGAAATAACAATGGTCTCAAAATAGTGTAAACAATTTCCAATTTGTCTGCTATAATAACAGTCCCGATAAAAATTGCAGATTGCCGCCATTACTAATAAAAAATAAATTATAATAAAAATGCCATAAAACTATTGCTTATTTTCACTCCCCTCCCCCCACCCTTACTCCCCCCTCTCAAACTTGCAAACCCTCCCCTCCTTCTCCCCCCTCCACCCAAACACTGACCCCTCCCGATAACCTCATCTCTCTATTCCTAGCCAATCACAATCGCACACCCTGAAAATGGCTATGGGCAGAATCCCCATATTCACGGATACGCTCAAATGACCTCCCAATAGTCATGTAACGCACAACCCCCATGCCACTAATACACCCCACTACATAAAATCAGACATACAAGAAAACGTCAGTGTTCGCTTCCAACGATACCCATAGAACCAGGAAAACCCCTGACAGTAGGTCCCACAGGGAAAAAACTGTTCTAATCTCACCAAGGATAAGTGGGCTAACCAAGCTACCCAGATCACACTGAAGCGTTCACAAACAGACCTCCCCAGGAAAGAGTGTGCGCATAGCTCCTTATACTGTTCTTCTTGAGAGTTCCTTTCCTATGTTTCAACTCCTTGACTTAGAATGTAACCGTGGCACTGAATATTTTGAGTTTGTACGATTGTGGCTTGAACTGTCTGTACATGCTATTATGTATCTTTACTATATACCAAAATGTGAGAAAAAAAAAACGATTCTTTATTTTGTAGAAATTTTTGTGCAAACCAATCAATATACGCTTATTGTGATTTTTTATCAAAAATATGTAGAAGAATACATATCGGCCTAAACTGAGTGAGTAAAAAAAATGTTTTATATATTTTTGGGGGATATTTATTATAACAAAAAGTAAAAAATAATGTGTTTTTTTTTTCAAAATTGACGCTTTTTTTGTTTATAGCACAAAAAATAAAAAACGCATACTACCAAAAGGAAGCTCTATTTTTGGGAAAAAACGGACGTCAATTGTTTGGACACAATGTCACACGACTGCGCAATTGTCAGTTAAAGTGACACAGTGCTGAATCGCAAAAAGTGCTCTGGTCAGGAAGGGGGTAAATCCTTCCGGTGCTGAAGTTGCTAAGGTAATAGGGGATAGAAGACTTGACCTGTGTAATATTTACAACATATGCCCCTTCTTAACAAGCAACACTTCCAAGCTACTATTTTGCTCACTTGCTGTCTCTTGCCTCGACAACTGAATATCTCTCCTCATTGGCCTACCTCTACAAATGCTATCCCCCTTTAGTCTATCATGAGTGCTGCTGCTGGACTCATCCACCTCACCAACTGCTCAGTGTCTGCCACCCCTCTCTGCCAATCCCTCCACTGGCTTCCAATTGCACAATGAATACAATTCTAAATATCAACAATTCAAAGCCATACTCAATTCTGCCCCCAGCTACATCCCTCAAATCATCTACATAATCTCAAAATATCAACCAAACCATCCACTTTGTTCCAACTAAAACCACCAGCTCTTTAGCTTCCTTGTCACCTTCATCCATGCTTGACTCCAGGACTTCTCCAGAGCTTCTCCTATCCTTTGGAATGTCTTACCTCAATCTGTACTGCTATCTGAACTCTGAAAACTTGCATCACTTCCCATTCCCTTTAGATTGTAAACTGTCATGAGAAGGATCCCCCTAACCATTATTTCTTAAATTGTATTTTAACTTTACTGTCTCCCTTTATTCTGTAAAGCACTATATAAATCCTGTATAATATAGTATTGTTTTAGTTTTTATATAATTCTTCTAGGGTTATGCTATTTTTTAACAAGCTTGATATCAATCTTGATATCAAGCTTGATATGTGTAGATATGTATATATACTATATATACTATACTATATAAATCCTGTATAATAATACTTTCACTTCTAAGCAGCTTCATGTGCATTTTTCTGAGACAGATATTCTAATTGTTGTTGGCTACCTTTTTTTTGTAAAAACAGTGTATTTTAATATAATATGTATTTTTCTACATATTTTTGGTAAAAAAATGCAATAAGTGTATATTTGGTTTGCGCAAAAGTTATTGCATCTAAAAAATAGGGGATAGATTTATGGCATTTTTATTAATATTTTATTTTATTAGTAATGGCGGCGAACTGTGATTTTTATCATGACTGCAAAATCCTGGTCAAGGGGCAATATAAGGTCATATGTATTGTTTTACCTTACTGAAAAGCTTTAGAATGCAGGATGACTGAGCCCACTATTCCCCTTTAAAAGGTGATATCACTGTCCAAACAACGTTAATTGGTCATTTACTCACATACTAGCCTGTATCTACCACAACCCAAACTAGAATAAGTTATTCTCACACCAAAGCTGGCAACCATGCAAGCTTCTGATCTGGTCATCTTCATGCTGCATGTGCAGGAGACTCCATGGAAACAGCATCTTTAGTTAAGTATTCTTGTTATATTTTCTTTATCTTTATATCTATCTGTCATTACTTTTAATAAATGTTATACTTTTAAGTATTTGTGTGATCTCTCTTTACACAGCCCCAAAAACACGACAAAACACTTGGTCCCCAAAGTAGGATGTTTGCTTTTTGTAAAAATTAGATACAAATATGAGGCAGAATTGTGCTAGACTGTTTGTGCTGGGTTTAATGTTGTGTTCTTGTATTTAAGCCATAGTACATTCAGAAAGTGTAGAAAATGTATATATAAAGAAAAATGAGAACTGGCACCAATAAAATTACTCTGAAATATTCAAATGCAGCACCAAAAATGAATAATAACTAATAAGACATGAAAAATAATGATTAAGGGCACAAGTAGAACATACTTGTTTAATCCAATATTAACCGCTTCGCGCCCGCCCTATAGCCGAAAGCCGGCTACAGAGCGGACACCATCTGCCGGGAGGCCGTCCCTGGACGTCCTCCTGTTTACTTCCGCAATGCGCGCTCCTGGGAGCGCGCATCGGGGAAGTTCTGTGCTGGCCATGTCCCTCGGACACAGCCAGTCACAGATCGCTGTAAACGGCCAATCACAGTTTACAGCGCGATCGGCCTATCCAATGAGAGATGATCTCATATGTAAACATATGAGATCATGTCTCAGCGCCGCTCTCCCTTCTCACACAGACAGCATGTGAAAAGGGAGAGATGAACGGCTGCAGCGGCCGTAAGTGAAGAAAAAAAGTAAAAAAAAGTGCCATCCGCCCCAGTGCCATCCGCCCCAGTACCATCCACCCCAGTGCCATCCATCCCAGTGCCATCCTCGCCCAGTGCCATCCTCCCCAGTGCTACCTGCCCCCAGTGCCACCTGTTAGTGCTATCTGTCCCCAGTGCCACCTGTTGTCAGTGCCATTTGTCCCCAGTGCCACGTATAAGTGCCATCTGTCATCAGTGCCACGTGTCATCAGTGCCACATAGTGCCATCTGTCATCAGTACCACGTATCAGTGCAATTTGTCATCAGTGCCACATGTCAGTGTCACGTGCCATCTGTTGTCAGTGTCACATGTCATCAATGCCACTTATCAGTGCCATCTGTCATCAGTGTCACATGTCATCGGTGCCACGTATTAATGCCATCTGTCATCGGTGCCACGTATTAGTGGCACGTATTAGTGCCATCTGTCATCAGTGCCACGTATAAGTGCCATCTGTCATCAGTGCCACGTATAAGTGCCATCTGTCATCAGTGCCACATATTACTGCCATCTGTCATCAGTGCCACGTGTCATCATTGCCACGTATCAGTGCCATCTGTCATCAGTGTCACGTGTCATTGTCCTGGTGCTCCAGGGCCTTCAAAAGTGTAATAGGTAGTCAACAAGTTAGATGTGGAATTTATGCTCCTAGAACACCTGATGGCGCTCCCTGCATGTTGGGCCTCTCTATGTGGCCAGGCTGTGAAAGTCCCACACATGTGGTATTGTAATACTCAGGAGTAGCAGAATTTTTTGGGGGGTGTCATTTGTGGTATACACATGCCATGTGAGAAAAATAACCTATTGCAATGACAATTTTGTGGAAAAAAATAAAAAAAATTAAAAATCTTAGTTTTGCAAAGAATTGTGGGAAAAAAATGACAACATCAAAAAGCTCATCATGCATCTTACTAAATAACTTGGAATGTCTACTTTCCAAAAAGGGGTCATTTGGGGGGTATTTCTACGTTCCTGACTTGTTCGGGTCGCAAGAAATGAGATAGGCCACCAGTACATTAGATGCAATCAATTTTGTGTGATTCGCACCACAGCTTGTAGACTCTCTAACTTTCACAAAGACCAAATAATATCCACTAATTTTGGGTTATTTTTACCAAAGATATGTAGCAGTATAAATTGTGGCCAAAATGTATGATGAAAAATTTATAATTTGCATAATTTTGGCACAGAAACAAAGAAATATGCGTTTTTTTTCAAAAATTTCGGTCTTTTTTCATTTATAGCGCAAAAAATAAAAACCCCAGAGGTGATCAAATACCACCAAAAGAAAGCTCTATTTGTGGGAAAAAAAGGACAAAAAATTAATTTGGGTACAGTGTTGCATGACTGAGTAATTGTCATTCAAAGTGTGAGAGCACTGAAAGCTGAAAATTGGTCTGGGCAGGAAGGGTGTTTAAGTGCCCAGTAAGCAAGTGATTAAAGCACCTAAGTGTCAACAGTCCAAACTAAAAACAAAAAATATATGTATATCGTGTAAAACAATGTAATTTAATAATTTGGGTCTTCTATATAAGCTCCAACACCGTGCTCCCTAAATAGAGTTTAGCGGACACCTGGATGTTCGGGTTCGGCCGAACTTCAGAAAAAACGTTCGGGTTCGGGACCAAACTTGACCTGAACTTGACCCCGAACCCGAACCCCATTGAAGTCAATGGGGACCCGAATTTTTGAGGACTAAAATGGCTCTAAAAAAGTAATGGAAAGGGCTAGAGGGCTGCAAATGGCAATACAATGTTGTTAAGAGCATGGCAAGTACTCTGCAAACAAATGTGGATATGGAAATAACTTAAAATAACATAAAAAAAATATATATGCTGGAGGCCCCCTTCTCAGAAGCAGAGGTACAGGAAGTGATTAAGAACCTCAGAAACTCAACGGCACGATGCCACACATATGGTGGGAATGCCCCAGAATACGCCCTTTCTGGAAAAAAATATTCAGTTTAATGGATAAGCTAGTGGGAAAATAAAATAATTTAAAATAAAAAAATAAAAAATTATAATCTTGACCTAGGAGGACGAGGTCCATATGGAGTAGGAGGATGAGGTGGCGGTGGATTTGGCGGTGTAGGTGGAAGCGGCGGTAGAGGAGGACAAGGTAGCCAACACTGGTTAAAAAATACAACAATGGCTGGGTAAGGCCGGTGATGTGTCAAATTCTGTCCCCCAACGGATAGTGTCTGCCCTGTACTGCGTTTGCTCAGTATGTAGGACAAGGGTATTTAGAAAATCTCTGAAGACGAACGGCGCTGCGCGGTGAGTCCAGGTTCAGGTCACACCATCTGAGGTTCAAGCCGAGTGAAGCGAGGCCATGCCCAAAGCGTGGCGAGCTAAGTGTGGCGAGCGAAGTGAGCCTGTGTGGGGCCCTGTTACTATGTACTACTGTATGTCCACTTGAATGGTGGGGCTTGAACCTGCACTCACGGGGCAGGTGCCGTTCATCTTCCGAGATTTTCAGAATCTCCTTGTACTCGGGCCGGAACACTATCCGATGGCCAGACAGTTTTTGTCAGAACACCGGTATACATGTCTATTCTGCACATGGTACGGACAAGTCCTGTAGGATCCCTGCCTGGTTCATTTTAATGAACGTGAGCTTGTCCACGTTGGCTCTGGACAAGCGGCTGCGCTTGTCTGTGATAACACCCCCTGCCGGGCTAAATACACATTCAGATAATACACTGGCTGCAGGGCAGGCCAGCACCTCCAAGGCATAAAGGGCAAGCTCAGGCCATGTGCCCAATTTGGAAACTCAGAAGTTGAAGGGGGAAGACCCGTCATTCAGTACGTGCAAGCGTGTGCACACATACTGCTCCACCATGTTGGTGAAATGCTGCCTCCTGCTAAAACGTTCCATCTCAGCTGGTGGTGCTGGTTCTTGTGGTATGCTGACAAAGCTTTTCCACATTTTTGCCATGCTAACCCTGCCTTCTGAGGTGCTGGCGGTGCCCCGACTGCGTTGGCAACCTCTTCCTCCTGCTCTGCCTTCGCCTTGTGCTTCCACCGTACCCCCGCTGTCAGGTGGGAGTGCCACCAGCAGCGCGTCTACCAGCGTGCGCTTGTACTCACGCATTTTACGATCATGCTCCAGTGAGGGAATTAAGGATGGTATGTTGTCCTTGTAACGGGGATCCAGCAGGGTGGCCACCCAAGTAATCAGCACCAGTTAGAATGTGGGCAATTTGGTGGTCGTTGCGGAGACACTGCAGCATGTAATCGCTCATGTGTGCCAGGCTGCCCAGAGGCAATGAAAAGCTGTCCTCTGTGGGAGATTTATCGTCTGTGTCCTCTGTATCCCCCCAGCCAAGCACTAGTGATGGCCATGAGCTGGTCTGGGTGCTACCCTGCTGTGAACATGGTTCCTCCTCCTCCATCTCCTCCTCCTCATCCTCGACCGCGTCATCCTCCAGAACTGTACCCTTGCTGCCGGACAATTGCATGCCTGGCGTTTGTTGGTGCAGGAACCCACCCTCATAGCCACTTGTGAATGACTGCCCTGAAAGCCTTGCAAATGATCCCTCTTCCTCCTCCTCCTCCTCCTCCTCCTCCTCCTCCTCCTCCTCCTCCTCCTCCTCCTCCTCTTCCTGTGCCACATCCTCTTCCATCATCGCCCGAAGCGTAGGCATAGAACTGGGATAGCAACGCTGAGAATGGCATCATCGGCACTGGCCATGTTGGTGGAGTACTGAAAACAGCGCAACAAGCCACACAGGTTTCGCATGGAGGCCCAGTTATTGGTGGTGAAGTGGTGCTGTTCTGAAGAGCGACTCACGCATCCGTGCTGCAGTTGAAACTCCATTGCTTGCAGTCTGGTCAGCATGTGCAAGGTGGAGTTCCACCTTGTGGGCACATCACATATGAGGCGGTGAGCAGGAAGGCCGAAGTTACGCTGCAGCGCTGAGAGGCGAGCAGCAGCAGGGTGAGAACGCCGAAAGTGCGCACAGACGGCCCGCACTTTCTGCAGCAGCTCTGGCATATGGGGGTAATTTTTAAGGAACCTCTGGACCACCAAGTTCAGCACATGTGCCAGGCAAGGGATGTGCGTCAAACCGGATAGGCCCAGAGCTGCTATGAGATTTCGCCCATTATCGCACACCACCAGGCCGGGCTTGAGGCTCACTGCCACCAACCACTCATCGGTCTGTTGTTCCATGTCCCTCCACAACTCCTGCACGGTGTGGGGTTTTTCCCCCAAACAGGAAAGTTTTAAAACTGCCTCCTGTCATTTACCCCTGGCTGTGCTGAAGTTGGTGGTGAAGGTGTTACGCTGACTGGATGAGGAGGCGGTAGAGGATGAGGAAGCGGAGTAGGAGGAGTTAGCAACAGGAGGCAAACTGAAGCGCCCTGCAATCCTCGGTGGTGGAAGGACATGCGCCAAACTGCTATCCGCCTCAGGCCCAGCCGCAACTACATTTACACAGATGGCGTTGTGCAGTGCACACCTGATTCTGTCCCCCACTTGGTTGTGCAGGGAAGGGATGGCTCCCCTGGAAAAGTGGTGGCGGCTGGGCACAACGTACTGTGGGACAGCCAATGCCATCAGGCTTTTAAAACTCTGCGTCTCCACCAGACGGAATGACAGCATTTCAAAGGTGAGGAATTTTGAAATGCTGGCATTCGGGGCCAGGGATCGCAAATGGCTAGGGGGGTACTTCCTCTTCCGCTCCAGTGTTTGGGAGATAGAGAGCTGAACGCTTCCATGGGACATTGTGGAGATGGTTGGTGACCCAGGTGGTAGTGTTGCTGGCAGATCCTCTGTTTGCGGGTTGGCAGGTGCCACTGTCACTACAGAGGTGGATGAAGAGGCCGAGACTGCAGCAGAAGAGGAAGAAGGAGGAGACCTTTCTTGGTTTTTGAGGTGTCTACTTCACTGCAGCTCGTGCTTTGCACTTGGATGCCTGGTCATGCAGGTTGTGCTCAGGTTGAGAACGTTTATGCCTCGCTTCAGGCTCTGATTGCACAGCGTGCAAACCACTCGTGTCTTGTCATCAGCACATTGTCTGAAGAACTGCCACGCTAGGGAACGACTTGGACCTGGCTTTGGTCTGCTTGGTCCCTTGCAGTGTTGGGCAGTAGCAGGCGTACTGTCTAGGGGACAGACGCTCCGCTTTTGCACCCTGCTCCCTCTTCTGATGTGCTGGTGGCCCTGTGCGACCACCGCCCCTTCCTCCGAACTACACTGTTCACCTGCATGACATTGATTCCATGTGGGGTCCAGGACCTCATTGTCCTCCACATCATCTTCCACCCAGTCTTCACCCCTGCCCTCCTTGTCGGTCTGCACAATTGCGAAAGCAGCAGCAGTTGGCACCTGTGTTTTGTCATCATCCTAGACATACTGCGATGGTCCTCCCATGTACTCATCTTCAAACATAAATGGTTGGGCATCAGTGCACTCAATCTCTTCCACTTCTGGGGCAGGGCTAGGTGGATGGCCCTGGGAAACCCTGCTAACAGAGTCATCAAAAAGCAGAAGAGACTGCTGCATGATTTGGGGCTCAGACTGCTTGGCTGATATGCAAGGGGGTGATGTGAAAGACTGTTGGACATCGGCTGCAGGTGCCAACTCTGATATTTCATCAGGAAACTGGATGGGAGACAATGTCAAGGAACCGGAGGCACTGTCAGCAACCCAATCTACTATCACATGTACTTGCCCTGGCCTCAACATTCGTACAGCCGCATTAGGCCCGACCAAATACCATTGCAGGCGCTGTCGTCTACTCGCACCTGAGGAAGGTGTTTCACTTGTGCGTGTAGCTGGCACAGATTGACCACGTCCTCTCCCTGCAACAGGAGCTCCACCAGCAGCACAATGACCGGAGCCACGTCCCTTCTTTGACGTTCTCCTCATATTTTCAAAATTTAGGATCTTACCCTAAATGGGTGTTTTTCCAATAGCAGGATACACCCAGAGTATGTAAATGTGTATCCTAGAGCTGCAGAAATGGCGAAAAATGCTATTCAAAAAAATTTTTTTTGCCCTAAAAAATTTTTTTTGAATAGCACAATAGTTGAAAAATATATAAATTGTGTAACATGCACCTCCACATATGCAGAAAACACTGCAAAGATTATTTTTTTTTGCACTAAATGGTGTTTAGTGACACATGCTGCACTGACCAATCACAGCCAAGCCATTAGTAGGCATGGCTGTGATGGCTTCTAAGGGCACACCAGTTAAACGAATGTTGATTGGCTGCTGCACGGCTTTTTAAAATGTGCCATTACGTTGCCGAACACCGGACCCGAACCCGAACATACAATTAATTGTTCGTGTTCGGGACCCAAAAAGCCAAACGTTCGGTACGGACCCAAACTTTACAGTTCGGGTTCGCTCAACACTATTCCTAAAGTGCAACGTGCTTCAACTCTTGACAAAAAAAGTGCTTCACCTGAAGTGACATATAATTGCACTCACCAGATATCTTTGGCCACGAAGTGACCACCAGGCATGTAACATGAAATGAATCCTTCCTTTCCTTTCCTTGGCTATATTCCGTCAGCCCTCACATAGACATTTCTTACTGCTTTCAAGAATTAGCCCAGGCTTCACTCCAATCATTAATGGTATGAGATAGTAAAATCTTCAATCAAAATTAACTCTTGAATACGTATCCACAGCTCCCTTCCACTCAATCTGCAAAGTTTGACTCCACCATGAATGAGCCACAGAGGGGCATAGATAGTGTAATACAGTCTTTTAGACATGTGCGTCATCAATAAATTTGTTTTGTTTCGTTCCGTTCCATTTCGTATTAGCCGTTAATTCATATTTCAACATTTCTGTCCGAAATTCAATATGGATTCGTACGAAATATGAATTTTCCTTAGGTTTGTTAACTTTTATAAGAATTACGAACGTTCGTTATGATGAATTTATCATTATGAGGAGCTCGCACCATCCCTGTGCCGTGCTGACTTGGGTTTTTAACTTGATCACAACGAATAATCGTAATTAACAAAAATTCTTATTTTGTCCCATTCTGAATCTCCCATCGACTACCAGTACCAGTCTCCCCCTCCCATATTAAAAAAAGGTAATTTTCCCAACTCTCACTCAGCAGCAGAAGAAAACCTCTGATTGGTGAACAAAACATCAGTCATGTTTCCATTGCAACGGAATTTGGATCCTAAAATTGTAAATGAAATTTCGTATTTCGTACAAAATTCTGAAGCATAGCAATTCGTATTTCAGATCCTCTCGAATTTACAGAAATTTGTATGCATTTTTGATTTGTACGAAACTAATCGCACATGTCTACAGTCTTTAATTTCCTAAAAGCCCATACAAATCGTGTGTAAAGTACAGTAGGTTGCAGAGCAGCTTTAAGAGGAGGCAGGGGCCAGTCGGTCACTGGTGAGCGATACGAGAAGCGCGGCGTGCGTGTCAGCTGTCTCAATGGAGGAAGAGAGCTCCTGTACCCAGCTTGTCAAGCCTCACTTTCAAAGCATGTCACGCTCAAGCACACGTCATCAGGAAAATGGACCCACGACATGATACCGAAGCCTAAGTAGTGTCAGAATGCATAACATTGGTCAATTGCGATCGTGGAGGAAATAAACTATTATCTTACATAGAATAAATATCTAGTTAGAAAACGTCTCTTCTTTCCCTCCAAGCCACACTTTATATAACTTTATGCAAATTAAATCTTGTTTGGTACCAGGAACACACACATTATGCAGCATGCTCTCAATTTTTCGGTCGGGAAAAGTTCCTGTGGCAATTCCAACATGCAAAATTCCTACGCATGCTCGGAAACAATTTGACGCATGCTTGGAAGCAGTGAACTTCGTTTCTTGGCTCGTCGTAGTGTTGTACGTCACCGCGTTCTTGACGGTCGTAATTTCAGTGAACTTTTGCGTGACCGTGTGTATGCAAGGCAAACTTGAACAGAATCCCGTCGGAAAAGCCGTCATATGTTTTTCCAACTAGAAATCCGATTGTGTGTACGCGGCATGAGGTGCTTTACAGGCACTATAGTGCTAAAAATTCTACTCTTTTTACCTTCAAAGAGTCATCAAAACATGTATTTAAACAATTACACTTCTTGCAAGCAATGTAAGCACTTATAAACAAATATTAGTAAAGGGGAAACCTCATATACCTTATCTAGTTTTGCACTGTACCCTCGACTGGCCCATTTCTTTCATTTCCATTGCATAGCCAAAATACCTTTTTGTCCTATATGCATAACAACAATAAAATGTTCCTTAATTTCTTTAGTCTTCTTAACATCTTAAGTGATGACCTACCCACATTTGCAGATTATATAAACATACATACAAAAGTACTTACCACTCTCACGATATTTGGATATAATCTGAAGAAATGACACTTTGCTACAATATAAAGCAGTGAGTGTACAGCTTGTGTAACAGTGTAATTTTTCTGTCCCCTCAAAATAACTCAACACACAGCCATTAATGTCTAAGCCCCTGTACACACGGTTGGAGATTTCCACAACCAAATCCGTCGGATTTTGCCCGTCAGATTTTGTCCGTCGGATCTTGTCCGAAACTGTTGCATACACACGGTCGGACAAAGTTGTCGAAAAATCCGATCTTTCAGAACGTGATGACGTAATTTCGTTACGATGGGACTACATTCAGGCTAGTAGCCAATAGCTTGGATGTAGGAATTTGATCTGAGCATACGTGGCACTTGGTCCGATCAAAATTCTCTACACATGATCGGAGTATGTCCGATCGGCCCAGTTGGTCGGGAAATATTTCCAACATGTTGGAAAATTGGGTCCGACGGATATTCAGATGGAATCAGTCCGATGCATACCACACACAGTCGGATTATCTGATGACACGGTCCGATAAGACACATTCCGATGGATTCTCTGACCGTGTGTACAAGGGCTAAACCACTGGTAACAAAAGTGAGTACACCCCTAAGTGTAAATGTCCAAATTGAGCCCAATTAGCCATTTTCCCTTCTGGTGTCATGTGACCTGTTAGTGTTACAAGGTCTCAGGTATGAATGGGGAGCAGGTGTGTTAAATTTGGTGTTATCGCTCTCATACTGGTCACTGGAAGTTCAACATGGCACCTCGTGGCAAAGAACTCTCTGAGGATCTAAAAATAGAATTGTTGCTCTACATAATGATGGTCCAGGCTATAAAAAGATTGCCAAGACCCTGAAACTGAGCTGCAGCACGGTGGCCAAGACCATATAGTGGTTTACCAGGACAGGTTTTACTCAGAACTGGCCTCGCCATGGTCGACCAAAGAGGTGGAGTGCACGTACTCAGCATCAGAGCCAGTGGTTGTCTTTGGGAAATAGACATATGAATGCTGCTAGCATTTCTACAGAGGTTGAAGGGGTGAGGGGTCAGCCTGTCTGTGCTCAGACCATACGCCGTACACTGCATCAAATTGGGTCTAGCCTAGGGTCAAGCATGTTGGGGGGAGTGGCATGGTCTGGGGTTGCATAAGTGCTGTCGACACTGGGGAGCTGGAGTTCATTAAGAGAACCATAAATGCCCACATCTACTGTGACATACTGAAGCAGAGCCTGATTCCCTCCCTTCGGAGCCTGGGCTGGAGTACAGTATTCCAACATGATAACTGCCCCAAACATACCTCCAAAACAACCACTGCCTTGCTAGAGAAGCTGAGGGTAAAGGTAATGGACTGGCCAAACATGTCTCCAGAACTAAACCCTATTGAGCATCTGTTGGGCATCCTCAAATGGAAGGCGGAAGAGCGCAAGGTCTAACATCCATCAGCTCTGTGATGTCATCATGGAGGACTAAACAGGAGTCCAGTCCAGTGACAACCTGTGAAACTCTGGTGAACTCCATGTCCAAGAGGGTTAAGGCAGTGCTGTAAAATAATGGTGGCCACACAAAATACTGACACTTTGGGTCCAATTTGGACATTTTCACTTAGGGGTGTATTCACTTTTGTTGGCAGCGGTTTAGACATTAATGGCTGTGTGTTGAGTTATTTTGAGGGGACAGCAAATTTACACTGTTATACAAGCTGTACGCTCACTACTTTACATTGTAGCAAAGTGTAACTTCTTTAGTGTTACATGAAAAGATATAATAAAATATTTACAAAAATCTGAGGGGCATACTCACTTTTGTGAAATACTGTAAATAATGTTCACACAACATGCTTATACACTGTTTTGATTTATTATCCCCCCACAGGGGTTTAAGTAAGAATGAATGATAGGGGTTACTGATCAAATTCCACCAATAAGGTTACATGTTCAAATTACATCAACCAATAGCCATGTCACAATATCACTATGTCACTTATGCCGCGTACACACGATCGGACTATCTGGTGGACCAGAGTCCGCCAGACAATCCGCCCGTGTGTGGGCTCCGGCTGACTTTTTTCCCCAAAAGTCCGGCAGACTTAGAAAGAAGTTTTGACTCAAAAACAATCCGCTCGTCTGTGCACTAGTTCGCCAGACTTTTGAAATGAACGGACTTGCCCGCACTCGGAGGAAAGTCCATTCATTTTGAACGCGGCTCCAGGTAGACGGGACTAGCGAAGGAAGTCGATGTCGCCGCCTTCGCTGGTCCCGTCATCTGGTATGGACTTAAAGGGGAAGCCCTATGCCAAAAAAATGGCGTGGGGGTCCCCCCCAAGGTCCATATCAGACCCTTATCCAAGCACACAGCCTGGCTGGTCAGGAAAGGGGGTGGGGACGAGCGAGCGCCCCCCCCCCCCAAGCTGTACCAGGCCACATGCCCTCAACATGGGGGGTGCTGTGATGTCCCCGCCCCTTATGATGTCACAGTCTCAGCATCCTCCATGACTGTGACATCATATGGGGCGGAGACATCACCCGGTGACCCCGCCCATTGTCCCTATATAAGTGGCCGCGCAACGCGTCCCTGTCATTGCGGCCAGAGACAGCGTCAAGTCAACATCTCAAGGAAGAAGAAGAGAAGAAAAGAAGAGAAGGCGGCGGCAACAGAAGACCGGGCCACTGCTAGTAAAAGAGCTGGAAGAAGAAAGCAGAGGCCTGGCAAGAAGAACCGAAGAGGGGGACAAGACCCCCGAAGTCGGAAGAAGAGGCAGCTGCGACAGAAGACTGGGCCACCGCTAGTAAAAGAGCTAGGAGAAGAAAGCAGAGGCCCGGCAAGAATAACCGAAGAGGGGCACCCGGAAGAGGGGGACAAGACCCCCGAAGTTGAAAGAAGACCCCCAGGCGGTGGCAGCGGTGATGAAGAAGAAGAAAACCAGGCTCCTCCACTAGTAAAAGAGCTAGCAGAAGATAGCGGAGAAGTCAGACAAGTCCCCCCAAGACGGAAGAAGACCCCCGGAGCAGCGCAATAAATTATTTTAAAACCTTGTGTTGTGCTTTATTTACACTTTTTTCACCAGGTGAATGGGTAGGGGTACATTGTACCCCATACTCATTCACATAGGGTGGGGGGCCGGTATCTGAGGGCCTCCTTATTAAAGGGGGCTCGCAGATTCCGATAAGCCCCTGTCCGCAGACCCCGACAACCAATGGCCAGGGTTGCCGGGAAGAGGCCCTTGTCCTCATCAACATGGGGACAAGGTGCTTTGGGGTGGGGGGCCGCAGGGCCCCCCTTCCCCAAAGCACCCCCCCATGTTGAGGGCATGTGGCCTGGTACGGCTCAGGAGGGGGTCGCTCGCTCATCCCCAACCCCTTTCCTGACCAACCGGGCTGCGTGCTCGGATAAGGGTCTGATATGGACCTTGGGGGGACCCCCACACTTTTTTTTCAGCGTAGGGCTTCCCCTTTAAGTCCATACCAGGTGACGGGGTCGTCGAGGTGTCAATCTCGCCGCCGAAGGTGGTGACATTGACTTCCTTCACTAGTCCCATCTACCTGGAGCTGCGTTCAAAATGAATGGACTTTCTTCCGTGTGTGGGCAAGTCCATTCATTTCAAAAGTCCAGCCATAGTCTGGCAGTTTGTCCGCCGCATCTAGTCCACCAGAAAAGTCCGGTTGTGTGCGGGCAGGTCTGCTCGTTTTGAAGTCCGGCGTACCTCTGCTTCAAAGTCCAGCGGTTTGTCCGCCGGGCTAAGTCCGCCGGATAGTCCGATCGTGTGTACGCGGTATTAGACAGATATAAATGTAGACATCTCATGACACATACATCACTTTCTATGTCTAGTTTTGTTTTCAACACAAGACCCATTTTTACACAACTATACATTATCTCGTAATCAGCAAAATGATAACCTTTAAAGGAACAAGGTCGTGTATTAGATTGCAAAACACAAGGGGGCTTTTTTCATCACTCTTTCAACCGTATCACAATAAATGGCCTGGTCAGAAACAAAAATCCGTCCGGAGCTGAAGTGGTTAAAATAGTGAGGTGCTGTCTCCATTGTTGACAGTTTATGTACTTAATGTACAGTTGGAGGCATTAAATGGTTTATTTGTGAGCCGGGGGGGGGGGGGGGGAGTGATGGGGAAATTGCATATTATATATTTCCTCATTAATAATGTGGCTTGCTAATACATTTTAAGCCGCCAAATCCTGTTCAAGGAGCCATATAATGTAATTTGTGTTGTTTTACCTTACTGATGTAAAGCATGAGGAATGCAGGATGACTGAGTCCACTAGCCCTCTTAAAAGGTGATATCCCTGTCCAGATAGCTTTGATTGGTCATTTACTCACATACTAGCCTGTAACTACCACAGCCCAAACTGCAATAAGTTAGTCTTACACCAGAGCTTTCAACCATGCAAGCATCTGATCTGATCATCTCCGTGCTGCATGAGCAGAGGATTCCATGGAAACAGCATCTTTAGCTAAGTATTCTTGTTATATTTTCTTTATCTTTATCTGTGTATGTCATCACTTTTAATAAATGTTATACTTTTAAGTATTTGTGTGATCTCTCTTTGCACATATCAAACACAGCCCCAGAAACGTGACAAAACACCTCTACAGTTAGCTACTACAAAACCCTCCATGCCCCTGTACTCAGGGGCAGCAGGCACTGTGTGGGAAATGCGTATAACCTCTATGACCCCCGTTCTCCTGCCTGGTGGGGAAGACATGGAGCAAAATCAGTGTGCTGTGCTGGGATGTGCTTTTTACAAGGTAAATGTGGGGAGGATTGAAGGGGGGAGGGCTCTAAGATGAGGGGAGTGTGGGGAGATATGTGCAGATGTGAGGTCTGGAGATGGGGTACAGAGGTCATAGCTAAGGAGGAGTGCAGTAATGAGATGTGATGGGATGGGGAATGCAGCGGTCAGCAGCTGTGAAAAAGGCCTCAATGCACCCTGTGCATAGCACAATCCTGACACAAAAAGTCCAGAGAAAGTGTAACACTGTGTAGAAATATGTTCCCCCAACCACATATTAATTGAGAAGCAGTAACATGCAAAATCCAGAATATTGCTGCATGCCTTGGTATCTTTATTGAAGCATTAAAATAACATCACAGGTATGACAGGAACATAAATGGGTAACGTGTTTCATACTAAAGTCAGTGCTTATTCAATTGAGAAGAACTTTGCATAAGAGGAGAAACAGGGAGAGGGCCCCCTCCCAAGTCCAACCATTATTAAAAAAATAGGTGGAAGAGGCAGGCAGAGCCGGAAAGAAATGGAAAGAAGAGAAGAGGGGGAAAGATAAAGAAGGATAAAAGTAGAAGAAAAGCAAGAAGAAAAATACTAGAGAAAAGCCCTGCCACCACCACCAGACTACTCCCTATACAGGAGTTTGAAGATATTGAATTCAAGGGCTCCAGGCCCTTTCAAACCAGACAACAGAGTCACAAAGTGTGCTGATAAACTTATACCAGGGTTATGGTTGTAGCTGTATACCATAAACCCCAGTATTTTTCTTTTTTTTAAAGCCAGCAATGCTTTTTCATCTAAAAGCAATTCCAGAGGCTAATTAACTGCTGGATTGCTTTCACAGGTTTCGTTCCTCTGGCTTACCATAGAGGTGACTGAGTCCCGGAACATCCCCAATCATCTCTATTGCCTATGAAACAGGAAGCGATATGTATTACAAGCATACAAAGGTACAAGGAGAGATCTTTGGTCACCGATGTAATTAAAAGGCCTTTTATTGGGAGTTCATGACACTATATTTCATTACATATTTAAATTAAAGGCAGTATTCGGTTTTGCTAGCTCCTCTGTAATTAAATTCAGTGTCAAAAAATAATTTTCAAATTATATTTTCAAATACACTTTTGTCATAGTTTAAAGTTTCTAAAATCTTGTCCAAAGTCAGCCCCTGCGATCTGTACACAAAAGTAAAGTATAGTATTTGTATGTTAGACATACACTTATAGATCTAAGCCTTTACAATCTGCTTTTACGATCTGTCACTACCAATGTAAACACAGTATCTTTTTTAGAGTGGGAATTGGGAGCAAAAGGAAGGAGCAGGTTGTTTTTTACAATGCAATAATTCATTTAATTTGATTAGTAGGAGCTAGTCTGATTAATACTTATTGCCCAAGCAATGAATTATGTAGTTAGATTACCACTGTAGTACAGGATATATAAAACTGGATTAGTACAATATTTAATTTTACAAAATGTCGTACACTGCAAATTTACATAGGGTGTAATGTAAAGGCTACACACCAAACACTAACTTTAATATGTAAGCGCTAGGTGATGACAACACCTGTAATAAAATATCAAAGAGGGTGCTATCAATCAGTTATTACTGACTAAACATTGGTACTTAGAATAAAGGAGGCGCTATCAATCACATACTGATTGCTAAATAGCAGCGCTTAGAACAAATTTGACCTCTTACTCAGAGTCAGCCAACAGTAGAACCTGTGTAAATCATATATGTCCTGATTATATGATTAAATGATAGTCTTCTTATCTCCCTAGCTTTCCTAACCCTCATTCTTTTTTTTCCTCTAAATGATTTTTCCTTTTAAAAGGTATTTTCCTCTATCTCCACACATGGTCCTCTTTATATATATATATATATATATATATATAGCAGGTAAAATAAGTATTGAACATGTCACCATTTTTCTAGGTAAATATATTTCCAAAGGTGCTATTGACATGAATGTTTCACCACTTATTGGTAACATTCCATGCAATCCATACATATAAAGGAACCAAAGCAAATAGCTTCATAAATTAAGTTATGTGTAATAAAATGAAAACGACACACAGAAACAGTATTAAAGAAAGGGAGGTGCAAAAAGGCATGGAAAGCCACGATACAAGCTGAAATCTATCAGTAATTAGAAAGCAATCCTGCCCCTTGTCAGTGCAAATTAATATCAGCTGGTTCAGTCTCTGATGGCCTATAAAAAGGTGCCTCATTACCAAGGTGTCACAAAAGAAACATCTCATAATGGGTAAAAGCAAATAACTCTCTCAAGACCTTCACAACCTTATTGTTGCAAAACATACTGAATGAATGAATGAATGAAATACTTGTATAGTGCACAATGTGAACTGAATCGCCTCTAGGCATGGCATTAGTTTCAGAAGGATTTCTAATCTTCTGAATGTTCCAGTGAGCACTGTTGGGACAATAATCCAGAAGTGGAAAGAACATAATTTCACCATAAAACAGTCACAACCAGGTGCTCCTTGCAAGATTTCTGACAGAGCAGTGAAAAGAATTATCAGAAGAATTATCCAAGAGCCAAGGATCACTTGTGGAGAGCTTCAGAAAGACCTGGAATTAACAGGTACAATTGTTTCAAAGAAAACAATAAGTAATGCACTCAACTGCCATGGCCTGTATTCATGCTCACCACGCAAGACTCTATTGCTGAAGAAAAAGCATGTTGAAGCTTGATTAAAGTTTGCTGCACAACATTCAGACAAGCCTACGAAATACTGGGAGAATATAGTCTGGTCAGATTAAGACTGAATTTAGACTAAAACTGAACTCTTTGGATGCCATAATACACACCATGTTTGGAGGTCAAATGGCACTGCACATCACCATAAAAACAGGGGCGAAATCACAGGGCCCCATAGCAAAATGTTTTATGGGGCCCCCTCACCCTCAACTAGGGGCCGGTCCAGAGTCTAGTCTCGGGAGGGGGCACTGCCCCGATTGTGTCACTTGCTACCGTCGCCTGCCACCAGATGAAGATTGTCACTTGCCATGTCACCTGCCACAAATTGTGGATTGTCACTTGCCACATGTTGCAAATTGTCCACTTGCCACGTCACCTGCCACCCATTGCAGATTGTCCACTTGCCACGTCACCTGCCACAAGTTGCACATTGTCACTTGCCATGTCATCTGCCATAAGTTGCAGATTGTTACACGTGTCATGCCATGTCACCTGCCACCTGTTGCGGATTGTCAACTTACCACGTCACCTGCCAAAAGTTGCTGAGTGTCACTTGCCACAAGTTGCAAATTGTCCACTTGCCACGTCACCTGACACACATTGCAGACTGTCCATTTGCCACGTCCCCTACCACATGTTGCAGATTGTCACTTGTCATGTCACTTGCCACATGTTGCGAATTGTCCACTATCACCTGCCACCCATTGTGAATTGTCCACTTGCCTTGTCACCTGCCACAAGTTGTGGATTGTCACTTACCACACAAGTTGCAAATTGTCCACTTACCACATCACCTGCCACACATTGCGGATTGTCCACTTGCCACATCACCTGCCACATGTTGCAAATTGTCCACTATCACCTGCCACACATTGTGGATTGTCCACTTGCCACATCACCTGCCACATATTGTGGATTGTCACTTGCCACGTCACCCTCCACATGTTGAAAATTGTCCACTATCACCTGCCACACATTGTGGATTGTCCACTTGCCACGTCACCTGCCACCCATTGGGATTGTTACTTGCCACACATTACATATTGTCCACTTGCCATGTCACCTGCCACCCATTGTGGATTGTCCACGTGTCACGTCACCTGCCCCCCTTTGCGGATTGTCCGCTTGCCACGTTATCTGCCACATGTTGCGGATTGTCACTTGCCACAAGTTGCAAATTGTCCACTTGCCACATCACCTGCCACACGTTGAAAATTGTCCACTATCACCTGCCACACATTGCGGATTGTCCACTTGCCACGTCACCTGCCCCCCATTGTGGATTATCACTTGCCACATGTTGCAAATTGTCCACTTGCCACGTCACCTGCCACTTATTGCAGATTATCCACTTGCCATGTCATCTGCCACCTGTTGTGGATTTTTCACTTGCCACATCACCTGCCACAGGTTGCAGATTGTCACTTTCCTGCTGAGGTGGGGAATGGGGATTGTCACTTCCTGTGTCCCAGTCTGAGTCAGGCAGCAGAGAGATGATGTAATTGCACTGTTGCCTGCACAGTAAGATAGGGTGGAACTGCCAGGATGCAGGACGGGCTCTGGGCGGTGAGAGATGATGTAATCTCTCTGCTCCTCCACCCTCTGATTGGCCAGTGGCAGCTTCCCACCCCCCCCCCCCCTGCCGAGCCACCCAGCAGCGTCCGCTCATATAGTCAGTGTGACTGCCCGTCCACTAGGTGGCTCACCCGTCGCCTGCTCACCAGGCCCTACCTGGCTGTAGGCCCCATAGAGCTTGCGTGGGTCGATATGGAGGTGGTTTTACCACTGCCTGAAAACACAATACCAACAGTGTTTGTAGGGGGGAGATCATAGTGTGGCGCTGTTTTTCAGCTTATGGTACTGGCAAACTTCATATCATTGAAGGAAGGATGAATGGAAAAATGTATGAAGACATATTTGATAAAAATCTGCTGCCATCTACCAGGATGATGAAGATGAAACGAGGGTGGACATTTCAGCAACACAATGATCCCAAACACAAAGCCAAGGAAAATCTCAATTAGTTTTAAAGAAAGAAAATAAAGCTGCTGGAATGGCCCAGCCAATCACCTGACCTGAATCCAATAGAAAATCTATAGAAAGAACTAAAGATCAGAGTTCAGAGAAGAGGCCCACAGCACCTTCAAGATTTAAAGACTGTGTGGAAGAATGTTCAAAAATCCCACCTGAGCAATGCATGCGGCTAGTTAGTTTCTCCATACAGATAGTGTCTTGAAGCTGTCATTACCAACAAAGGATTTGGTACTAAGTATTAAATAAGTTTCAGTTAGCGTGTTCAACACTTTTTCCCTGTGTCAGTCCATTTTATTACACAGGACTTCATTTCTGAGCTTATTTATTTTGGTTTCTTTGTATGTATGGATTGCCCAGGTTGGTGACATGTACAATACTTATTTTACTATATACTGTATATAAACAGTATTTCACAAAAGGGAGTACACCCCTCCCATTTTTGTAAATATTTTATTTTATCTTTGCATGTGACAACATTGAAGAAATTACACTTTGTTACCATGTAAAGTTGTATTGGATCAGAACCAGAACCAATATCTGGTATTTTTATATCTGCCCCTGATCAAATTATTGAATATAAAGCGTGCATGCTTCAAGCAACTCAGTACTTAGTTAAGAGTCAAATTACTTTCTCTTTAATATTTCCTCTTTTCAAGACTTAAATACCACTTCATTAAGATTAATGCCGCGTACACACGATCGGAATTCCGGCCAGAAAAAGACTGATGGGAGCTTTTCATCGGAAAATGCGATCGTGTGAATGCTGCATCAGAATTTAGCTGTCCGAATTTCCGCCAGCCAAAAATTTATTGCATGTTCTCAATTTTCCCGATGGAAAAACTTTCTATCGGTAATTCCGATCGTGTGTGTGCAATTCTGACACACCAAAAATCATGCATGCTCAGATTCAACTATGAGACAGAAGCTATTGGCTACTGGCTATTGAACTCCCTTTTTCTAGTCACGTCGTACGTGTTGTACGTCACTGCGTTATAAATGATCGGAATTTGATGTGACCATGTGTAGGCAAGACAGCTTGAGCCGAATTCCATCGGAATTCCATCGGGAAAACCATCAGAGCTTTTTCCGACGAGAATTCCAATCGTGTCTACGCGGCATAAGACATGTCAGATAAGACTGGCGTATGCAAACCACAAAACAACCACAGATATATAAATACATATAGTGACAAAGTATTGGCTTTAGCTGGGTTGTCCATATGATGAAGTAGCTTTGTTCTTGCAGTGTTCTTGCTTCTTCTGAAATTTTGGTGTTAACTTTGAGTATATTCTTATAAGAGGTGCGATTCTTCTGTTCATTTTTCATTTTTGCAGTTCCTCAGTAATCTACTGAATATGTTTTATGGCTGATAACTGATGAGAAAAAGCTGATATATATGAAAGGCATATAAAGCACATAAACTTATATATATTGGAATAGACATTTCATCGATATTCCAACCACATCCATTACAGAGTAGAGAGTATACAGCTTGTATAACAGTGTAAATTTGCTATCTCTTCAAAATAACTCAACACACAGCCCTTATTTTCTAAACCGCTGTCAACAAAAGTAAATACGCCCTAAGTGAAAATGTCCAAATTGGGCCCAATTAGCCATTTTCCATCCGCAGTGTCATGTAAATTGTTAGTGTTACAAGGTCTCAGGAGTTAATGGGGAGCAGGTGTATTAAATTTGGTGTTATCACTCTCGCTCTCTCATACCGGTCACTTGAAGTTCAACATGGCACCTCATGGCAAAGAACTATCTGAGGATTTGAAAAAAATAATTGTTGCTCTACATAAAAATAGCCTAGGCTATAAGAAGATTACCAAGAACCTTAGGGGTGTACTCACTTTTGTTGCCAGCGGTTTAGACATAAATGGCTGCGTGTTGAGTTATTTTGAAGGGAGATACAATTTACTCTGTCATACAAGCTGTACTCTCACTACATTGTAGCAAAGTGTCATTTCTTCAATGTTGTCACATGAAAAGATATAATAAAATATTTACAAAAATGTGAGGGGCATGCTCACTTTTGTCAGATACTATATATATATATATATATATATATATATATATATATATATATATATATATATATATATATATATATATATATATATATATATTTATATTGGGAGAGTGAGAGCCCCTGTCTCAGTGAAAATTTGTGTAAAATGGACACAGGACTCTCAAAGAGGCAGTTTGAGAAGTTCCAGCAGAAGATTGGTGAGCGGAGAAAACTATGCTTTAAGTCTTCTCTGGATTTTGTAAGTTTGGATTGGGGCTGGAAACTTGAAGACTTCAAGGAGCATTGGGAGAGATGAAGTCTTCAGTCTTGTGTCCGGGCTTTCCAGAAGTTCTGCAGGTTGTGTGTGTGTCCAGGGGCACACACTCATTATAAAGAAGATCTGAGCATAGCTCAGGAGAATTGGTGTTGGAGCAGTTGCTACAGCCTGAAGGGAGGTGTGCTACCATTTAAGAACCCAGGCAATATCCTTGAGATGGCACCCCATGTGGGAGAGGTTCCAGGCCAGTGGACTAAGAGAGTTGGGGAGACCATAGTTAAGACAACTGGAAGAGAGAGTCCTGGGGACCAGAAGGGATCATGAGTCTTGGAGGAGTGTGCAAGCCTGGAGTGACAGGAGAACCCCTTCCTAGAGGCCAGGAGTGGGCCTGCGCAGCTTTGTACTGTGACCAAGGTTGAGTGAGCCTTGAGAGCCAGGTGGCTTGGCATTTTTTTGTGTTGTAATTTTTGGGAAAAGAACCCCTGTGTGAGCAACCCATCCATGTATGAACTTTAATTTTTGTTACTTTCAATAAAAGTGGGCTACCCAGAACTAGGAAAAATAAAGCATAGTGTAAACAAGCACAAGATGTCCTCCATTGCACATGGTAAACACCAGGCAGGCATTGACCACTTATAATAATAAAATGAAACAATAATTAAACAACAAGTGATGTCCTAGGACAACTTAGCAACAAATAAGAAAGAAACCACAAAAATACTATAGAAGACTATACAAGACCAAACACCTCACATGTGCTTAATATAAACAAGTCTAAGCCCCTGTACACACGGTCGGAGATTCTGCCAACCAAATCCGTCGGATTTTGTCTGTCGGATTTAGTCCGACGGATTGTGTCTGAAACTGTTGCATACACACGGTTGGACTAAGTTGTCGAAAAATCGGATCTTTCAGAACGTGATGACGTAATTTCGTTATGATGGGACTACATTCAGGCTAGTAGCCAATAGCTTTGATGTAGGAATTTGATCTGAGCATGCGTGGCACTTGGTCCGATCAAAATTCACTACACATGATCGGAGTATGTCCGATCAAACCAGTTGGTCGGGAAATATTTCCAACATGTTGGAAAATTGGGTCCGACGGAGATTCGGACGGAATCAGTCCGATGCATACCACACACAGTCGGATTATCTGACGACACGGTCCGATAAGACGCATTCCGACGGATTCTCCGACCGTGTGTACAAGGCTTTAGCCCTTGTACACATGGTCGGAGATTCTGACAACCAAATCCGTCGGAGTAATTCCGACGGATTAATTCTGGATGAGGTCCAGAAATGATGTTGCATACACACGGTTGCACTAAGTTGACGGAAAATCCGATTGTACATAACGTGATGACGTTATTTCGTTACGACGGACTACTTTCAGGCTAGTAGCCAATAGCTTTGATCTGAGCATGCGTGGCACTTTGTCCATCCGAGTAGGCTACACATGATTGGAGTATGTCCGATCGGAGCATTTTGTCAGAAAATTTTATCGGCAAGTTGGAAAAGTTGGTCCGTCGGATATTCCGACGGAAACAGTCTGATGGAGACCACACACAGTCGCAATATCCAACAAAACGGTCCGATAGGACACATTCCGTCGGAATCTCCGACCGTGTGTACAAGGGCTTAGAGTGTGAAAAGCACCCCACATAAGACAAAGACAATAGATACACAGAAAACATCTACAGTGCAATAAGATATGAATACATACATAATGTAAATCATTACTTCATAACCAGATAGAGGAAACTTGAGGAATCAGATTTGTGAATAGTTGAAAAGGAGGAATGATGGGGAGAACCCCAAGACTAACACCACTAGGAAAAGAACATTACCTTTTAACCAGAAATGAAACAATATGCTCATTAACTACTTAGTGGCTATTCATTTATTTATCATAAAGTACATAGTGCCTTTTCTTTCAGCTACTGTCACTACTAAAGAAACAACAGCAACAAGAAAAGTAATTTAGTGTAGGAAATTATCCCTTCAAAGCAATACATGGAACTGTATAACTTTGCCAAAAGTGCAAAATAACTTGAATTGTTTTCAATCAGGCATCAAAATCGCAATCATAGTTTTAACACCTATAAAGAAAAATGACATAGTACCAGTGTGATTATGTAATGGAGTTCCCTGTAAATAAAGATGAGTTGAACATTCGCTGTTCAGAGAAGATTCAAAGGACAGTCAACAGAAATTCCTCTTACCGAACATCTCATTATGCATTGTTCGAGCCATCATTGGCCAAGGTCATGCACGTGACCTCTGTTCAGGTGCAAAACATTAGTCAATGTTTTTTCACAGAAACGTTGCAGCCCACACACTATTAATGGCTACTCTTTCAGCAGCCTTTTGTCAGTATGTTAGTTAATTTAGTATGATAGACAGCTGGCATTCGTCAAAGTGGACATTCAGTAATTTTTTTCATTCTATTAAATCTTCTGCCCTTGTTTTAACTTTGGATAGTAAAACATTTTTTGTGACAGTAAATACCTTATGCAGCTCACTTCCTGTTTCTTGTCTGGTATAAAGCCGAGGCTTATGACATCATATACAGCTGTCTCTCTCTCACTGTAATGTGAGTTTGTCAAGAAGGGAGGGGGGATGAGTCATAATAGGGCCAATGAGAACTACAGGGCTGCAGAGCTATAAGTGTGTCTCTGTGTGTCTGTGTAAATCCAGGAAGTGTACAGGCAGCAGCTTCAGCTGCCCACAGTTAAAATGGCCGCAGCCAGACTTAGTGGAGGGAGTGGAGGGAGAATTCTTCAGCATATTTTGCAAGTACAGAATCACAGTATATATAAAATAATATGCAAAGTGGTTGGAGGTTGTTATTACAAATTATGTGAGCAGACTGCAGTTTATTTTTAAAGGGAAAGACAGGTTAGTGTAGTATGCTTTCAGTATCATGCTATATACAATTCTACAGTTTAATGCTATATACAAAGTACTCAGTGCTATACATAGTACTATATTGTGTGTTGTATATTTGCTAATGACACATTCCAGTGAATTACAGTTTGTGTGGCTAGGTAGAGTGGAGTGTAAACCCACCTACATTCATTGCAATTTAAACAGACCCAACTTTACTTTTTAGGACCACTTTTCTTTTTTTGGCCAGAATCAGATTCTGTTGCTATTTCACTGCTGTCACCATTTTTCCTTAGCTTTTTGTTGATAGTAGGTAATGTTATTTTATTTTTTTTATAAAAAAAATCTAAATAAATAGACAAATAATTAAATAAAAAGGGTTTTTTATTTGGTTTGGTTTATGGTTTTCGGGTGGGTGTTGTTATTTTTATTCATTTTGTTTTCTTCTGTTTTTTAAGTTGATTTTTATTTTTTCAAAATCCCCATTTACATTGTTTAGTACTCTAGATGGGTTTACCTCTTTACTGCAAGAGTAGTTATTTAATTATTTGCACACACATTTTAGGCCTGAAAATTATTAAAATTTTCCAGTTTATATATTCTTAAAACAGAGATCCTGGAGAATAAAATAGTATAGCATAATATAGTAAAATATAAAACACGAGCTTACAGCTAGTAAATAGATATCCAACATGTCAAAATGTCAGGATTTAAGATTACATGTACAGTCATGGCCAAAATTGTTGGCACCCCAGACATTTTCATCAACCTTTCATAAATTTTTTCTCTTCTGTCCTCGCCCAGAGAGATTAGCTACTGTGCCATGGGTTGCAATATGCTTGATAAGGTTGCGCACTGTGGACAAAGGCAAATCTAGATCTCTGGAAATGGACTTGTAACCTTGAGATTGTTGATATTTTTCCATAATTTTGGTTCTCAAGTCCTCAGACAGTTCTCTTCTCCTCTTTCTGTTGTCCATGCTTAGTGTGGCACACACAGACACACAATGTAAAGACTAACTGAACTTCTCTCCTTTTTATCTGCTTTCAGGTGTGATTTTTATATTGCCCACACTTTTTACTTGCTCCAGGTGAGTTTAAAGGAGCATCACATGCTTGAAACAATCTTATTTAACCACAATTTTGAAAAAGTTGCCAAGAATTTTGACCAGCCCATTTTTGGAATTGTGTGTGACATTATGTCCAATTTGCTTTTTCTTCCTCTCTTTTTTGTCTTGATCCAATACACAGAAAGGGAATAAGCATGTGTATAGAAAAACATGTGTTACTGCAATACTTTTCTGTGAGAAATATTTGATTTTCTGGAAAAATTTCTGGGGTGCCAACAATTTCGGCCATGACTGTATATGTGAAACAAAGACAAACTTTAATGGGGGATATCATTGTTATAGCAGCAGCTAGCTGACATAACCCCAGTATTCTTATGTTTGGCCGACGGTCTGGTTTCTGATAAAATCGGCAGATTCACTGTGAGATCACTTTTATCTGCGGTGGGAGAGGCCCCCCCCCCTCCCGCCATGCTCTGGTGCCCTCCGGCACAAGGGATGTTTACATTCCTTGTAATAGGAATAAAAATAAAAGTGTCACTTAAAAAAAAGTGTAAAAATAAAAGGTAAAATAAATAAGAAAAAAAATGTTTTTAAAGACGCCTCATCCCACCGAGCTCGCATGCAGAAGCGAATGCATGTGTGAGTAGTGCCTGCATATGAAAATGGTATTCAAACCACATACGTGAGGTATTACCGCGATCAGTAGAGTGAGAGCAATACTTCTAGCTCTAGAACTCCTATGTAACTTAAAACATGCAACCTGTAGAATTTTTTTAAACATTGCCTATGGAGATTTTTAAGGGTAAAAGTTTGTTGCCATTCCACGAGCAGGCGCAATTTTAAAGCGTGACATGTTGGGTATCAATTTACTCGTGTAACATTATCTTTCACAATATAAAAAATTGCCATTGCATTCACTAAGCTCTGGGGAAAATTCCCTTGGAAAGTGATTAGCCTATTTGGCTTTAATAAATCATCCCTAGTAGTCTCAGTAATCTATGCTTGGCAACAGTACTAGTTGACACCCCCCTTCTTTCCTATGCAATACAAGTCTGTGTAAACACTTGAGATCAAAGGTGTGGCTTCCAAATTTTTTTCTGTGAGTTTTTATTGTTCATCTTTCTTTTAATAAAAAAATCATAGTTTACTCCTCCTGTGTACCTAGGATTTGTAACACATAATGGGAAACTTTCCACATTTGAACAATGTTCCTATTGTTCTGTCTACGGGATATAAGAAATGGATCCCAGAAATGACACCTTTGGTAGTTTTAGTTGGAAAGATTTATCCAAAATTGTGTTTTATGTTTTGTATTGAGTTTTTCTTTAGATCTATAATATAATTTTTCACTATGTTTTTCCTGTTTCCAACTCACAAAATATATCTACTAGTGTTTTTTTTTTTTTTTTTTTTTTATTAAAACTGCAAATTTCCAGAAACACTGAATAACTTTTAGACTAGTTTTCCTAACTATAATAAAACAACTAATAACACAATGTACTGAAAAGTATTTTCAAGTTCAACCACAATATTTGTTTTACCTACAGATAATTCTAGAGTAGCTATTTCAGCAGCATACTTTAATGTAGTTGTCAAATAAACCACTTCATTTTATTATATTATCTGAAGGGCTCTTAAATCAGAGAGAGTAGCACACAATACCAGGGAACAATCTATCTGATTACATTCTTTGATGTGTTGTTTTTCTCAGATGTGCTAACAACAGATTTTATACAACACAGAAAACACAGAGATACAGCAGTAGTTAGGTTGTCAAAATTAAATGATGCCTATCTCTAGGCAAAATAAATATATTTGTTGCATTAATCTATTTATCTATTTGTTTGCTAAACTGTTCATGATGAATAATAAATAGCAGAGTTACTGGTGATCCAGTGATCTAATAAATATATATATATATATATATATATATATATATATATATATCCTGTATAATAAAATTAGAGAGTGGTGTGTCCTGTTTCCCCTCAGTATTTTATGGAGGGTTCTTGCACACATTCAGCTCTATACCCTCAGGGAGCATGTACCAGCTCCCTCTCTGTTTTCTTCCTCCGTATTTAAATTATTTTCTGTGCTGCAGGATGTACATCTCATACGTTCTTTTGTAGTTATTCACTATGGCACCTTCTTCAACCAGCTTTATGCTGTAGGTTGTGTGTATCACCCCCGCTGTTACATTTCTTATTTTAGTTTTGGCTCTTCTTCAATTCATAATTGTGACTCTATCTCACATCTTGCTTTGTGTTGCAACATGTAATGGCTCATCTTTGTTTATACACTCCTCCACCATGGCTCCTCTCCTTTTGGCTTTATGCTGAAGGCTTTTCAACACAGTTTCAAGCTGACCATACACTGCAATTGACCAGTTACCGTTCCACTTTCACAGTGTGGCACTTTCTCCCCAGCAGGCTCTGTGCTGCTAGCTGTGTACTCTCATCTTTATTGCTCCACTCCTTTAATATGACTTCTCCTCCTCCTGGCTTTTTGCTGCAGGCTGTGCAGTCTTGTCCTTAATGTTTCAGTCATTCAGTGTGGCACATCACCCCATTGGCTGTAGGTTGTCATCCTTACTGATAGATTCCTTCACTGTATCTCCTTCTGCCCCAGGCTCTGTACGGTCAGCTACACTGTTCAGATTCATTATGGCTCCTACATCTATTGGCTATGTCCTGTAGGCTGTGTATTGTTATTTTTGCTGTTCTAATGCTTTATTGGGGCTTTTTTTTCTCTTTGGTCAGTTAAGCTATTTACTGTAGCTTCATCTTCTGTCGTCCTGATTGTGCACCTGAGTTATTCTGTTTACCCGCCATTAGTCTAATTTTATTTTTGTTTATTTATTGGCAGTGACCATATAACCATTCCTCTAGACAGGCCTTTTACATTCTTTTGTATATTATCAGACAGTGTCTAACCCCATATTATCAAATATAAGTCCAAAAGCATCCAGACAGGCAGCAAAACTCACATAAAAAAGTCAAATCTACTTCACAATGCATAGGAGAAATGTCAGAATGTCTTGTACCCTGATGTTATAGTTATTTAAATGCCAGGAATGAGAGTTTTGAATGCTGGATTGATGTAGTTAGCTACTTCCCAAAATTCCACAGTAATCCTTAGAGAAGCCAAGTCGTGAAAGGGCTTTGTTTTTAATGTGCACATTTACTGGATTATGTTGCCTACATTATTGCAGAGCAAGGATAGAGATCATAATGACAGAAGTTGATTCAAGAAAAGATGATCTTGGTGCTGGGGGCAGGGGGCTGAGTACCTTTACTGGCTCCTTTCATAATTAAATATGCACTACAATTCTGCTTCCAAAGATTATCCTCCCTCTCTATTTAACATTCAACATATGCAGTGTGATGGAATTATGGCAATATTTTAGGGATCATTTGAGAAATCCTTCCAATGGTGAAGGTAGCATTTAAACTTGGACAGAAATACATATTAATATTCTATTCAAAGCTCAAAAGTAAGTATGATTACTACCAAGTACTCAAGTACTTCCAGTATAATTATGAGAAATATTTGTATTTATATTCCCACAATCCGCTGGAAAAAACAGAAGTCAGGCTTCAAATGGCAGTACAAAAAGCCAAACAGGCTTTATTACATTGGACAGAAATGCCAACCTAAGCATACAGTGGGGTCGATTTACTAAAGGCAAATAAATTGTACGCTTCGCAAGTGCAGTTGCATTCATCTTCCCCAGAGCTTAGTGAATGTGGTGAAATTTCACTTAGAAAAGAATACCCAATCAGGTGCAAGGAAAAGAAAAAAAATCTACAATTTTTCTTATACATGATTGGATGATGGAAACTAGCAGAGCTTTACCACAATTGGTAAGCTTTGCAGAAAATGTGTGCAACTGCACTTGCAAAGTAAACAGTCTATCTGCCTTTAGTAAATCAACTCCATTGTCTTAAGTGATGAATGAATGAGACTGAAATATTCTTGAATAAATTATTTGAATTTTTCTCCTGGCCAGATGCATGCAGGTTTGTCCAGTGAGCATAGAATCACACAATTCATGAACTGATTGCCTGATTTGCTAAATTGCACAATTCTCTAAAGATCACACAATACAAATATTCAGGGATATTAAAAACATTTGGTTAATCACCCTAGTGCTGGCTTACAGGAGAGGCTAGCACATCACACCGTTAACCATCACACCGTTAATCCATTTATTGACAAACTTAGCAGGACATGTTGAGAAGTTGTATAATGGCAATCTTTTTTTGGTGCATATTCTGGTTTGTAAACTCTGTACTATACTCAGTACACTCAGTATACTCAGTAACTCTGCTTAGGGATCAATGATCTCTTAAGCAGCAGAATTAGTGCTATCCAAACACAGGCAACAGCTTAACAACCTCAGTCTTCAGTGAGGAAGTTCATGAGGCCTCAAGGCATAGAAAAACCTGAGCACATTGGCCCTGTCTTTCGTTTTTTTGTGTGGAGATTAGGGATGAGCTGAACATAGTTTGCAGCAAAACATGCGAACAGGCAAAAAATGTGTGCAAACACCGTTAAAGTCTATGGAATGTGAACATGAAAAATCAAAAGTGCTAATTTTAAAGGCTTATATGCAAGTTATTGCCATAAAAAAATGTTTGGGGACCCGGGTTCTGCCCCAGGGGACATGTATCAATGCACAAAAAGTTTTAAAAACAGACGTTTTCTAGAGAGCAGTGATTTTAATAATGCTTAAAGTTAAACAATAAAAATGAAATATTCCTTTATATATCATGCCTGTGGGTGTCTTTTGTATGCCTGTAAAGCAGCGCATCTTTCCCATGTTTATAACTAGGGATGAGCCGAACACCCCCTGGTTCGGTTCGCATCCAGAACATGCGAATGGACCGAAACTCGTGCGAACATTCGAACACCGTTAAAGTCTATGGGACTATGAGAAATCAAAAGTGTCAATTTTAAAGGCTAATATGCAAGTTAAATATCCTAAAAAGAGTTTGGGGACTGGGGTCCTGCCCCAGGGGACGTGTATCAATACAAAAGAAGCTTTTAAAAACTAAAGTTTATTCAGAAGCAGTGATTTTTAATAATGCTTAAAGTGAAAAAAATAAAAAAGAGTGAAATATTCCTTTAAATATCGTACCTGGGGGTGTCTATAGTATGCCTGTAAAGTGGCGTGTGTTTCCCTTGTTTAGAACAGTCCCTGCACAAAATGAAATTTCTATAGGAATAAAAGTCATTTAAAACTGCTTGTGGCTGTGATGTAATGTAGGGTCCTGGCAATATGGATGAAAATTATTTAGAAAAATGGCATTGGTAACCCCCCAGCCTATTACCAGGCCATTTGGGTCTTGTATGGATATTAAGGGGAACCCCACACCCAAATAAAAAAAAAGAAAAGGCATGGGGACCCAGGCCCTATATGCTCTGAACAGCAGTATACAGGCAGTCCCCGGGTTACAAACAAGATAGGGACTGTAGGTTTGTTCTTAAGTTGAATCTGTTTGTAATTTGGAACAAGTACATTTTTTAAGTGTAGCTCCAGCCCAAAAAATCAATGTTTAAGCTTTTTGGATAACATAGGGAAGGGTTATCATCACCCCTGTAACATTTGTTTTGCTATCTGTGCCCCTGTTCAGAAGATTTCACCTCACTTTCTGTCCCAATGACAATTGGGTTTTGAAAATTTGGGGTTTTTAGGGAAACAAGGATTGGTGATAAAGCATCAGTGGAGACACCTTTTTTCCCATATTAACTCTTACAGGAAAGAAGTTCCCTTCCCAGGGGTAGATTTCCTCTCACTTCCTGTTGTCTCCCTCTGTTTGTACCGTATATACTCGAGTATAGGCCGACCCGAATATAAGCCGAGGCCCCCAATTTACCCCCAAAAAACTGGAAAAAATTACTGACTCGTGTATAAGCCGAGGGTGAGACATGCCTGTCCATCCCTGTGTGTCCGTCCATCCCTGTGGGTCCATCCATCCCTGTGTGTGTGTCCATGCATCCGTGTGTGTGTGTGTGTGTGTCCATGCATCCGTGTGTGTGTGTGTGTGTGTGTGTGTGTGTGTGTGTGTGTCCATGCATCCGTGTGTGTGTGTGTGTGTGTGTGTGTGTGTGTGTCCGTGCAGCCTACCTGTGTCCAGCCTGCCTGTGTCCGTCCAGCCTGCGTCCCGTCCAGCCTGCGTCCCGTCCAGCCTGCGTCCCGTCCAGCCTGCGTCCCGTCCAGCCTGCGTCCCGTCCCGGCCCGTCCCGTCCCGAGCCGAGCCTCCGTCCTTCAGCTCTTCGTCGGCGGCCATTCTAGGATTCAAAAGCCGCGCCTCCGTCGGTGATAGGCGGAACACTCAATTTCCCACTGACTGCTGTTCCGCCTATCGGATGTCCGTGATAGGCGGAACACTCAATTTCCCAGCAGCCTGTGTTCCGCCTATCACGGGCATCGTCTCATCCTCGTCCGTAGTACGAGGATGAGACGATGCCCGTGATAGGCGGAACACAGGCTGCTGGGAAATTCAGTGTTCCGCCTATCACAGGCGAAGGCGGAGCCGGAGGCGCGGCTTTTGAATTCTAGAATGGCCGCTGTCTGTCTGCTCGACACGCTGATCGAGCGGGCAGACAGCGATGACTCGAGTATAAGCCGAGGGGGGCACTTTCAGCCTCAAAAAAGAGGCTGAAAATCTCGGCTTATACTCGAGTATATACGGTAAGTAGGAGTCATTTGTAAGTTGGATGTTTGAAAGTAGGGGACCGCTTGTATATACTATATGGCCTACCCTATATATTCTGCAGAAATTTGGGCCTTAGGTGTTGGTGGTACCAGAACACTGTAAGCCCTCACAGTTAAGCCCCATACACACTATCAGATTTTTGGTGGTGGTGTAGTGGTGTTGCCACAACACTGTAAGCCCTCAGAGTTACTCTTGGTGGGCGCAGGAATGGTTCCTGCTGTGAAATATTAGATCAAAAATTGTAATTACATGCACCTGTTAAACAGGGACAGAAAAATTGGGTCTTAGGCAGTGGTGGTGGTGCCACAACACTGTAACCCCTCACAGAGTCTGTTGTTGAGTGCAGGAACGAGCCCTGCTGTGAAATATTAGATCAAAAACTGTAATTATACTCTGCATAAATTTGGGCCTTAGGTGTTGATGGTACCAGAACACTGTAAGTCCTCACAGTTAAGCCCCATACACAGCTGATTTTTTCCTTCAGATTTCCCAAAACCATGTAGTGCAAGGGCCTGCCTGTTTGCATACAAATTGAAACTCCTAACGTTTGACCTCATATTATATGGTTTTGGTAAATCTGAAGGAAAAACTCAGCAGAAAAACTGATAGTGTGTATGGGGCTTTAGTCTTGGTGAGCGCTGGAACGGACCCTACTGTGAAATATTATATCAAGAATTGTAATTGCATGCCCCTGTTGAACAGGGGCAGATAAATTGGGTCTTTGGTGGTGGTGCCACAACACTGTAAGCTTTCACACTTACTCTTGGTGTGCTGTGAAAATATTATATCAAGAATTGTACTTACATGCCCCTTTTGAACAGGGAAGAAAAAATGGGTCTTTGGTGGTGGTGCCACAACACTGTAAGCCCTCACAGTTACTATTGGTTGGTGCTGGAATGGGTCCTACTGTGAAATATTATATCAAGAATTGTAATTACATGCCCCTGTTGAACAGGGTTAGAAAAATTGGCCCTTTGATGGTGGTGTGGTGGTCTTGCCACAACACTGTAAGCCCTCAGAGTTACTCTTGGTGGGCACAGGAACGGGCCCTGCCGTTAAATATTAAATCAAAAATTATAATTATATGCCCCTGTTAAACAGGGGCAGAAAAATTGGGCCTTTGGTTATGGTGGCACCAGAAAGCTGTAAGCCCTCACAGTTACTCTTGTTGGGCGCAGGAATGGGCCCTGCTTAACTATTATTTAAAAAAATAGTAATTACATGCCCCTGTTAAACAGGGGCAGAAAAATTGGGCCTTGGGTGGTGGTGCCACATTACTGTAACCCCACACAGATACTCTTGTTTGGCACAGGAATGGGCCCTGCTGTGAAATATTAGATCAGAAATTTTAATTACAGGCGCCTGTTAAACAGGAGCAGAAAAATTGGGCCTTGGGTGGTGGTGGTGACACAACACTGTAACCCCTCACAGATACTCTTGTTGGGCACAGGAATAGGCCCTGCTGTGAAATTTTAGATCTAAAATTGTAATTACCCCTTCCCTCCCTCTCTCCATGCTCTCCTGCACCAATTTAGCTCAATCTCTGGATATAAAATCAACACCAACAAGACAGAAGCTTTACCTATCCTTATTCCCCCCGCAGACCTTGTCCCTTTGCAGCGCAACTACGCTTATCATTGGTGTACGGATTCCCTCAAATACCTAGGGGTCAACCTTACCTCTTCCTACTCTAGCCTGTATCAAGCTAATTTCCCACCACTCTTTCGGGACATTGACCGACTCTTGCGACAATGGGACTCGTATCCCATTTCTCTCTTGGGTCGCATCAATGTGTTGAAGATGTCTATCATGCCACGACTTTTATACCTATTTGAAACGTTACCGATCCCCGTTCCCATGTCCCAACTCAAAGCGACTCAGAGGTCCTTCCTTAACTTTATCTGGCGCTATAAGGCCCACAGGATAGCTAGTTCCGTAGTGCTCACTCCCAGAGCTAGAGGTGGACTGGGGGCCCCGGACCTCCTTAAATATTATTTTGCTACACACTTGAAACCGGTCATAGTATGGTCACATAGAATGTCGTCCAGTGTGTGGTCTGACATTGAAATGAGCATTACTACCCCGGTCCACCCCTGCTCGATGATTTGGGCAGAATTGGAAACTTCCATACATCAGCTCAGGAACCTTTCTCTACGCCCCATGCTCTTTACTCTTTATATATGGAAGAAATGTGCCCAGCGTTTCTCCCTGACCTCTCCATGCTCGCCATTATTAAACGTATTGTTCAACCCTGACATTCCGGACAGCCTGTCTTACTCGCGCATGCTCCCTTGGACACGTGCGGGTGTCTTCCAACTTCTTAACTTGGTACACCCACTTACACATTCGCTTCTTTTTTCAATAAAAATACAATTGATAAAAAAAAAAAAAAACATGCCCCTGTTAAAAATGGGCAGAAAAATTGGGCCTTGGGTGGTGGTAGTGCCACAACACTGTAAGCCCTTACAGATACTCTTGTTGGCTGCAAAACGAGCCCTGCTGTGAAATATTAGATCAAAATTTTTAATTACATGCCCATGTTAAACTGGAGTAGAAAAATTGGGCCTTGGGCAATGGTGGTGCTGCCCTGAACCAAAAATATTGTTGGAAGCTAGCATCATCAAGATTGAGGAGGAATAGGATAGTCAGCATAGGCAATCTTCAAGGGATCCCAGATCCATAGCAAATTCAATCAGTTACATCAGCATCAGGTGCTTGATAGCTGCTGATCCAAGACTGATTAATTTTTATGAATGTGAGCCTATCAACGGAGTCTGTGGACAGGTGCATTCTTTGATACATTACAAACCCTCCAGCAGCACTAACTGTGCATTCAGAAAGCACACTGGATGCGGGACAGACCAGTAGCTCAATTGCATATTGAGCAAGTTCTTGCCAGTGGTCCATCCTCAAGACCCAGTAACCCAGTCGATGCTTTGTTGGAAAGGTCTCCAAGTCTGCTCTTGCCCCTAGATATTCCTACCCCATATAACACTGAGGACTGAAATTTTTTTTAAAGGCATCAGTCAGCTGTCCACCTTCTCCACCACTCAACAAACAAAGCCTCAGCAAATCGTTGTCCAGCAGCAGGAAATGGTAACCTCCCAGGGTGTGGAAATGCGTTACACAAACCTTTCTTCAAGGCATCATGAAGAGGTTTCATCCTCTGCTCCCTCTGCGAAGGCAGGATTAGTTCTGCAACTTTACCCTTGTAACGTGGATCAAGATGGGTTGGCAGCTAGTAATGATCCCTCTCATTGATACCACAAATCCTAGGGTCTTTTCGCAGGCTTTTCAGAATCAGGGAGGCCATGCAGCATAAGTCCTCTGGGTCACTTAGGATCACATTATCCGTAACTACCTCCTCAAGCCATGTACAACTCCTTGAGATTCTGGGAACTGAAAATCATCCCTAAAGACCATTGCTGAGTGTTATTCTCTACATCCATGCTGACACAATCCTCCTCCTCCTTCTCTTCTTCCTGTGTATTTGGCAGGGCCTCAGGAATGCTATCTGGATAAAGGGGGCCTTGAGAGGAAAGGAAGTCCTCCTCTTCCTCCCGCTGTTCTGCCTCAAATGCCCTGTCCATGATTCCACGAAGCGTGTGCTCCAGCAAGAAGACTAGACGGACAGTGTCACTGATGCATGCATTATTGCTGCTCACCATCCTTGTGGCCAGCTACTACGGATGTTACAGCCACTCCTACCTCAATTCGCTCTCGTAACCACTGTTGCAACCCCAGTGGTCCCTGAGCCAGGCCTGTAAGAGAGGTTTCCTTCTACTGTTGGGCTCTGATACTAGGTACATGACACACAAACACCACCTCAGAAAGTAAAATAAAGTTGAACAATCCGAGCCAAACTCACACACTATAACTGTAGTATATCCCATATCCAAAGGCGGAATTTGCAGTAGAGGCCCCCAAATAGGTGGTCCAAACAATCAAGGAGGAACACCTAAAAGGATTACATTTATAAACGAGGAAAATACCACCGGTAAGGACACCATCCAAAAGGCAGCAACCAAATCACCAAGGATAGCTGCGTCCACAAACAATGGGACTAAGACCCGCACCTCAAGGGGAACACATCTTAACACATATGAAAAAAAACATACCATTAGAAATCCGTTAACCCAGTCCAAAACCGGATCCTGGATTGCCAAAACTGGTGCCCCCTAAATGCAAGAATGGGACTGCAAATGAAAAAAGTTCCCACGAACGGGGTAGAGCAAGGAGAAATTATGCCCTTATGGCCTCTGGCGTCCTCCTTATATTTCCCCCTGGAAGGATGTAGAGTTTGACACTGAGAGATGATGACCAGCCGAGTGCACGGTCCTGATGTCATCTCCCAAAGCAATCTAAAAAGGGGGCCAAAGTGGGAAAGCAAGACCACATGTGCAGCAGCATCAGGTGACACGGGCACAGCCGAATGACGCAATCAACACCTCTGGGGAAAAGATGCAACCCCACCAAAGCATATGACGCGGTTGTGTCATAGTGTGGGGAGCAGCTGCGTCATCAAAGGGGATAGATGTGGCCACCCTCAGCCTGAGAATTGTACAAACCCGGAAGTGGGTGCTCACAGCATGTAACTCCGCATCTATAGGTGGAGAGCATGCATTATTTGGGGATGGAACGGGCCCAAATAAAGAAATATCGGCGTAAACAGATGAAAAGGGGGAAATGCTCATGATACAGTGTGCAGACGTCATACAAAGAATGACGCTGTATTGGCTCCAAAATACATGTTCAACAGCTGGAGCTCCCAGGGAAAAGAACTTCCCTGAATGCTCCAAACTGCTGGAAGGGAGATAAACAATAGCCTAAGAATGGTGGGGGGCAAGCATGGGGAAACGCCCAATCCAAATCACAGGGTGATGCACCACCTGGATTGGGAGATCAAATCCCCAAAAGGAAGGACTAAAACCACCAACACAGAACCTTTCTATTATCCTTGAGAAGGGGCTGAAAGCACCATATCTCATGGAGTGTTTGGAAGAAAAATTAGTCCTCAAACAAAAAATGTGTAAGAGGGCCTGTGTGTGCCGCATATGTCATGAAGGCCACAAACTAGGACACAGCTGAGGGAAGACCCATCCCACTCCAAAATAAAACTGACATATAAAAAAAAGCCAAGAGGTACCAAAGGCAACACCTGAGCATAGCAATGCTAACTATTAATAACTGATAATCAAAACTTCCATAGAGAGGACCATCCTAACATCTACAAACAGAAAAACAATAATTGGAGAAAAAATTGGAATTGCACATGTACAAACATATCAAGGAACTTTAGAAGTAAAACCAAGTGTCTGCTATTGTTCAATTATTCACATGCCATCACCAAGATAAAACAGCAGGATATTCTTAATATTTGAGGACATACTTTACCATCGTGAGGAGTATTTTTTCCTTCTCCTTTTTTTCCTTTTTGTCTGGATTATACTTATCATTTAAAGTGGTTGTAAACCCATGGGGGAAAAAAAAAGCAACCTGCAAGGCAAAGGCATAATGGGCTAGTATGCATAACATACTAGCTCATTATGAATAACTTACCTGAGAACGAAGCCCCCGAAGTGGTCCTCAGTCTTCATGTCCGCCGCTGCCATGGATCCTGGAGTGACTTCCGGGTCTCTCTGCTCCGGTGCTGTGATTCGCCGGAGCAGTGATGATGTCACTCCCACGCATGCGCACGGGAGCGACACTCGCGGCACATCGCCGTGATCTGCGGCCTGCCCAGTGCGCCTGCATGCCGCTGTCTACGGGGCACGCGCCGTAGACAGAGGTGGCTGTCTTTTTGTAAATATCTCCTAAACCGTATAGGTTTAGGAGATATTTCTTGGACCTACAGGTAAGCCTTAATCTAGGCTTACCTGTAGGTCAAAGTGGTTTGTAAGGGTTTATAACCACTTTAATTGTGTCTACTTCCAATGACATTACCTGTGTCTCCGACTGACTGACTGACTCTCTTTGGGAATGACCGTTTGAGAATCATCCCCTGTATTAGGGATCTTTCTTCTGGTCTTTTATAGGGGATTAAGGGATATTGCTGTTACCTTTTTGTATTTTGCTTATTTATAGCTTTTAAAGTATATGTAGTTTAACTCTTTAGGGTGTGTATTTATATCATTTTGTTTGCTAATTTTCTTGTCTTAAGTGAGATTTTTAAATGTCCTATCATTGTTGATTGCTTCTACTTCCTTTGTGGTTTGTTTCACAAATAAGGCCAGAGCTGGAACCTGGTTTAACGGGGGAAATTTATGTGATTTTCTCTTAAATTTGGTTTGTTGCTGTTGCTCATGTTGACTCTCGTCATCGCTATCCAGGTCGTCTTCCCAGACGTCATTGGATGGCCCACTTTCCTGTAGGAGATTGAGGTCACGAAGGGCCTTAAAATCCGCTGTCATAAGGTTGGGGGCAATAACCTCTTCCTGGGTAGTTTGCTTATTACACATACTTTTAAAAAGCAATTTTCTAGAAAAAAGATAAGTAACTTTCACTGTTTCAAAATTGTCCAAGCTTTTGTTGGGACAAAACGATAACCGCAAGGAAAGCACTTGTCTTTCTGAAAATCTAAGTGAATGTGATGCCAAATGAATGATGTTTAATTTGCCTTCTAAGTGATTTGTGTTGTAGTGAGTTCCCCTTAAATATACTGCTGTTTGGCAAATGGACCCTTTTTCTTTCTGAGGGAGGGAGGGAAATCTACATAAGAAGAGGCTGAGGCAGGGGTGGGCTTGAGGGCCCCATGCCACTAAGGGGTCCCATCAGGTTGCCAGCCTCAATAAAACCAGGGCCAGTATGTAAAAATCTGTGTTTTTAAAATAAAAAAACAAGATTATAGCTGCCCCGCCTCTCCAGTACCTTTTCAGTATGTGCATGTGTATTCTGTGTGTGTGTGTGTATTGTGTGTCTGTGTGTGTATACTGTGTGTGTGTGTGTATGTATACAGTGTAGCCCCATAATTTCCTATTGCCCAGGGGCTCCATAATCTTCTCCTATTTCTCAGGGGCCCCATAATCTTCTCCTATTGACCGGGGGCCATTCCACCCCTGGGCTGAAGAAGAAGTATTAGACTGTGTATCAGAATTATAATCATCTTTGGTATCCTGATTCCTAGTAAACTTTTTGGACTTATTTCTAAAATTCTTAACTTGGTGCCATCTATATGTTCGATTTTCCCCAAAGGCATTTTTATCTCTTCAACATTTCTTTACTTTCTTTTGGAGGATATTTTTACTGAATTCCTATGAATGTTCTCTTAGTTTTACTTCAAAATTTATATAATGCTCATGTACCTTTAGTGGAATCAAACACGCATATAAAGCACCAATATGTGTATCCAAAGTGTTCAGTTGTTGTCTACATTCATGTTGTAACAGCATCATCACATTTCTAGAGCAATCATTAAGTTTAGTTTCCCAATTTATTTTAAGATCATTTGATATATGATCAAGAATGGGGAAAATCTAAATTCTCATGCTACTGGATTGATATTTTCATGAATATATCTTTCTAGAGACTGTATATGCCAATGTAAGGCAGCTTTTTTTCTCCAGCACTTTCGGAAGGCTGAAGAAAAGAGACATTAAATCAGATTTAACCTGTTCCTTGGCTTGATAACTGGTCTGAATATTTAAGATAAGCTCCTCCCAGTTTCCTCCCTGTAGATCTCCCATCTTCGATCCCTATGAGCAGAAAAAAGAATAGACACAAATGAATTAGAACTATAAATTTTGACCCAAGAAAAAACCTTGCATAAAAAAAAACTGTGAATGAAAACACCTCTCCGAAGAGGGCAATTTCTGGAATTTCAAAATATAAAATTATCTACGATGGGGTCCACGCCAGATCAGGAGAGTCATGATGAGGATTTGGGTGTATTGTCCACCTAATTTCAGTACACAGTTCTCTATGGAGAGAACTGTGCCCTAGCATGATTTGCATTGACACTAAAGCAAACCATACAGGACCACAAGTGAACCAAGCTTGGGACCACCTCTTTCAAGTGACCCTGGGCATAGTACACTTAACTGATCCTGTGCACAATTCAAAGCACTTACACTACATACAGTACACTACATACCCCTTCAAATTTTCCACATTTTTCATGTTACAACCAAAAAACGTAAATGTATGTTATTGGTGTTTTATGTGATAGACCAACGCAAAGTGGCACATAATTATGAAGTGGAAGCTAAATAATAAATGGCTTTACATTTTTTTACAAATATGTGAAAAGTGTGGTATGCATTTGTATTCAGCCCCCCCCCCCCCCCCCCCCAAGTCAATACTATAGAATCACCTTTTGCAAATACAGCTGCAAGTCTTTTTGGGGATGTCTCTACTGGCTTTGCACATCTAAAGTGTGACATTTTTGCCCATTCTTCTTTGCAAAATAGCTCAAGCTCTGTCAGATTGGATGGAGAGTATCTGTGAACAGCAATTTTAAAGTCTGGCCACAGATCCTCAATTGAATTTAGTTCTGGACTTTGACTGGGCCATCCTGAGCCCTTGTACACACGGTCGGAGATTCCGACGGAATGTGTCCGATCGGACCGTTTTGTCGGATATTCCGACTGTGTGTGGTTTACATCGGACTGTTTCCGTCGGAATATCCGACGGACCAAGTTTTCCAACTTGTTGGTAAAATTTTCAGACAAAATGCTCCGATCGGACAAAGTGCCAGGCATGCTTAGATCAAATTCCTACACCAAAGCTATTGGCTACTAACGTGAACGTAGTCCCGTCATAACAAAATAACGTAATCACGTCGGATTTTCCCGACAACTTTGTCCGACCGTGTGTATGCAACAGTTTCGGACAAAATCCGACTGACAAAATCTGACGGATTTGGTTGTCGGAATCTCCGACCGTGTGTACAAGGGCTAACACATGAATATGTTTTGATCGAAATCATTCCATTGTAGCTCTGGCTGTATGTTTAGGGTTGTTGTCCTGCTGGAAGGTGAACCTCCGCCCCCAGTCTCAAGTCTTTTGCAGACTTTAACAGGTTTTCTTCTAAGATTGCCCCATATTTGGCTCCATCCATCTTCCCATCAACTCTGACCAGCTTCCCTGTCCCTGCTGAAGAAAAGCATCCTGACAACATGATGCTGCCACCACCATGTTTCATTGTTCAGAGTGTTCAGTGGGTGTGTTCAGAGTGTTCGGCAGTGTTAGTTTTCCGTCACGCATAGCATTTTTCTTTTAAGCCAAAAAGTTACATTTTGTTCTCATCTGACCAAAGCACCTTCTTCCACATGTTTACTGTGTCCCACAGCAAACTGCAAACGGCACTTCTTATGGCTTTCCTTCAACAATGGCTTTCTTCTTGCCACTCTTCCATAAAGGCTAGATTTGTGGAGTGCAGGACTAATAGTTGTCCTGTGGACAGATTCTCACACCTGAGCTGTGGATCTCGGCAGCTCCTCCAGAGTTACCACGGGCCTGTTGGCTGCTTCTCTGAATAATGCTCTCCTTATCAGGCTGTCAGTTTAGGTGGATGGCTTGGTAGGTTTGCAGTTCACCTCATTTTCGGGTGGTGGATTGAACAGTGTTCCTTGAGATGTTCAATGTTTGGGATATTTTTAATGACCTAACCCTGCTTTAAACTTCTCCACAACTTTATACCTGACCTGTCTAGGGTGTTCCTTGGCTTTCATGATGCTGTTTGTTCACTAAGTGTCTCTAACAAAACCTCTAAAGGCCTCACAGAACAGGTGTATTTATACTGAGATTAAATTACACACAAGTAGACTCAATTTTCTAATTTAGTGACTTCTGAAGGCAATTGGTTCCACTAAATTTTAGTTAGGGGTATCAGAGTAAAGGGGGATGAATACAAATGCACGCCACACTTTTCAGATATTTATTTGTAAAAAATGTTGAATACCAGTTATCCTTTTCCTTCCACTTCAAAATTATGTGCCACTTTGTGTTGGTCTATCACATAAAATCCCAATAAAATACATTAAAATACATTTACGTTTGTGGTTGTAACATGTCAAAATGTGGACAATTTCAAGGGATATAGACACGTTTACATGCTACTGTTCCCTATAATTAGATTTAATATAATTTACCATTGTACACACATCATCTCCATTCATATCCCTTTCATACAGATTTTTGTTTTGTTAACCACAATAATAACACTTTCAAAGGTTGTGGGGAGAGGGCCATTGTCCTCATCAACAAGGCCCCCACCACATGTTGAGGGCATGTACTCTAAACTTGTTCAGGAGGGGGGGGGCTAATACTTGACCCCCCCCCCCCCATTTCCCTGGCCAGTGAGGCTCCATGCCTGGATTAGGGGCTTAAGTTAGAATTTGATTGGCTAACATGCACAGCTGCACCAGATTTTGCACTCTCCAGTTTTAGTAAATCAACCCCAGTGTGTTTCACAAAGTTCTTGCTGTGTCATTGTAAGAGAAATCCGGATAACAGACGCACATCTGCGCACAAGCATGGTCACACCAGTGTGTGTACAAAGAGGGACTTGTATTGGCACATGCACGCGCGCACATGTGCATGTATGGGCACCAAGTAAGCCTATTTAAACTGAACACTGACACATGAACATTGCTGAGCTAGTGCCTACTTACCTGATCTGTTCCAGTTTTCTGTGTTTTGACCCGGCTTCACCAGAACTTTTTTCCTTGATCTCTGCCTGCCTACCTGATTCCGGCTTGTGTTTGACTTCTACCTGATGTTCCTGTACCTTGCTGACCTTCCGTTGTATACCGAACACAGCCTGTGTCCGTCCTGTCTCTTCCTCTTGTCTCGGTACCTGCTCTGTCCTGCTGTTGATGACCTTACGTCCCGGATTCGCCTCCATCTGCTGACCCAGCGAAACAGAGCCTTGGTTCTCAGAGCCTGCAAAGTGCTCTTCAGCCACCTGGTCCCTGCCAAGGCCTGGCCAGCGCCATCAACTACCTCTGCCAGCATGCCACTCGTTGTCCTTCACTCCCTGTCATCACTACCAGGGGTGTTGGACAGGAGCTGCAAGAGAAGCCCCCTCTCCAGCTCGATCTCCACCAGGTATGTGACAGTCCTTCCTGTTTTTTGCTTTTGTGGTCATGTGACGTCATTTGACATGTATTATTATGTGAGGAAATTGGAAAGAAGGAGGTGGAAGATTAATGTGAGGAGACATCACAGCTACTGGACACATCCACTGCTGCTGAAGAGACCAAGTGAAGGATTTGTGGCTCTACACTATTATAATTTTTATCCAGTGAAGTCCTACAACTTCAGAAGTGGAGTGTCTTTTACTGACTCTAAGGTAAGTATGCCTTTTATATACATGTAGCGCTACCCTGTAGGGGCTGCTGATAGTTCTGGTTCATCTGTCACCCAGCCCAGCCCGGCACACAATCTTTAGTCACTCCTCAGACAGAAAACAGGACATGCACTTTGTTTTTGTTGTTTTTTGTAAGGGTAATTAAACTTGGATGAGGATTTGAAAATTATTGGATGCCCAGTAGATTTCAAGAGGACAATGTAGGGACTACAAACTATATATACTCTCTTTGTATACAACTTTTTCTCTTCCTCCAGCATATCACTTGCTGATCTCACTCTTCAGCACATCACTTGATTGCTGATCTCACTCTCCAGCACATCACTTGGTTCCTTACTTACACGACTAGCTAGCACTTTAGATTAGGCCTGACGCTGGCTCTGCCAGGCCTTAGCAAATACCCTTTGCAGGCAGGGACTATGGGTCCCCTTTGTTGTAGAAAAAAAGTAGGTAGTCCTAGTGCTAGCTGTCCACTACATCTTCAGGTATTTCCAGCTCTCCTGGCTGCAGCTGCCTCTCCCCACTGCCCATGCCACCACAGTCCACTCCACTGGCTTTGTACCCACTCCAGACTGCACTTTCCCAGTCCTCTCAGGCAGGCCTCCCCTGTCCTCCTGACTGTGTGAACTCTCACCAGCCCTCCTGGCTGCACTCTGTGGAACTCCTGGAGACTTTCATGGCAGTGTTCTCCCGCTGTCCTCTCTTTCTCCTCCTGGTCAGGACAACTCTGTGGGTTGTAAGAAGGTCCTGTCTACACCTGAGCCCAGACCCAGACTGGGAAGCTTCCCTTAAAGACCACGACAGCTTAACACTCCATCTCCATCTTCCAACCAATACCAACTCCTCCTAAGCTGGGCTGACCCTGAGTATTTGAGGTGGCGTGCCCCCTGCCAATCCATGTTAGGGATTGATCAGGGCCCTCATAATACTCCAGACAGCTCCAACTCTCCTCTCATCCTTCCTATATACAAAAAATGTTTTACTCAAAAAATGGATTCTGTCATCTAGGCAAGCAAGGTGTATGAAGGAATTATACCAGCTAATACAATTTATCCTGACTTCTGAGTGGTCCCAAATCACTTTGAGAATAAAATGTTCAGAGACTTGAGCTCATAAAAAATTTCTACACCACCCCGATGACCCCCCCCCCCCTCCGATTAACTCGTTGTTTCTTCTTTTTAATTGTTTATTCATATTCATATCATATCTTACTGAATGAGTAGGGGTACTATACCCCTTACCCTCAATCACATACCGGGTTATTGTTAACCCTAACCTAATCAAAGGGTGTGTAGTGCAGTCCTTAGTGTTGGGGTAAAACCTAACCCACACCCCACAACCCACAGGAATAAATATGTGAATGAATGAGCTTGTCAAGTGCAGACAAACTATAGTGTTGAGGATTCTACCAAACAGATGGAACATAAAAAATTGATAAAAAAATAAAAATACCATATATGAATTAAGGGATGAAAAAAATGCATTCACAAAAATACACATGTTTAGAGCATGGCATAACATGAATTGGGAGCCAGAAATGTCCAAGTGGCAGCCAGAGAACCACCAGCCTTGGATGGATAAAGCTGTTGTCACTGCAACTGCAATTGGTATTCAATCTGGGACTGGAATTCCTTTTTTTATAAATTCTTTATTTTTATGACAAGGATGATATTACAATATTACACCTAAATACATCCATACAACATATCCTATTTCATCACAATCTTCCTCTTGAAAGAATAAATTACTATGGTACTGTTATGTTGTCTTTAAACTGGTTTGTCAGTTATTCTCATTACTGTATTATTCCCTCTATAGCCGCTTATTTTATACCCTTGTTCCTTTTTCCTTCCTCCTCTACCTACCCAAATCAAAGAAAAAGAGAGCAAGACAAAACAAAGAACAAAAAAGGGCTCAGTGTATTCTGCCCTAAGTCCTCCACCCTCCTCCTTTAAGCTGTATTTGTCTAAATGGATCTAGGTCCTCTCTGAACACCCGTTCAATCTCTTCGTTAGTTATCATATGGTTATCTATCGAGAAATGCAGAGCCCTGCTAATTCCCCGTTGCCTCAAGTCTTTGAAACCCTGGTCTATCATGCCTGATTCAAAGCTCGGATTGCCCAGTATTGGGATCATAGGGCTTGGGTATTTCAATATCTCAGATTTCCTTAATATCTTTTTAATAGAATGAAGCGTAGCTGCCACTATAGGATGTCGTTTCACCTTCTGTGGTATCTCTACATCTGTGAGCCAGGCAATTCCCTCCAAGGGTATACTAGTAGATGCTTGTTCCATATGTATCCAGGGCTTATCTTTTTGACCCACACACCAGTCCAATACTCTTGCTAAGTGTGAAGCTTCATAATAACCAACTGGATCCAGGAGACCGACCCCTCCTCTTTCTTTTGGGAGGGTTAGTATATCTCTTCGAACTCTCACTGATTTTCCCACCCAAATAAATCGCATAAACCTGGTCCTGAGGTCTTTCAGAAACCCTTGGGGTATCTTAATCAGCAAAGTCTGAAATAAGTATAGTATTCTTGGCATTACGTTCATTTTTATAATATTGATTCTGCCAAACAATGTGAACATTTCCTTATCCCATCGCTGGAAATCTAATTTAATCTGTCGTGCCAGTGGTGCAAAATTTAGTTCAAATATTCTACTTAATTTATTTGGTATTTTCATCCCTAAGTAGCATATATGGGATCTGTCCATCTAAAGGCAAAATACGCCATCAGCTGCTTGTCATGGTTATGCAGTGATCTTCCTGTTTGCTTACCTCCCCTCATGTGTTCAGACTAAGAGGCCAGCCACTTCCACCTGGTGGTTTTTATAACCTCTCCTCTAAGCATGGCTCCACCCCAGGCCCTATCAGGGAACCTTATATTAACCTGTGCACTGCAAGCCAACAGGGCTGATCAACCTTTGTGTGTTAGCTTCCTGTTACCTGCCGTGTGCTCTTCTGTTGTTCCGTTATCGACTTTGGCGTGTCTTTGACTATCCCTGTTTGCCTGTGATCCTGACCTTTTGGCGTGTCCCTGACTATTCCTGTCTGCTTGTGGCCCCGACCTTGGCTTTGTCCCTCGCCATCCCTATCCTCCTGTTGCCTACTGTGGGTGTGAGCTGGGGGACCCTGGGGGTCGCGACCTGGAGCCAGTTGCAGCCAAGTCCATCCTCACCACTCAAGGCTCTGGTGAACACCTGCTGGCTCTTAGACTCCGCGCCCCAGGGAATCTTACGCTCTAACCCGGGTGGGACCTGTCTCCCGTCCGCAGCAGTCAGCCATAGGGTCCACAACCTTGCGATGTACTCCTGATCCCTACGGTGTGCATCTGTCACCTCGCTTCAAGGTGACCTGACACTGCTTTTGTAAGTCAGTACTCACTTCCACTCCCATGCTTCTGATTTACCACAATTTACCTTAAAGTTGGACATTCCTCCATACATGCGTATTTCAGATATTAAAGATGAGAGAGATATAAGTGGAGAGGTTAGGAAAAATATCAGACTATCTGCGTATGCCGCCAGTTTATGTTCTTTTTCCTTTATTAAAATGCACCTAATATCTGTATTGGCTCGTATGGTTCTTAAAAATGGTTCCAATGTTAGAATAAAAATGATAGGGGAGAGTGGACATCCCTGCCGCGTCCCATTGCATATAGAGAAGGGTTCTGACATTATATTGTTTATCTTAACCCTTGCCTTAGGGAGAGAATATAAGCTTGAGATCCAATTCTGCATCCCCCATCCTAATCCTACATGCTGTAACACGGCTTTCAGGAAAGTCCAGTCTACCCTATCAAATGCTTTTTCTGTGTCTGCAGATATAAGCACTAAGGGTTTTTGATGGTGTTGGGCGAAATGTATAGCACTTACAACCCTTTGCGTATTTTCTCTACCTTCTCTACCAGGAGTAAACCCCACTTGATCGGGATGTATTAAGGATGGGATATGCGTCAGTAGTCTAGTAGCCAGTATTTTCGTCAAAATCTTCAGATCTATGTTTAACAATGAGATTGGGCGATAACTAGAACACTGTGACGGATCCTTCCCCTCCTTAGGAATTACTGTTATGTGGGCCATTAATGTCTCTACTGGCATCGACTGCCCGTCCCATATTGAATTGAATTCAGCTAGAAATTTTGGTGCCAATTTTTCAAAAAAGGTCTTATAATATCGTAACGTATACCTGTCAGGGTCTGGTGCCTTCCCTGGGTTTAATGATTTGAGGGCTTCTTGGAGTTCATTTAACCACTTGCCGACCGCCGCACGACGATGTACGTCGACAGAATGGCACGGGCAGGCATAAGGGCTTACATGTACGTCCTTGCCTGCCCGCCGGTCGGGGGCCCGATCGGGCCCCCGCCCGGTGCCTGCGGCGGTCGGTATTCGTTCGGGAGCGATCCCGGACGAGGGGACGGCCATTCATTCATGGCCACCCCCTCGCGATCGCTCCCGACGAATGAAAATGTCCCGTGACATCACTTCCTCTCCTGTAATGTAAACACAGGAGAGGAAGTGATGTATTCTCTCCTCCGTGTCGGTATTTTTCGTTCCGGCACCGAGGAGAGAGGTTCGGTGAGTTGCACCAACACACCACACATACAGTAGAACATGCCAGGCACACTCACACCCCCCCTTTACCCCCCGATCACCCCCCAATTACCCCTGCCCCCCCAGTCACAGTGAAACCAATTGCTTTTTTTTTTTTTTTGCATTGGTGTCATTTGTGACTGTAATAACTGTTAGGGCAGTTAGGGTTAGCCCCCTTTAGTTCTAATGTGCCCCCCTAACCCCCCCAATAAAGGTTTAACCCCGTGATCACCCCCTGTCGCCAGTGTCACTAAGGCTGGGTTCACATTGCAGCGGTTTATAAGAACGAATGTGATTCGCACCGCACTGCAGTGCAAATCACATCCGATCTCTGTGCGATTCGAGTTCAGCCATACAGATAGTATGGCTGAATTCGTGTCGCACCCGCCGCAAATTCGCACGGGACCCTTTTTTGGCCCGCAGCAGAATCGGATCGCATGGGTGTTCACACCATGCAATCCGAGTTTGCAGATCGCACTGCGATATGCGAACTGATCTGGGGGTGTCATTAACATTTCACTGACACTCCCAGCAGTTCGCATAGGGCAGTGTGAACTGCCGCCGGGAGGCATGCGATGCGGGAACCCGCCGCGGATTCATGGCGTTCCCGCATCGCTCCAGTGTGAACCCAGCCTAATAAGCGATAGTTTTTCTGATCGCTGTATTAGTGTCACAGGTGACGCTAGTTAGGCAGGTAGGTATTTAGGTTCGCAGCAGCTTTTTATAGCGCCAGGGACCCCCATATACTACCGCATAAAGCCCCCTGATTGCCCCCTAGTTAACCCTTTCACCAGTGATCACCATATAACTGTTACAGGTGACGCTGGTTGGTTAGTTATTTTTTTATAGTTTCAGGGCACCCGCCATTTATTACCTAATAAAGGTTTAACCCCCTGATCACCCGGCGGGTGTCATTTGTGACTGTAATAACTGTTAGGGCAGTTAGGGTTAGCCCCCTTTAGTTCTAAGGTACCCCCCTAACCCCCCCAATAAAGGTTTAACCCCGTGATCACCCCCCATCGCCAGTGTCACTAAGGCTGGGTTCACATTGCAGCGGTTTATGAGAACGGATGTGATTCGCACCGCACTGCAGTGCAAATCACATCCGATCTCTGTGCGATTCGAGTTCAGCCATACAGATAGTATGGCTGAATTCGTGTCGCACCCGCCGCACCCGCCGCAAACTCACACGGGACCCTTTATCTGGTCCGCAGCAGAATCGGATCGCATGGGTGTTCACACCATGCGATCCGAGTTTGCAGATCGCACTGCGATATGCAAACTGATCTGGAGGTGTCATTAACATTTCACTGACACTCCCAGCAGTTCGCATAGGGCAGTGTGAACTGCCGCCGGGAGGCATGTGATGCGGGAACCCGCCGCGGATTCGTGGCGTTCCCGCATCGCTCCAGTGTGAACCCAGCCTAATAAGCAATCGTTTTTCTGATCACTGTATTAGTGTCACAGGTGACGCTAGTTAGGCAGGTAGGTATTTAGGTTTGCCGCAGCTTTTTATAGCGCCAGGGACCCCCATATACTACCGCATAAAGCCCCCTGATTGCCCCCTAGTTAACCCTTTCACCAGTGATCACCATATAACTGTTACAGGTGACGCTGGTTGGTTAGTTATTTTTTTTATAGTTTCAGGGCACCCGCCATTTATTACCTAGTCTCACTAGTGTACCCCTAAATTTAGGGGTGTCTACTTTCCAAAATGGGGTTATTTGGGGGGGGTTTGTGCCATCTTGGCATTTTATGGCCTTCAAAACTGTAACGCCCTTAGAAAGCCTGAAGGCGGTGCTTGGTTTTCGGGGCCCCGTACGCGGCTAGGCTCCCAAAAAGTCCCACATATGTGGTATCCCCGTACTCAGGAGAAGCAGCAGAATTTATTTTGGGGTGTCATTTCACATATGCCCATGGCATGCGTGAGCAATATATCATTTAGTGACAACTTTGTGAAAAAAAAAAAAAAAAAGTTTGTAATTTTCCCGCAACTTGTGGCAAAATATAAAATATTCCATGGACTCACCATGCCTCTCAGCAAATAGCTTGGGGTGTCTACTTTCTAAAATGGGGTCATTTGTGGGGGTTTTGTGCCATCTTGGCATTTTATGGCCTTCAAAACTGTAATAGGTAGTGAGGAGTGAAGTCAAATATTTACACCCTTAGAAAACCTGAAGGCGGTTCTTGGTTTTCGGGGCCCCGTACGCGGCTAGGCTCCCAAAAAGTCCCACATATGTGGTATCCCCGTACTCAGGAGAAGCAGCAGAATTTATTTTGGGGTGTCATTTCACATATGCCCATGGCATGCGTGAGCAATATATCATTTAGTGACAACTTTGTGAAAAAAAAATTAAAAAAAATTAAAGTTTGTAATTTTCCCGCAACTTGTGGCAAAATATAAAATATTCCATGGACTCAAAATGCCTCTCAGCAAATATCTTGGGGTATCTACTTTCTAAAATGGGGTCATTTGTGGGGGTTTTGTGCCATCTTGGCATTTTATGGCCTTCAAAACTGTAATAGGTAGTGAGAAGTGAAATCAAAAATTTACGCCCTTAGAAAGCCTGAAGGCGGTGCTTGGTTTTCGGGGCCCCGTATGCGGCTAGGCTCCCAAAAAGTCCCACATATGTGGTATCCCCGTACTCAGGAGAAGCAGCAGAATTTATTTTGGGGTGTCATTTCACATATGCCCATATCATGTGTGAGCAATATATCATTTAGTGACAACTTTGTGTAAAAAAAAAAAAAAAAATTTTTTGTCAGTATTCAATCGTTTGAGGCAAAAAAATAAAATATTCAATGGGCTCAACATGCCACTTATCAATTTCCTTAGGGTGTCTACTTTCCAAAATGGGGTCATTTGGGGGGGTTTTGTACTGCCCTGCCATTTTAGCACCTCAAGAAATGAGATAGGCAGTCGTAAACTAAAAGCTGCGTAAATTCCAGAAAACGTACCTTAGTTTGTAGATGTGACAACTTTTGCGCAAACCAATAAATATACAATTATTGACTTTTTTTTTACCAAAGACATGTGGCTGAATACATTTTGGCCTAAATGTATGACTAAAATTGAGTTTATTGGATTTTTCTAATAACAAAAAGTAGAAAATATCATTTTTTTTCAAAATTTGTGGTCTTTTTACGTTTATATCGCAAAAAATCGCAGAGGCAATCAAATACCATCAAAAGAAAGCTCTATTTGTGGGAAGAAAAGGACGCAAAAGGTGCCAAATTGTAAAAAGACCTCTGGTCATTTACCAGCAAAATGGTCCGGTCTGAAGGTGGTTAATGTATCAGACCGTCTATGTCCCCTGCTCCCTCTTCCATCAGCCGCGGCATTCCTGAAGCCAGTATATATTCTTTTGCTTTCTCTCCTTTATTAGATATCAATGATGTAGCTACCTGGCCCTCTATTTGGTATAAACTAGAATAATAGTCGCTAAATGCCTTTGCTATTGCCTGTGAGGAATTGACTAATACATCCCCCTGGGTTTTGATACGATCAATGTTATTTCGTGCTTTTGTCTCCCTGAGTGTGTTAGCCAGCATGTTACTTGGTTTATTTCCATACTCATAGAAGACTCGTCTACATCTAGTTAACTTAGCTTTTGCTTTATCCATTAGTAGCATATTTAATTATTCACGTAGAAGCGCAAGCTTCTCCTCGGTCTGCTGTGCCAGCGATTTCTTATGTACCAGTTCCAATGCCTGGATTTCTCTGAGCAAGAAATCCAACTTGGCACCCAGGGTCCATTTCCTATATGCCCCTAAAGAAATAAGAACTCCTCTCATGTAACATTTATGCGCTTCCCATAAACATAATGGAGTTATTTCCTCAGATTCATTCATTACAAAGAAGGATTCCAATTCTCGGGCTATCTGTTTCTCATACTCTGGTTCCTTCAACAATGTTTCGTTAATCTTCCAGTTCCATTCCCGGGGACCTGGGTCTCCCCATTCTATTTCACAGTTAGTCGGTGCATGATCCGATAACATAAATGAACCTATGGAGGCCTCGAGTAGACATGACAGGGCATTTTGAGATATAAACACATAGTGAATTCTACTATATGTCTTGTGTTTTGCAGAGAAAAACATATAATCCCTGTGGTGAACATGGAGGGTTCTCCAGCTGTCCATTAATTGTAAATCCTGAAGTAGTCTCCTAGCTCTGCACAAATTTGTGTATGAGAGATATGAGGCCCTCCTTGAGATGTCAAGAGCAGGGTCTAATGCTATATTCAAGTCTCCCCCTAATAGCAAGATCCCCTCCTTATTTTAATGTACTACATTTAAATAAATCTTCAGGAGTGCGCATGCGCGAGGCTTCCAAGATGGCCGCGATCATCTAAAGCTCCGCTGCCTCGCGGAACGACGGAACCCCTACCGCACGACACGGCTACCCTTCCGCTTCCCGAGCTGTAGGGGCGGACTCCCGAAGTGTTGGGGCACATTTCTGAATGACCGGTGGACTGGCTAAACGCAATCTGGGCCCGCTGTTCGCTTCATTGGACGTGAGGGAGAAATCCAAGATGGCCACCGCAGCACAGCTCCTGTCTCAGGATCACAGATCCGCAGGCACAGTGGATTTCAGGTCAGATACAGACTTTCCTCCTCTCCACGCCACCCCAGGCAACCCCAGGGGTCTCCCCAAGGAAGCCACACCGTCCCCGGCCTCCACGGTCTCTCTGCTGGAACGCACCATCCAGGAGTTCTCCCCCTCCCCAGCGGGGACCTACAGAGTTACCCAGGCCGCCATGGCCCCCCACGAGGCTGCTCATGCAGACCCAGTCTCCCACATGGATGCCCTGTTTGGCAAATTCTCTGAACTATTAGAGAGGGGCCTCTCCCAAACTGCCTTGCAAATCACGGGGGAATTGAAAGCTGATTTTATTAACCTAGGCTCCCGGATCGAAACGATCGAACATAAAATGGAGGATACCATAGCCAGATCCATCCAAAACTCCAGGCACATTTACTCAGTACAGGAGCAATTGGACATAGCCATGGCCCGTATAGATGACCTCGAAAATAGGTCACGCAGATATAACGTCAGAATTCGCGGGCTTCCAGAATCAATAACTGATGTGTCCAAGGCGGTGCAAGACCTCATTCAACAGCTAATCCCTGACATCCCAGCTACTAAGCTTGAACTTGACCGGGTCCATAGAACCCTCGGCCCCCCTAGGAAGGATGGCACCCCGCGAGATGTTCTGGCCAAGCCACATCACTTCTCGGTGAAAGAAGAAGTTATGAAGAGAGCCAGATCCCTGCAACACGTCAATTACCAGGGCCACCAGGTTCAGATCTTTGCGGACCTCTCCCCCTCCACTATACAGAGACGGAGAGCTCTAAAACCCCTCTTGCTTGCAATGTCACAAAAAGACATAAAATACAAATGGGCATTCCCATTTGCGGTCAGGTTCACGGACAAAGGGAAGTCTTTTGCCTTCTCCACTTTCCCCGAGGGGGAAAAGCTCCTCACCAGGCTGAAAATCATTTCTCAAGAAGCTGACATGGACACTTCTAACCCTAGCCAAGGATCCAACAAACGACCCACTCCTAACAGCCCACAATCCCCGTTGTGGACCTCCGGAAGAGCCAAGAAGGTCAAGGATAATGCACCCACCTGAGCAACTTCCAGTCCCATTTTCAGACTCTCCATTTTGTGACTGACCGTCCGAGGTCCTGGAGAGGGCCGGAGGACTGCTCCCCAAACATTGAAAGTTTGGCCCTCCAACCCTTTTTGCCCTCCCCTTGCCTAGGACTTGTGCTACCCTTGTGCTACCCTTCTCCCCATTGCCTCCAATATTCCGGGACGCTATGCAGTACTTCGTCCATCTACTGGACTGCCCGTAACCCCTCATATTTTTTTACATCCCCTCGAAATGGGCCCTAAGGTTGCTTTGAGGATTTCCCAGGGGGCTGCATTCCACAGCACCCCCCCTGGATATACCATTCTACCTTATGCCTAAAGAACAGCATTCATTGTTTAGCCCCAGTGTCTTCTAGACATTATGTTTAGCCGTGCCTCAAGAAAAATTCCCTTTTTTCTGTATATTGCTGCTTATATGTTATTGCTACTTAAAGTTGATTTCACAGCTCGGGTAGTTACCCGACTAGGGGTCCCCAGTTCCGCGAGGGATCACATGTGTAACTCTCCCTCCCTCGGCCTATCCCAGGCGTCTGAGGGTCGGGACTTCTGACCTTATGGGTCGGTTGTCTTCATTGTTTTTTCTTGGGATTTCGGGGGGTGTCTCCTGCCCTGATCTCCTCTTTCTCTTCTCAGGAACCCTTTCTTTCCTTGCCCTTTCTCCCCCTCTCTCCCCCCTTGATGGTAAGCTACACCCGTTGAATGTTTACATGACACTATTTTTTTTCTCCTCAGGTTGGGCTGAGCCAACCCAGTCGACATGGTATCCTGGGAGACAACCTTGGGCCACCGATCCCAATGCCTTTACCAAGAACCCCGCTATGGATTGGGTAAGTGAGTTCGCTTTCAGATGCTGGGCTCCCCCTCTGCTCCATGGCTGATCCACAGGCTGCTAGGCTTAAGATAGCCTCCCATAACATTCAGGGTCTTAATTCCCCCATCAAACGGAGAAAAGCCCTTGATTACTACAAATCCCTGAAACTAGATATAATTCTACTTCAGGAAACCCACCTTCCTATCCGGTATAGTCCCAAGTTCCTACATGCCCACTTCCCTCAGTTCTTCTTAGCCAACGCGGAATCCAAGACCAGGGGGGTAGCCATTTTGATTGCCAAAACATGCAAATTCAATAAAAGTTTTGAAAAAGCGGATCCGGAGGGCAGGTATTTACTTGTAAAGGGCACTGTGGGGGACCAACTTTACTCCTTGGTCTCCTACTACGCCCCGAACACGGGTCAGGCCAAATTCTTCGAATCCCTGCTGCGCACCTTAGCACCTCTTTTAGAGGGAACGGTTATTGTCGGAGGGGACTCTAACGTCGCCTTTGATCAAGGACTTGATAAATCCTCCCCCTCACGTTCCCGCTTAACCAGGCCCACGAAGGCAAGCTTACGGATCGCCAAATTGTTGCACGCTCATGGGTTATCCGATGTCTGGCGGGAATTAAACCCCACAAAGAGAGACTACACTCACTTCTCAGCGCCTCACCAATCATATGCACGCATAGACCACATACTTGTCCCCTCCTCGCTCCTTCCCAGGATGCTCAAAGCCTCCATCACTGACACAGTGATCTCGGATCACTCACTGGTAATTGTGACGGCCCTGGGGGGTTCGAGTGGGAGACACCCTAGGCATTGGAGGTTAAATGAATCCCTCCTCTCGGAGCCATCACGAGTTATGGATCTCGACAAAGCATTGCAGGAATATTTCTCTATTAATGCGACTCCTGATGTCTCCCCCGAAACCCTGTGGGCGGCGCACAAAGCATATATTAGGGGAAAATTCATGCAATTAGGTTCTCAAATAAAACGGGAAAGGCAATCAACCATCCTGAAGCTAGAAGAGGAATACTCTAAACTCAGAGCTCTTCACAAAAAGGACCCCCTCCGCACCCCCACCTCCATACTAGACAAGACTCGCTTAGAACTCAATCTCGCCCTCACCACGAAAGCTGAAAAATCAGTTAGGTGGTCTGGCCACAAATTTTACTCACAGGCGGACAAAATAGGCACACTCCTGGCTAATAGACTCTCCCCTAGAACCAAGCTGAGCACCCTCCCTCGGATCAGAAGCGCAGGACTCCCGCCCACGTCTAATCCGGTCACAGTTCTGAATGCCTTTCAGAACTTTTACACCTCTCTCTACAGTAGCTCCCCACCTCCCAAAGATAACCTCCTTCCAAAGTTTTTGGAGGGACTTCCCATCCCGGCCTTATCGGACGTTCACAAACAAGTTATGGAAGCCCCCTTCCAGGCAGAGGAGATACTGGAAGTCATAAAGGCTCTTAAAAAAAGCTCCGCCCCTGGACCCGACGGTCTTTCGATCCCTTACTATAAAGCCTTTGCCAACACGCTAGCCCCTCACCTGGCCAATCTCGGTAATCATAAAGCTAATGGAGACCCCCTGGATCCCCACCTTAACACGGCGTATATCACGGTCATCCCCAAACCTGGCAAGAACTTGGAAGATGTCAGCAACTGCAGACCGATTTCCCTTATTAATAATGATCTCAAAATTCTCACGAAAGTTATGGCCAATAGGTTAGCCTCCTTTATCGGACGCTACGTCCACAAGGACCAAGTTGGTTTTATCCCCGGCAGACAGGGACCTGATCAAATTCGGAGGGCGATTGATATTATCTCCATTTTGCAGTCTAATTGGGAGGGGGGACCCGGACAATCTGGCTTCCTCCTTTCCTTAGATATTCAGAAGGCTTTCGACTCGGTCTCATGGCAGTACATCTTCCAGCTCTTTGACAGGTGGGGATTTGGGGCTCGCTTCCTGGGCTTATTACGGGCCTTATACTCCCAGCCGAGGGCCCAAATTCGAATGCAGGGATACCTCTCTGAGCCAATTCCCATCACCAGGGGGACCAGACAGGGGTGCCCCCTGTCCCCCCTCATATTTGTAATAGCCATTGAAACACTGGCGATCGCAGTCCGCCACAATATGGACATTGGAGGTGTCCAATGCGGTAGTCAAACGCACAAATGTGGACTCTTCGCGGACGACATACTGTTGTTCCTCACCTCCCCCCTCACAACCCTGCCCAACTTATCCCGGGTATTGGACGACTTTGCCAAGGTCTCAGGCTTGAGGGTTAATTACTCCAAGTCTGTGGCGTTGAATATTTCTCTCCCCACCCACCAAGTCCTCTCACTCAAACAATCCTTTCCGTTCCAATGGAGTGACACTGCCATCCAATACTTGGGTATCTCCCTTACACCTAAAATAGAGATGTTGTATGCCCACAATTACCCCAAATTATACAGACAGCTGGAAACTGATCTCTCCTCATGGTCTAAACACGAACTATCCTGGCTTGGCCGGATTAACTCCATAAAAATGACCCTTCTCCCCAAAATCCTCTACTATTTTCGAGCCCTGCCAATACCAGTTCGGAAGGACCACCTTTGCTCTCTGCAAAGCAAAATACTGAAATATATCTGGGGTAATAAGGGATACCGTCTACCGCAAAACACGCTCTTCCTGCACAGACGCAGGGGGGGGTTGGGTCTGCCTAACCTCCACAAATACTACCTTGCAGCTCGCCTAGCCCAACTCTCCTCGATCTACTCCAAATATGAGAAACCGGATTGGCAGTCCATAGAACGCTGTTCGGTTCCCTCCTTTACACTAGATTTTCTATTATGGTGCCCGCCCAAAGCCAGGCCGCCCATCATGTCCCCATCCCTATCTCACTCCTGCGCCCTATGGGACGGTCTTCGCAAAGAGCCTTCCCTAGTCTCCACTTTAAGACCCCTTGCTCACATGTTCCGTAATCATGACTTCCCCCCTGGTCTGAACATTGAGGCCTTCAGATGGTGGTTGGATAAGGGACTATACCGGATAGGTCACTTTTTCAATTCCAGGGGTCCGATTTCCCTGGCTTATTGTATCGAACACTTAGAGCTACCAGATACAGAGAGGTTCCGCTTCCAACAAATATCTCACTTCTTGAACTCACTTTGGAAAAACAAACCCCTTCCTCCTTCCTTTACTGAATATGAAGCCTGGTGTGGTGGGATCGGGGAGCAGAGGGGTGGTATTTCAGTGATCTACGCGGCTCTCACTTCCCCAACGGGCAAATCCCCCTATATGACGGCTTGGGAATCTGATCTCCAGACCTCTGGCAGTCTCGAAACCTGGCAGCTGGCCCTAGCCAGATCCTTTCGTGGGATCCAGAACACCTCACTAATGGAGGCTAGCATCAAATTGATAACCAGGTGGTACCTCACTCCAGTAAGGCTAGCCAAAATATATCCCACGGCTAACCCCTTATGTTTCAGGGGGTGCCAACTTCGTGGCTCCATGATCCACATCTGGTGGGAATGCCCTAGACTTCGTTCGTTCTGGACTAAAATCTTCAACTTGATTTACTTAGTCACAGGCTGCCGGGTTCCGAGAACTCCAGAGGTTGCGCTACTCAATACCCCGGTTCCTTTGATGTCTGGTAACATTCAGAAACTAACTTATTTTATCCTATTAGGAGCCAAAATTGCGATTGCCTCCGCATGGAAGCAACCCAAGCCCTCCTTCCTCGCAGTTAAGAGGAAGATATCGTGGATAATGTCCCAAGAAAAACTGTCAGGTATTCTGTCAGACACCACACCTAAATTCCGAAAGGTGTGGGACCCTTGGGCCCGTTACATGGGAATCTCTCTGCTGCCTGGGGTACCCCCAGGCTCTCCCCTAGTGACCAGACCTCACCCCTAAAGCGCCCTCTCGTACAATGAATGCGAAACATTCCCCTGCTATAACCTTCCACCCTTTCAGGACATAGCTTACCTCCCCTTACCCCTCTGTTCTCCTCTTCTCCTCCTCTTTTCTTTTCTCTGTCCTTCTAGTCGTTCTATGTTTTTGGTTTGCTCAACAGAGCTGTAATTGACAGGTTCACCATACAGTCCAATTTAATGTTGCGGTACCCACCGCAGACGGTCCTCCAACTGCTTTATCCCTCTGAGAGGGGGGGGCCTGGGAGGATACTCCCCCATCCTGGCACAGCAAGTTCCCTATTAGGGGTGTCGGGATGGGGGCTCCTGGGAGCTACCCCTGATAGTTCTACTTGGTGGGCTCTCCCGGGGGGGTCACCCTCCGTTTACCTCTTCTTCATGTAGCCCCTCGATGAGGAAGGGCATGCCGACTGTACCCTTTTGATATTGTCTGTCTTTCACTAATGTCTCCTGCTTTCATTACTTACATTGTGACAGCAGGCCCTCCCTGCTGCAGTTAGTTTATGTACTGTTATACGTATGTAAGTGCCTTTACTATAAAATAAAATATTTTGAAAGTAAAATAAATCTTCAGGACTGGAATTCCAAGACTGGAATTCCTGACATCACTGTAGACATATGCCCTGAGATGTGCTGTTGTTTCTTTTGTTTTCTACCCCTAACCTCACTAAAAATAATGATAATTAACTAAATATCAATAAAATCCCTTACCTTCTTTACTCCCTGATGGTCTGTAAATATAGCATAAACATTGTTTTGGTAATCTCTTAAATATGGACACAGTTTTTTTTGATCCTGCCATGAATCTTGGTGGCCTTTCCAGTACACTGAACCTCAGCAGACTTCCAAAATGTATATTTTTCTGTATACTACTGGACACCCCACCCTATGTTATGGAGGGTTTTGTGTCAGTCCTAAAACTCCTCCTGTACCAAGGTGACAGTGATACTCCCCAATTGAAAAAGCACAATCAGTCAGCAAAATTGTAAAAAAATAAACAAAATAACAAAAATGTAATGTACTGTATGTGCTGAAATTTTCCCATGGATTGTCTTCTCCAAATAAACATAATGCTTGTTCTTTTGAATGTAAGCATTGATATGGTATTTTGAATTGTGCCCATTGCCATACCAATATAACCCCTATGTTGTTCATGACTTTCCAAACTCTAGCTTACAGTGTCTTCTCTTACTAGATGTATTGCAACTGGCCATATGTATTCAACTCTGAATCATTTTTTTTTCTTGGAACTGTCAGCATTTCCGAGATTGTTCATGACACATGTAAAGCCATATGTGAGGAGATGCATGGTCAGAGCATGTTGCAAAGAATATCAGATGCATTTTTCAGCTGGACCAACTTTCCTAATTGCATTGGTGCCTGTAATAAAAAATGTGTTCACATACGAATGCATCTTGTCTCTGGTTCTTGCTATTTTAATTATAAAATATTTTTCCCTGGCTCTAATGTCCATGTGTGATAGTAATTATATATTCATTGCTGTAGACATTGTAGCATATGCAAGCACATCTGACTCAAAAGTTTTCTGAAAATCTGCAATGGGCAGCAGACTTCAAGAGTGCCATTTCAACCTACCATCTGATAAACCACTTCCTGGAACTGATGGACCAGCTCTGCCTCATGTTCTTGTTGCTGATGAGTGACTTTCAGACACCTTTTAAGACCTCACACCAAACATAATCTATATTATAAGAAAATGCTCACATGCATCTATGGAATCTTGGCAAGCAAATGGGACATATTCCAAAGCACCATTCAACCTACCCCTGCAAATGTAGAGTAGGCTATACAGACATGCTGTGTTCTATGTAACAATTTGTGATAAGGAAGGTACAGTATACATGTAGAGGAAGAGGAGGTGTTTAACCTACCCTCTGTACATTATTTAGGAGTGTGATCAAATAGCTTACATATTACCACGTGTGATAGATTCACTGACTATTTTCCATCACCAGTAGGAGAGGTTCCTTGGCAGTATGAATATCTGTTGAAAAAGTCAGAATTTGGTATTTTCACATTGAATTTATAATCCAAGACAACATTATATGTTATTGTATATGTCAAAATTTGCTTTTTCACTATAGTACAATAGCTGTTTGTATTTTTTATATTAAGTAATGCTATCAAACACATTGTACCTTTGCATCATTTTTCCTTAATATGAAGACACAAACAATTACAACCAAAAGCATGAAGCTGAATATAAAATAAACTTGTATTTGCTTATGATTTTATTTTATATTGCTTTATTTTTCAACATTAAAATAAAGTTTTGTCAATTTATTTCACAAAACCCGAAAGGGGTAGGAGAGTGTGAAAACTGTGAGGGCAGTAGGGAGAAACTCCCATAGCTTGCTTGGCTTTGTGATTGCAAATAATCAGAAGATAACTGTCATGGGTGGAACTACTGGGAGAGGAGGCTATGTAACCTGAAGCCTGCTGTAGGTAGCTATATTATTGCTGTAGAAAAGTTTGTTGATGGGGTGGAGTGTGCACCATTGTAGCTTCATATTGTAATTTCTGGTATTGGTTTGGCCTCTAAAAGGGATCAGCTGTGACAATAGTTGGCAAAGGATTTCCTGCCATTGCAGCCCTTATGCAAGCACCTGCATAATTGCAAATGGACATTTAGACCTCCACCTGCTTCTCAATTGGCATTTTATCTAAGACATGGTATATACAGTTGTGCTCATACGTTTACACACCCTGGCAGAATTTATGATTTCTTGGTAATTTTTCAGAGAATATGAATGATAACACAAACACAAAAACAATTTCTTTCACTCAGGGTTAGTGTTTGGCTGAAGCCATTTATTATCAATCAACTCTTTACTCTTTTTAAATCATAATGACAACAGAAACTACCCAAATGGCCCTGATCAAAAGTTTACATACCCTGACACAAAGAGGTTTTAATGGCTATTAAAGGTAACCATCCTCATCTGTGATCTGTTTGCTTGTAATTAGTGTGTTTACAAAAGGTCAATGAGTTTCTGGACTTCTGGCAGACCTTTGCATCTTTCATGCAGTGCTGCAATGACGTTCCTGGATTCTGAGTCACGGGGAAAGAAAACAAAGCAAACTAATTGTCAAAGGATCTGTGGGAAAATGTAGTTGAACTGTGTAAAACAGGAAAGGGATATAAAAAGATATCCATGGAATTGAGAATGCCAATCAGCAGTGTTCAAACTTTATTTGAAAAGTGGAAAATTAGGGTTTCTGTTGAAACCAAACCACAGTCAGGTAGACCAACTAAAGTTTCAGCCACGAGACTTTTAGGGCGTGACCGGATGTCAGGGTGAGAGGTCGAGGCGGGCTCAGACCTCCCGCCCGCTCCAGCAGCTGATGCAGCCGAGGTAGTGTGGAGGAGGAGGAGGGAAGGAGAAGCCGAGACGCCAAGCCGCTGAGATGCCGTGACAACGCAACGTAGTGGAGCGGCTGGTCTACGGAGAGCGGAACAGCGGAGGAGTGGTGGAGGAGTGTGGCGGCCGCCGCAGACAGCTCTCCCACAGGGAACCATCGATCCCCGCGTAGAAATCCCGGTGAGAGAGGGATTAGAGGCGGGAGGTGGGATAGAGCGTTACCCCCCCCCCCCCCGGTGGAAGAAACATCAGACCTTAAGGTATGACGAGGAAAAGGGGGGCGGAGGAGGCGGCCACACACAACGGGACACAAACACTGCGCAGCTCAAAGGAAAAGGCTGGTCACTCATCTGGGCTAACAGGCACTGCTGCTGCAGCCGCAGCTTCCAAACTCGAGCGATATGCTCATACACCTAATCAGACACCAAACCAAACACCCAAAAAGACTGTGCAAGTGGGAGAGGGGCGGCAGCAGACCACAATGGCAGTGCAAATGGCTGGAAGGAAGAGCCAGGGCTTGGTGACAGAAACATCTGTGACAAGTATAAATAAAACAGCAAATATAGCAGCCCAATTAGACACCATAGCTGTTGCAAGCGGAATATTGGAAGCACAGGAGTCTGTGATTAATCCCTCCATAGAGAAGGGTAATGGACAGGACATTGATATGGGTGTAGAAGGAGGAATCTCTGTAAAAGGAAAAGAACCGTCGTTAAAATAAATCTTATCTGCGGTTAATACATGTAAATCATCGTTGGATGAGGTATCAGGTCAATTAAAACAGATAAGAGAAGATGTGTTAATCTTAAAAAATGAGGTACAGAAAGCTGCGGTCCGTATTACAGACCTGGAGGGGAGAGTCAGCCAGGTGGAGGATGACTTGTTTCCGTTGAAACAGGAGATGCAAGTGATGAAGGGGCATTTAAATGTGTGTATGGATAAAATGGTCAATATGGAAAATATTATACGCAGAAAAAACATCAGGGTCTTAGGTCTCCCTGAGAAAAGTGAAGGTAACAGTCTTATCGAATTTATGGAAACATGGATAAAGGATAAAGTAGGGAGCGAGAAGCTATCAAGATTCTTTGCAATTGAAAGGGCATATAGAATTCTGTTTAGGACTGTGGCGGGAAGAAGCCAGCCAAGACCTATAATTATCCAACTACTGTCTTATAGAGATAAAATAGCTATCCTTCAAAGAGCAAGAGAACTGAGCAATCTTGAATATAAGGGGATGAAGATTAAATTATATCCGGATTTTTCCCCCGAGCTGCAAAGACAGAGAGCTAAATTTATAGAGTGCAAAAGGAAATTGCAAAGTCTTAAAGTGAACTACGCACTACTTTATCCGGCAAGGTTGAGAGTATCAGCATTGGGGGAAACTGTATTCTTTAATAGTCCAGAAGAAGCTAAGCTGTGGTTGGAGAAAAATGAGTGTCAGTTTCAACAGAGGGGAATGACATAATATGAAAATATAAAGAAAATGGAAATTGATTCCGGATTGCGATTTGGACTGAAGGGGAATGCTCCTATTTTATTTTTTTGTCTTCTCCCCTCTTCTTCCTCTTTTTTTTTTTTTCTTCCCTTGTTTGGCTGCAATGGGGAATATTTTGATTTATAAATGTAGTAATGGGAGTGGGTTGGGAGGGTGGGTAGGCGGGAAGGTTATATCACTCTGGGAGGAAAGAATGGTCACTTTGGAAGCCCCATAGAAGGGCCCCAAGTGGGGTATGGGGTGGGCGGGAGGGGAAAGGGAAAGAGAAAAGGGATGGGGGGGACGGAGAGGGGATGGTGTGTTTGGATGGATGAATGATAGTGTGAGAAAGGAGGTTGAAAGGTTAAGGATGGGTATAGGAAGGTATGGTAAAGGATTGTCGTTTGCACAGAAAATATTAAAGCACAGAGATGATGTGTGTAAAAGAAATAAATATAAATATGGTGGTTAATGAAAAGGACACAAGAAAATGAGATTGATTGAGGAACAAAGTAACAAATTGTCAAATTTCACAAAATGTGTTAAAAATGTGTGTATGGAATATAGTGAATTTAGGAATAAAATGTGTGGGTGAAACGACTAGGGAGCACTGGAAAATAGTAGGGGGAAGAACACGTGTTAAAATACAAAGAAAGTACACAGAATGGAGAATAGAAGTTTGATATTGCGATATTGGGTTTAACCACTTAAGGACCAGGCCTCTTTTTCAGACTTGGTGTTTACATGTTTAAAACTGTTTTTTTTGCTAGAAAATTACTTAGAACCCCCAAACATTTTATATTGTTTTTTTTCTAACACCCTAGAGAATAAAATGGCGGTCATTGAAATACTTTTTTTCACACCGTATTTGCGCAGCGGTCTTACAAGCGCACTTTTTTTGGAAAAAATTCACTTTTTTGAATAAAAAAATAAGACAACAGTAAAATTAGCCCAATTTTTTTTTATATTATGAAAGATAATGGTACGCCGAGTAAATTGATACCCAACATGTCACGCTTTAAAATTGCGCCCGCTCGTGGAATGGCGTCAAACTTTTAGCCTCAAAAATCTCCATAAGCGTCATTTAAAAAATTCTACAGATTGCATTTTTTGCGTTACAGAGGAGGTCTAGGGCTAGAATTATTGCTCTCGCTCTACCGATCGCGGCGATACCTCACATGTGTGGTTTTACCACCGTTTTCATATGCGGGCGCTACTCACGTATGCGCTCGCTTCTGTGCGCAAGCTCGTCGTGACGGGGTGTTTTAAAAAAAAATTTTTTTCTTATTTATTTTAATTGATTTTATTTATTTTTACACTGTTTAAAAAAAAAAAAAATTGATCACTTTTATTCCTATTACAAGGAATGTAAACATCCCTTGTAATAGAAAAAAGCATGACAGGTCCTCTTAAATATGAGATCTGGGGTCAAAAAGTCCTCAGATCTCATATTTGGGCTAAAATGCAAAAAAAAAAAAAAAAAAAAAAAAAAAAAAAAGAAAATCTGACATCTAAAAAAAATATACCTTTAAGAGTTATGGGCGGAAGTGACGTTTTGACGTCGCTTCCGCCCTCCTATGGTATAGAGACGAGTGGGGGCCATCTTAGCCTCACTTGTCTCTATGCCCAGAAGACGAAAGGACCCGATCGCCTCCGCCGCTACCGACGGCTCCGGTAAGCGGCGGAAGGTGCGGGAGGGCGACGGGAGGGGGGGTGGCACCTCTCCCGCCGCCGATAGCAGTGATCTCGCGGCGAATCTGCCGCGGAGACCACCGTTATCGTACAGCCGACCGCCGCCTGAAGAGATGGATATCTCGGTTGTGGCAGCAGCTGCTGCCGTTACTGAGATATCCCTCTTCAAAAATAGGACGTACATCGTCGTGCGGCGGTCGGCAAGTGATTAAATATGGAATCAAGTAGTAAAGTAGGGAATTTCACTAAAAGAGTAAAAATTTGTTCTTGGAACGTGCGTAGGGTGAAGGAGCAGCTGAAGAGGCGTGCAATATTTTCTATGGGTAATATGGGCAACTATGGGATGCTCTGTTTGCAGGAGACCCACCTGGATCGAGATACAATTAGTGTGTTAAGACATAGGAAGTACAGGATACAATATCATTCCACGTACACTTCTTATTCAAGGGGAGTAAGTGTCCCGATAGATCCTGGGTCGGGTCTATCCTGCAGGCAGAGCATCATAGATGATAAAGGGAGATATGTTTTCCTCTTTTGTGGGATAGAAGATAAAGTATGTGTGATTGCTAGTGTGTATATTCCACCGCCATTTAATGCAGAAATATTAAACGAATTGCTGAAGTTTATAATTGACAAGCCTGGAATCCCGGTTATAATAGCAGGGGACTTTAATATGATAATGGACCAAAAAATAGATAGGTTTCCACAGAAGGCAGGTAGTAGGGAGGGACCCAATGGGTTGCTATTCCAATTTTGTGAAGAAACAGGTTTTGTGGACATATGGAGGAGGTGGAACCCCTTAAGGAAGCAGTATTCTTGCCACTCCAGGACGTACTCCACCTTGTCCAGGATCGATATGGTGCTATGTAATGAAGAAGCGCTGGGGATGGTGGAGAAGGTGGAGTACGAACCAAGGGGAATTTCAGACCATTCACCTGTGACGCTCTCAATGATAATGTGGGATACCTTGAAAGCCTTCCTTAGGGGGAATTAATAAAAAAGATATCTCAGATTAAGAAAAAGGGGACAGTTAAGGAAATAGAAGCAAAAGAGAAGGTAAGGAGGTCAGAAGAAAGGTATTTAAGGGCCCCTTCAGAAGAGAGTTATAGGGAGTGGGAGGAGAATCAGGTAGATTATAAAAGACTTATATGGGAGAAAGAGGAGAAGAAAAGGCAGTTTCAGAAGCAGACCCTCTTTGGAGAAGGGGAACAAGTGGGGAGGGTGTTATCATTAATTGCTAAATCAAATAGTTCCTCCCCTATAATACCGGTGATTTTGGATAGGGAGGGCGGTATAAGGAAGTCAACCTCTGAGATAGTGGAAGAGTTTAAAAGATATTACGAGGAACTATATAAAGTTTCAAATCCCAATGTAGAAGGGGAGATGCAGGAATTTTTTGGGAAAATAACATTACCCAGATTATCGGAGGAAGATAGGGAAGGCTTGGAGGCTCCATTGACCCTGGAGGAGCTGCAAAAAGTAACAGCATAAATGATAAACCAGAAAGCCCCAGGTCCGGATGGACTGCCGATAGAGATTTATAAAAAATTTGGGGATATACTATTACCTGCCCTCCTGCAGGTGTTCAATGGAGCCTTTGAAGTGGGGCAGTTGCCGCTATCCATGACGGAGGCCACAGTGGTGGTGTTGGCAAAAGAAGGGAAAAACCAATTGGAGACCGCATCACATAGGCCTATATCGTTATTGTGTTCAGACGTAAAGATTCTGGCAAAAGTACTAGCAACAAGAGTAAAAAATATAATTACTAAATTAGTACATCAGGACCAAACTGGGTTTATCCCAGGGCGGTCCACAAGTATGAATGTGAGGCGGGCCTATTTAAACATTCAGATTCCTTCAGTAAATGAAGGGAATAGAGCAGTCATGTCCCTAGATGCGACGAAAGCTTCCGATAGCCTGGAATGGCATTATTTGAGGAAGGTGCTAGCGGAATTTCAATTTGGGCCGAGGTTCATGCAATGGATAAGAGTGCTGTATACAGGACCAAGGGCGAAAGTGAGGATAAATGGGGAATGCTCAGAGGGATTCCATTTGGAGAGGGGGACAAGACAGGGGTGCCCTTTGTCGCCCCTGCTTTTCGCCCTCTCGGTGGAGCCCCTGGCCATAGCCTTGAGAGAGGCACAGGATATCCAGGGTTTTAAAAGGGGGAATGAAGAGGAAAAGGTCGCTATGTATGCGGACGATGTGCTGCTGTTTCTGGGGGACACGGGGCCCTCATTGGTAGCGGCAATGACATTGATAAAAGAATTTGGATATTTCTCCGGACTTGAAATTAATTGGGAAAAATCTGTTCTTCTTCCAGTGAACCCTTTAAATATTCCATTGCCAGGACAGGTATCCCAAATTAAAATAGTTAAGCAAATTAAGTACTTGGGAGTGAATGTGACACCAGGTCCGAGGCAGTATATAGCAGGGAACTTAGTCCCACTTATGTCAAAATTGAAGCGGAAAATTAGTATGGAAGTATGGAAAAACCTCCCCTTGTCAGTAGCTGGTAGGTGTAATTTAATTAAGATGGTGTGGATGCCTCAAATATTATATGTAATACAAAATTCACCAGTTTGGATTCCAAAATATTGGTTTAAGAAAATGGAGAGCTTGTTTAGAGAAGTAATATGGAAGAATGGAGTGGCAAGAATTAGCTTACAAGTATTACAAAGACCAAGGGAACTGGGAGGGTTGGCATTACCCAATATGAGACATTATTTTTTGGCTGCCCAATTACAGTATATGAAAGGAGGTAATCTAACAGTAGTAGAGGAGAAGGGAGGCTGCCCCTTAGTGAGTGATACCCCGCATGATACGGTTGTGGAAGCAGTGGAGGCTGACTCATTTAGGACCAGATGCCCTACAGTTAAACTGATGGTAAAATGCTGGGAGGAGGTAAAAGCAATGTTGGGATATAGTGGATATATGGAATTTTCCCCAATGTGGGAAAATAAAAATTTAGTGGAAATTAAAAAAATGGGGAGACTAGTAGAATGGGACCGGGGGGGCGTCCACTTGTTAACACAACTGTATAGGGACGGGAGGTTGAAAACATTTCAGGAACTGAGGGATGAATATGGGTTACCTGCCCACACCTTCTTTAATTATATACAAATTAAACATGCGTTGGAGGTACAATTTAGAGGAAGGATTTTGGAGTGGAGTAAGATGCCTGTACTCAGGAGAATTATAAATAGTAACACATCGAAAGAAGTTATCTCAGATATTTATGGGTATTTAAAGAGAATAGAACAAGAGGGGGAGATAGAGAATATAAAAAGAGTAAAGTGGGAGAGAGATGTGGGCCCAATATCGGTTGAACAGTGGGAGAGGGTCTTGACGTTGGGAGCGAAAGTTTCATTATCCCCATCACATATTACAGTGGTGTGAAAAAGTGTTTGCCCCCTTCCTCATTTCCTGTTCCTTTGCATGTTTGTCACACTTAAGTGTTTCGGAACATCAAACCAATTTAAACAATAGTCAAGGACAACACAAGTAAACACAAAATGCAATTTGTAAATGAAGGTGTTTATTATTAAAGGTGAAAAAAAATCCAAACCATCATGGCCCTGTGTGAAAAAGTGATTGCCCCCCTTGTTAAAACATACTATAACTGTGGTTGTCCACACCTGGGTTCAATTTCTCTAGCCACACCCAGGCCTGATTATTGCCACACCTGTTCACAATCAAGGCATCACTTAAATAGGAGCTGCTTGACACAGTAAGGTCCACCAGAAGATCCTTAAAAGCTACACATCATGCCGAGACCCAAAGAAATTCAGGAACAATTGAGAAAGAAAGTAATTGAGATCTATCAGTCTGGAAAGGGTTATAAAGCCATTTCCAAAGCTTTGGGAATCCAGCGAACCACAGTGAGAGCCATTATCCACAAATGGCGAAGACATGGAACAGTGGTGAACCTTCCCAGGAGTGGCCGGCCGCCCAAAATTACCCCAAGAGCGCAGCGACGACTCATCCAAGAGGTCACAAAAGACCCCACAACAACGTCCAAGGAACTGCAGGCCTCACTTGCCTCAGTTAAGGTCAGCGTTCATGCCTCCACCATCAGGAAAAGACTGGGCAAAAATGGCCTGCATGGCAGAGTTCCAAGGAGAAAACCACTGCTGAGCAAAAAGAACATCAAAGCTCATCTCAATTTCTCCACAACACATCTTGATGATCCCCAAGACTTTTGGGACAACATTCTGTGGACCGATGAGACAAAAGTGGAACTCTTTGGAAGGTGTGTGTCCAAGTATATCTGGCGTAGAAGGAACACTGCATTTCATAAAAAGAACATTATACCAACAGTAAAATATGGTGGTGGTAGTGTGATGGTCTGGGGCTGTTTTGCTGCTTCAGGACCTGGAAGACTTGCCGTGATAAAAGGAATTATGAATTCTGCTGTCTACCAAGAGATCCTGAAGGAGAATGTCCGACCATCTGTTCGTGTACTCAAGCTGAAACGAACTTGGGTTCTGCAGCAGCACAATGATCCTAAACACACCAGCAAGTCCACCACCGAATGGCTGAAGAAAAACAAAATGAAGACTTTGGAGTGGCCTAGCCAAAATCCTGACCTGAATCCTATTGAGATGTTGTGGTATGACCTTAAAAAGGCCGTTCATGCTTGAAAACCCTCTAATGTAACTGAATTAGGACAATTCTGCAAAGATGAGTGGGCTAAAATTCCTCCAGGACGCTGTAAAAGCCTCATTGCACGTTATCGCAAACGCTTGGTTGCAGTTGTTGCTGCTAAGGGTGGCCCAACCAGTTATTAGGTTTAGCGGGCAATCACTTTTTCACACAGGGATATGATGGTTTGGATTTTTTTTCACCTTTAATAATAAACACCTTCATTTACAAATTGCATTTTGTGTTTACTTGTGTTGTCCTTGACTATTGTTTAAATTGGTTTGATGTTCCGAAACACTTAAGTGTGACAAACATGCAAAGGAACAGGAAATGAGGAAGGGGGCAAACACTTTTTCACACCACTGTATATCTCAATTGTATTTAATACACAGGGTATATTATACTCCCCTTAAGTTGTTTAGGTTTGGGAGCAGGCAAGATGCAGAATGTCCAAGATGTGGAGACCGGAGAGGGGATTTAATACATATGATTTGGCGATGCCCAAGATTATACAGATATTGGAAAGGAGTAATAGGAAAAATAAACCAAGTGTTTGGGTTATCACTAGAAGTTGAAGCTAAAATTTGTATAATGGGATTGATAGAAAAGGAGGAGGTCCTGGGGGATATCCATATAGCTGTAACCAGATGCCTTTTTCAAGGGAGAAAACTAATCGCGTATAAATGGCAGAGGAAAGAAGCACCCACAGTAAAGGAATGGATGGAAATAGTTAAAGATACGATAAAGAAAGAGGAATACATATATAGGAAAAGAAGTAACCATGGGAAGTTTGTTAAAATATGGGGAAAGTGGTGTGAGAGGTGAGTAAGAGTGAAAGGGATGCAAGATTTATGGATGAAGGAGAGAGTGAACATGGGGTGGGGAGGTGGGAGGGATAAATGAAAGAGAAGATTGTTCAATTACTTATATTTTTGATATGTTGTTGATATAGACGAGTATTCAATATTATTGGGTGGGGGAATTGGAGGTGTAGAGGTCAGATGGGGAAGGGGGGGTATGGGCGGGGGAGGGTAGGGATATATGTAAGTATGGGAAATTATTGTATACTTTTATCTGTTGGTTGTATTTTTTAACTTGAATATAAATAAAATAAAAAAAGTTTCAGCCACAACTGCCAGAAAAATTGTTCTGGATGCACAAAAACACACAAATAATGTCAGGTGAAATACAGGACTCTCTGAAAGCATGTGGTGTGGCCGTGTCAAGATGCACAATAAGGAGGCACTTGAAGAAAGATGGGCTGCATGGTCAAGTCGCCAGAAGAAAGCCAGTACTATGCAAATGCCACAAAGTATCCCACGTATAATATGCCAAATAGCACAGACACAAGCCTCAAACCTTCTGGCATAAAGTCATTTGGAGTGACCAAATTTTAGCCTTTTGGCCACAACCATAAACAATACATTTGGAGAGGAGTTAGCAAGGTCTATGATGAAAGGTACACCATTCCTACTGTGAAACAGAGGTGGATCGCTGATGTTTTGGGGATGTGTGAGCTACAAAGGCACAGGAAATTTGGTCAAAATTGATGGCAAGATGAATTCAGTATGTTATCAAGAAATACTGGAGGAACATTTGCATTCATCAGCCAGGAAGCTGTGCATGGGATGTACATTCCAACATGACAATGATCCAATACACAAGGCCAAGTCAACCTGTCATTAACCAGAATAAAGTGAAAGTTTTGAAGTGGCCATCTCAGTCTCTCAACCTCAATATCATTGAGCCACTCTGGGGAGATCTCAAACGTGCAGTTCATGCAAGACAGCCCAAGAATTTACAGGTGGAACTGAAGGCTTTCCGCCAAAAGGAATGGGCAGCTTTACTATCTGAGAAGATAAAGAGCCTCATCCACAAATACCAGAAAAGTCTTCAAGCTGTCATTGATGTTAAAGGGTGTAATACACAGTATTAAGAACTGGGGTATGTAAACTTTTGATCAGGGTCATTTGGCTAGTTTCTGTTGCTATTATGATCTAAAAAGAGTAAACATAGTTGGTTGATAATAAATGGCTTCAGCCAAACACTAACCATGAGTGAAAGAAAAGTTTTTGTGTTATCATTCATAATCTCTGAAAAATGGCCAAGAAATCATAAATTCTGCCATTGTATGTAAAGCTTTGAACACAACTGTCTTTCTAAGGAATGCAGCATTTGCATTATTGGGATCAATAAAAGGATCCCTTCTCTCTTCTCTGCGAGAGGTTTGCATTTCTTCCATGTGGTATATCACGGAAGTCCATTTCCTGAGCTTAAGGCCTTATTACCTTGCAAGACGCTTTATTATGTATTTTTTTTTTTTACAGCCATACATATTTTAATAACATTGCTCACATGATGTCCTTTGATTCTTATTCTCTGTGAACCCCCAGCACGTGGTAACTGCTGTACAAAAACAGACTGGCTATCTCCCTCCTGAGTTACCGATTCCCCACCTCCATTCACTGCTTCTGGCTCTTCTCTTTCTTCATCATTTTCATCTTCTTCAGAGATGTTTGATGTGTTACTATAAAAAGGACTAGCACATATATGTTATTCATATGTACAGAGTGAAATCTTGTTTTAACATCTTTTCCTGTAAGACACAATGAAGAAAATGTATTATATAGTGTAAAAGAAGACCCTAACCCTAAACCTAACTCTAGTAACCACTCACTCTCAACCCCACGCCTCTCACAAGAACAATTGGAGAGTTTGTAGTGAAGCCCTTAGGAGTAGGTATGGTAAAACCTAACCCCTTCATCTAACTCTAACCCTAAGGGGCTCCACTGCACACTCTCCATTTGTCCATATAAGAGGACTAGGGTGAGGAAGAGCTTTTAGGTTCAGGGTAGGATCAGGGTTAGAGTTAAACATAACCCTAACCTTAGAAGAACATTTTAAGTTTGTGCAATGGAACTCCTAAACATAACCTTCAGGGCTCCACTGCCCACTCTCCAGTTGACCTTTTAAAAGGCATAGGGTTGGATTAACCAAAACACTACTCCTGACCTGAACCCTGTGCGGCACGCTCCCAACACAAAGGGAGTTATGCATATATGTTGCCCCACGCAAAAAAAGCACACTTTCGTAAGGCCGCACATATGTGTGTAGTCGGCAGGAAGGGGTAAAAGGAATTGGACATGTTTAACGTTTTAATTTAAGCATTTAGAAATGTTTTGCTCCTAACCAAATGGGTGTTTTACATTTTGTTTTGCATTGGTACATGTTCCCCTAGGACAGTGCCTACCCCTATGTTATTTTTCTACACCCCTTTGCCAATTAGTTCAGAAAATAGGCATTTTTTTTAATTGGACAGATTCAGCTCTAATTGATTTCAATAGAGTTTGGATTTAGCATCTGAGCTTCTATGAAGTGCACCAAACCCAGAGCATTTTAGCTCATCCCTGTTGCCAAAGTGTTGCCGTTATTTACAGCAGTATCTTTCACAAATATACATTGGAATGAATGGATTAAAAGGATAAACATGAGAACAGAGTGGGTAAAAAATGTATTTGATTGGGTAAGTTTACATGCTTCTCTACTGCAACTGCATTTGCAACAACCCTAGACACTAAAATTATTGTCCAAAATCCAATAATTGTCCAAATGCTAGTCACACTGTCTCTAACCTCAGCTTCCCCATGCATGAGTGGTGGAATGCATACTACTGAATGTCACATTCTAAGAATTAATGATAAAATTATACTATAATAAAATTTGAAAAGGATTTGTCCATCAAATAATTTTTTACAAGAAAATTGTTTTGATAAAAAAAGTTTTACATCTTTATTTGTATATACATAAACATGAAAAGTAAGAAACACAATGTATGTGCCACAGAGTTCTTACAATATTTCTTCAAATATTTCTTTATATACCTATAGTATGCCTTACACCAATTTCACATGGGTTTTCAAGTAAAGCAGATATTGCCTTGATAAGAGGATCATTTGTCATATTAACGCAACATTTCCAATATAGGACAGCTAGCAATGTGTTTCACAGATTAATTTTTCTTCCTAAAGCCCCGTACACACTATCAGATTGTCTGCTGAGTTTTTCCTTCAGATTTACCAAAACCATGTAGTAGAAGGGCCTGCATGATTGCATACACATTGAAACTCCTAAGGTTTGACCTCATATTATATGGTTTTGGTAAATCTGAAGGAAAAACTCAGCAGACAATCTGATAGTGTGTACGGGGCTTTAGACATACAGTATGTTAGAAATGATAATAAAGATATTCTATAACATCTTACGTAAATGTCACATTATTAGAAATGCAAATGTACAGCACATAGAAAGCATTGGGGCGTGGCTTGGCGCTGCGGGAAGATGGACGCCTAATCCAGAGCTCCCGATCCCCTAGGTCCAGCTACCTTCTGCTTGGCGGCTTTCCTACGCCCGAAGATGAGCAACGCATCACAGTCGAGCTCGGCGATCCGACCCGGATCTCAGCGGGACGTGGATCACCCTCCGACGCAGCATATACCGGAGATTTTCCGCTCCCGAGCCCGAGGTATGTCTCAGGAGGCGCAGGCCGTGCTACACGAGGCCTCCTCACAGAGTAGAGCGGCACCCCGCTCCCGGAGCCGTAGCCCTCAGCACCCTCCACTTGCCACTGAGGCACAACAATCCCTGAGCCTGGCTGACCTACGTGCAGTGGCTGCTGATATAAAATCAGCTATGTCGGCAGCAATCTCGGAGCTCCGTGAGGATTTCCACAGCATGGCCATTAGAGTGGAGGAGGTGGAGGAGACGCAGGCCCGCCATGATGCGGCCCTGTGTCATGTGCAGCAGCTATCCGAGTCGCACGCCATCCACCTCCGCGATATGAACCGCCATTTAGAGGACCTTGATAATCGAGGAAGGAGGCGAAACCTAAGAGTGAGAGGTCTCCCCGAAGTAATAGACACCCCACAACTTGCAAGGGAAGTCACTACCATTTTTAATGATTTGCTAGACCGTCCCCCTGATACAGTAATTCAAATGGAACGAATCCACAGAGCCCTGCGGCCCAGAGGCAGAGAGACTGACCCTCCCAGGGATGTTATATGTTGCCTCTCTGACTTTATCCTCAAGGAGGAAATAATGCGTAAGGCCAGAAATACTGAGAGACTTTTACACCGAGGCTCAGAAATTAAAATCTTCCAAGATCTCTCTGCTATCACGCTTCAACGGAGGAGAGAGATGAAGCCCCTGCTGGATGTCTTGCGGGCCAGAGCGATTCCATATCGATGGAAATTCCCATTCTGCCTAGCAGCCATCGCCAACGGGCACACTTATCATCTAAAAGTTCCTGAAGATTTGGAACACTTCTGTAGCTCCCTTCACATCCCAGTGGTAGAAGTACCGGACTGGTATAGTGATTTTCGCATATCCCCCCTGCATAGGGCGGACTCAATGGATGGAGTTGCTGAAGCGGGCAACTACAGTGTAAGCCGCCGCCGCAGACAGGCTCGACTGTCCTCCCCGCAGAGACCAGCGGGGCTGCCAAGAAATACGAGCCCCACAGCATCCCCAGTCCACAGGAGACAAAGGCGATCATAGTTTGGAACGAAGCGGCCCTTGTTTTCAAAATGTTTCTTGATGTGACCGAGTTAGGTGCTGTTTTTATTCACCAATTTTTTGTGTCCTATCTCTTCAAGAACTGTTTCTGTCTTCCTGCTTGACTACCCATGTTCTGACAGACCTCAAGGTTATCCCGCAGACAAATAAGTTGGCCTGTTGCTCACTTTTTGCTGCGCTCTCTCCCCCCACAACCTGACTCTGAACTATTTTTGGCCTGTGATCCCTGCTCTACTATATTTACTCTTTATTCCCTTCACCCCATGCACGCTCAGGCTCATTAGGTTGCACAAAAACGTGCATTAATTTGACGTTTTAACTCTAATACCTGCTTTTTGTCACCTCCTGGTCTGAGCTCCTTTTCACAGGGATTCAGTTCTACTTCTATGACACTGTGTAACGCCATATCATAAGTATTATAGCAATGTCTTTTTGGGACCTCATCTCCGGATTAGTGGTCTACCTGTTTTGAAAGTTCACTGAGATCCCTGCTGGGAGTCGCTCATGTTCAACAATGTTTTAATATGTTCTACCCCAACCCTGATTGGGAGATGTCTACATTGGCTACCAGCTCAAAATGGATTCTGTTTGCTGTTACCTAGGATTGCATAGCAGTTAGTCACAACAGTTAGACCACGCTACTCTGCAATCCTGTTTTGTCTGTGTTTATTGCATAATTGTCGGAAGCCATGATACCAGACCTGTTGCGACAGCTCTGCTCTATTGTTATAGTCTTACCATTCTATAATCTTGAATGTTAAAAAGTTTGTTTCTCATTTTGAGTTGCTCTAAAGGTTTAAGATTGTTTTCTTAGAAATCTTTATCCCTGACAGACTCCCTCTTTCATATATGCTTACACCCATGGCATACGGTTGATTCCAGGCGAATCTTCGTTACAGCGCCTGTACAACCGTCCCATCTTCCCACATACCACTCAATAATGTTCATAGCCTGCCAAATCCTTAGCTCTCAGGACCTTACGGGACCTTTAACTCATTACTTAAAAGGAACCCTCTCTTCCTCGTTCGCTAATCACCCCCACACACAGGGATCTCGTTTGAGATTTCCCTGACACGTATTGGGACCTTAATTTCGGCGAGACTTATTAGTCGTCGCCGATCCCAATTGTTCCCCATCCCTCTCAGGAGTATCCTTTCTGTCACAAGAAGGATACCCCGCAGATAAGACCAATATACGTCCGACGCGCTTACCCCTCCCGTATCTTTCCCTACCCCCTCTGCCGCCTCATCCTTCCCTCCCGCACTACTTTCCCTACCACTTCTCCTCTCCAACGAGTGAAGTTCTGGTACGAGCATCACACATATAAAAAGCTGCAGATCAGGGTGTTTCTATTCTTTTCATCCCCTGGGTCACTAGATAATTAACCATAATGACATCCTCTAAGACTACACTTACGTCCAGTAAGCTAAAACTCATTTCTTTAAATGCGAAAGGTCTGAATCTCCCTGAGAAGCGATCCAATATATTGCACAATTTAAAAGGGCTGAGAGCAGATGTAATTTTCCTACAGGAGACCCACTTTAAATCGCAAGCCATACCAAAACTCTCAAACCAATACTATCCGACATGTTATCATGCAACCTCACCAGATTCTAAAACAAAAGGGGTATCCATCCTGCTATCTAAACATGTCCCCATTCAAATCATTGACTCACTGATTGATACCCAAGGTAGATTCCTTTTCCTAAAGGGCACTTGGCAGGGTAGGCCTATTACCCTAGCCAACATCTACAGTCCGAACTCAGGTCAGGTTACTTTCTTCCGGGAGGTAACCGCCCAACTGGCCGCATTTCAATCAGGTATGATATTGTTGGGCGGAGATTTCAATGTCCCATTGGAACTTCTTCTCGATACTTCGACTGGTACCTCTCATCTGCCGTATAGAGCCATACGACAGATAAGATTATCTTTACAATCTCTTATGTTGCATGATACATGGCGCACCATAAATCCCACCGAGAAGGATTTCACGTTTTTCTCCATCCCTCGTAACCGTTATTCCAGACTAGATTATATATTTATCACACAGACAGACCTTCCCCTTTTATCTGCATCTAAAATTGAGTCCATGACCCTATCTGATCACCACCCGGTTTCTATCACACTGACGATGCCAGATGTGCAAGAACGCACTCAGATATGGTCCATGAACTCCCAAATTCTGACAAACTCATTGTATACAACTGAAGTTCAGCGTTGCCTCACAGAATACTTCCAATTAAATGAGACCCCTGACACAACCCACATGACACAATGGGCTGCCCACAAATGTGTAGTAAGGGGTAAACTGATTTCCATATCAGCGAAAATTGCGAAGGACAAGAAAGCACTCCTTTCCGGACTATATGCTAAACTTAAACAACTAGAATCGGCCCACAAACGTACACTGGCCTCTCGCACCCTCACAGAGTTGCAAGAGGTTCGTTCCTCTATCCAGACAGAATTATACAAACGAACGAAAAGAAGATATCTCCTGACAAAAAGACAGTTCTACGAATTTGGCAATAAAAGCGGCCGCCTTTTGGCTAGGGCCCTGCAATCGCATAAATCCAAACTGAATGTACATTGTTTGTACTCCCCCACGGGAACCAAGCTGACCTCCAACAAAGACATAGCGGCGGAATTCGAAAGTTTTTATTCCAAATTATACAATATACAAGGACCCACTGAATCGTCTCAATCCCACGAGACACGCACACGATCGATGCACCAATTTCTTGAACAAAATTGCCCAAAATTGACCGACACAAACCTCATAGACAGCTTAGAGGGACCTATTAGTCAACTTGAGTGGGACGCGGCCCTTAAACAAACCAAAGTAGGAAAGTCCCCAGGCCCGGATGGGCTTCCAGCAGCATACTATAAAACGTTTTCGGACACTCTGAAAATCCCATTTATCAAAGCATTTAATTCCCTGACTAGCCCTGCAAACATGACCCCCGAAATGTTGGAAGCCCATATCGTAGTGATACCCAAAGGAGATAAAGACCCCACGCAAACGGCCAACTACAGGCCAATTTCACTGCTTAATGTGGACATCAAAATCTTCTCCAAAATTCTAGCCAATAGATTGCTAAATATTGTCCCTAACATAATCTCATTAGATCAAGTTGGTTTTGTTCCGGGCAGGGAAGCCCGGGACAACACTATTAAAGCCATTAATATCCATCATATAATTAGAACCTCCAAACAACAAAGCTTCTTTTTATCTCTGGATGCGGAGAAAAGGCATTCGACAGGGTAGCTTGGGACTATATGCACGCAGTTCTGCAGCATATTGGCCTGGGCCCGAAACTGATCAATTTCATTCTATCTCTTTATGAAAATCCCTCTGCGAAAATCAGAGTTAACAGTACCCTGTCGAATGCCTTCTCCATCCGAAATGGGACCAGACAAGGCTGCCCCTTATCCCCTATTTTATTTATCCTAACCTTGGAACCTTTACTCAATAGCATTAACCGAAATCAAGATATTAAGGGTGTAAATACAGGAGATAAAATCAGCAAGTTAGCTGCGTACGCTGACGATATACTGTTGTTTCTCTCTGATCCACACATCACCCTTCCGATCCTCCTAGGAGAATTCCATAGATTTGCCCTGTTTTCTAACTTCAAAATTAATTTTGGTAAATCGTATGCTCTGAATGTCTCCCTCAAATCAACTGTGGTAGCACAGTGTAAAACAAACTTTCCTTTCCAGTGGAATTTAAACAATATCACATATTTAGGTATCAAGATCCCGAGCGACTTAACCAATCTCTATGTTGATAACTACCCGGCCATCCTCAAAAAGATTAATGATGATTTTAAAAATTGGAGTAAACTGCCTGTTTCCTGGTTCGGAAGAGCTGCAATAATTAAGATGAACGTCCTACCTCGTATTTTATACGTGTTTCAGGCCATTCCAATAGGTCTCCCTCCAGCTTTCTTTAGGGCGTATAAATCCGCATGCATTAAATTCCTATGGGGCCTACACAGACCTAGGGTCAACTATGCACAACTCATCCTCCCCAAACATTTAGGGGGGATCAGTTTACCTGACGTACACAACTATTATGCCGCAACCCATTTGACCAGAATCGTAGACTGGAACATCCATGCACAAAAAAAGATTGGGTATACTTAGAGTCCTCTTCCACTAAACTCCCCATATGCTCTTTACCATGGCTAAATCATGTACATTATAAAGCTGACGTCGATTCACACCCACTCATCGCCCCTACGCTGAGATGCTTCCGCGCTATTTGTGCGAAACATTTGATTTCTTCTGTCCCGGGCCCGCTTACTCCTTTGAAGCTTAATCCAGACTTTCCTCCTGGCATGTATGGACACTTTCTCCGAGAACACTGGTCATTTGATTTAATCCTACTACAACATTTCTACTCTAATGGACAAATACTTACAGCTGATCAATTAGCGACAATACATGACATGCCCCCTATACCAAGCTGGACTTTCCAGCAAACCACGCACTACTTACGCTCTGTCGCTAATATAAAAGATTGCTCTAGAAGACTGACACCCTTCGAATCTTTGTGCATGTCGTCCACATCTCAATCACATCTCATTTCTCAAACTCAATCACTCCTCTTCCATAATCATACACCCAAATCTCTTAGAACATGTATAACTTGGGAGAAAGAATTAGACATCACTTTGTCGTCGGAAGAATGGGAAACTATACTTCTCCACATACACAAAGGTTCGCTTAATGTCTGTACCCAAGAAAATGGCTATAAGCTTTTCACGCGTTGGTACAGAACTCTGGAACTCTTGCATAAGTGGAGCCCGAGTACCCCTGAAACATGTTGGCGCTGCCAGATAGCAAAAGGCACACTTTTACATGTTTGGTGGGATTGTCCCCGAATTCAGCCCTTTTGGAAATCAGTCCATAAAATAATTCAGAAGGTCACCACTTACACCCTACCCTTTTCCCCAGCACAATTTTTGTTACACCATACTAATTTAGGCACTTCAACCTACCGAAAGTCCCTGCTTATTCATTTAATTAACGCTGCTAAACTTTGTATTCCCAGACACTGGAAATCCCAAACTAGCCCGTCCATCAAAGACTGGACGATGAGAGTCCAGGCAATAGCTGACATGGAGGAACTTATACACATTTCGAAAGATACCCCGCATAAATTCACCCAGAAATGGGCTTGCTGGAAGGATTTTGAGACTACATCAGATTATAAGCTCATTTTTCTCAATCCTTGAATGAACGGCTGACACTGTCCCCATGTTTCCCAAATGTAATTGATCTGGTTGTATTTTTTAATACTGTCACCCTATAACCTGCTAGAATTGCTTATAACCCGTTTATGCAGTGCATTATTGAACTTTATGTGGTTGGTACCGCAAGATTTGAGGTGCCCCCCTGTAGTTCTTTTGTCCCTAGACCCGTACACTATATTTAGACTCTTTTTTTGTCTTATGATAGCTGAGATGTTATACTTCATTGATATTTACTGATGATTGTTTAAGCTACTTCCCGTACTTCACTCTCGCCTCCCTTCCACCTCTCTTTCAACCCCCCCCCCCCTCCATCCGCTCCATCCCCTTTCTTCCCCCCTCTCCTTTCACTGCCCTTCCTACAATGCCCGTCCCTTCCTCTCCCCCATTTTTCCTTACCATTCTCCCATGTTCTAATCGCAGATCTAAGAGTACCTTGTAATGTAAACGGTTACGCATGACATAAGGCATAGATCCAAAATGCTCTTGTTACAGACAACATAGGATGTTTATACGCTAACACCTTCCGTTTACCTCATTTGATTAAGACTGGAGATTTTGTTTTGTTTTTCTTCTTCATATGCTGTTTACAACATACGTGACTTTGATTGTATGAAAATCTGTTATTTGTTTTCTTATTTACAATAAAATATTTTGGAAAAAAAAAAAAAAAAAGAAAGCATTGTTATTGGTGGCTTTAGATCCTACATTGGGCCATAGCCTATGCCATATGTTTGTGAAAGAACATGCAATGAACAAATGGGTATGGCAGGTACTGCAACATAAGCAACTTATGTAAATGTTTAGTTTGTAGACAAATTAATAACTGTGTAGATAAACATGTAGGTATAACTTTTTAGAGCACATCTGACAAGTTACTAGATCTTTCAACAGAGTGGCACAGTAGCAGTGGTGTTCTCTGGGCCCTATTAATTGTTATTAAATCTACAGTGCACAAACACAATTATGACCTAAAGCTTTTCTGTAACTTAGGGGCTACTGTAAAATCAAACAATGTGCAAAGTGCACAGATGTAAAGCTTCTCAATTACTTAAAACATAAATCCTTTTTTTTTCACCTTTCAATTTTACTGCCTGGTTTGCTTACTATCTGCATCTTCACCAAACTTTCCAAGCATAGATAATGAGGGCAGTGAGAAGTGAACACAACCCTTTAGCAATGTGACTAAATGATATCTGATCCAATGCAAAATTATTTTCTGCCATCATTTTTATATAGGCGTTTGTGCCTGATGAAGCAAGTCCTGCTGACTAGCAGCTACAGAGGGCAAGAGGCAAATTAACGTCTTACTGGATTTTGCAAAAGTCTATCAGGGAACCCATCAAATGTCCTGATATTGCATATGTGAAGGATAAACCTACCATGGTACTATCTAGCAAAATGTCATGCATTTCCACATTTAGCTAATATAGGATCAAATTAATCAGTTTGCTTATTGCAAGACCAAACAACATGAAACATTTTATTGTTTTTTATTGCATTCTGTCAAGACTATCATCATCTTTATAACTACCTTTTACTGCATGGGCATTAATGACTGAATAAATGTCCCTAAAAAAAGCAAACACTTCCATAAACTGTGCATTGTACAATATCATATTTTACTTACTATATCATACATGCTTTTTTTAGACATAGTAAACATTAATACAAATAATGTTAATAAGTGTTTTTAAATACAAATCGAAGGTTTGACTAGGGGATTCCTTGTTCTTAGGTCATCATTTTAGCATTAGCAGTGAATTCAACTACTATAATAAAACTGGCTAGGCTTTACTTGCTTTGAAGTAAACATGCTAAAGTTATGTCCTTAATTTATAAATGTTCTGCTCCATAAGCCAAGGCACTGAATTAGAGTCTTTCAAAGGCAAATACCTTGGGGACATATGTAAAGGGCAGTTGTTACACTACCTTAATTAGCTGAAATTTGGCTTACCAGTCAACTGAGGCATGTCCATTACTAAGCATTTGCCAGTGTTGCTTTCTAGCATTGGTTAATGAATATAGATCAGTTAGTTTATTGCTAGAAAAACATGTAATAGGTTTAAAAGAACTGCATTCCAACATGAAATAGACTATGAGAAGAAAATAATTTACATTAAAAGAACACAAACTGAACTGCAGTTCAGAAGGTTTTAAAATAAAAGTACAGAATAGGTCACACAAACTAGGCCTGGAAGAAAGTCAAGTATAATTGTATATAATCAGAATAAACTCAGTAAAAAGCATTAAAGTACTCTTGACTGCCACTTCAATCAAAAGTTCTTTGACAGTTTGCACCTATAACAGTATATGTCCTGCTAACGTTAGCTAATGGCCTATTTATTTGTAAGTCACCCATCAGCAAATATAACTGTCAGAGTTTTCCAACTATAGTTTGACAGTTTTTCAGGAATTGTTTAGCATATTTTATTGCTCATAGCTTCTAATCATATTGTATACTTATTTTTTTGGTCAAGATCTAGGAATGACATAGAAACAAGTTGTGACTTCTTATTGCCCTGTATTTTAAAACCTTAATAAAACCTTCCGTATTCGTGATTTGAGAGGAAGGTGGCGTCACCCATTTATGTCACTGAGTGGCCCTGCCCTCAGCTATATAAGAGCTGTCGCCAAGAAGAAGCTCACTCGGTGGGAGCCTCCCATGGAGGTGGAGCTGTTGCGTTTTTTTCTTTTTTTGGCTCGTCAGCGGTGTGATGGAAGATGAATGGACATCGCAAAACATTTTTTTTTTAATCTTTTAATAAAGGATTTGTCCTTAAGTGACTTCTCCTGCCTTTTTTATTTTTTTGACACTTTATTTTGTGAAATGGTAGGGGTACAATGTACCCCTTACCAATTCACATGGGGGGGGCCGGGATCTGGGGGTCCTCTTGTTAAAGGGGACTTCCAGATTCCGATAAGCCCCCGCCCGCATACCCCCCACAACCATTTTTTAAAAATTTGGTGCAGGGTTCCCCTTAATTTCCATACCAGACCTGAAGGTCCTGGTATGGATTTTGGGGGGACCTCTATGCAATTTTTTTTACATTTTTGGTTCGGGGGTTCCCCTTATAATATTCATACCAGACCCAAAAGGTCTGATAATGGACTGGGGGGAAGTTTATTTCAATGAGTTTTATCTATATTCCCGAGACCCGACAATTCATTACAGCAGCGATCAGTTTTAAATGACTTTTTTCCTTTGGAAATGTCATTTTGCTGCGGTACTGTTCTAAACACAGGAAAACTGCGCCACTTTACAGGCATACTATAGACACCCCTAGGCACAATATTTAAAGGAATATTTCATTTTTATTGTTTCCCTTTAAACATTATTAAAATCGCTGCTCCTGAAAAAACTGACGTTTTTAAAACTTTTTTGCATTGATACATGTCCCTTGGGGGAGGAACCGGGTCCCCAAACACTTTTTGTGACAATAACTTGAATATAAGCCTTTAAAATTAGTACTTTTGATTTTTCATGTTTGTGTCCCATAGAATTTAACAGTGTTCGTTGGTTCGTCCAAATTTTATGCCTGTTCGGATGTTCTGGTGCGAACCGAACCGGGGGTGTTCGGCTCATCCTTAGATGTAAGTGCTTTGAGACCATACTTTATTGTACAGTCACTTATCCCAGGTGAGAGCACGTCTGGTGGAGGAGGCACAGGTCACTTGGAGTGTAACTGGCACTAATTGGTGCATTGAGAAGGAGTGGGTGAAAAGCTGACTGAACACTGAATATTGTTTCCTCATCATAACTTATACCAGAATGAAAATAACTTCTGTAAATTCTCCTTATTATTGAAATGGGAAGCAGAGCTCCTACAAACATTTTTCCTAGAACAGTGAAGCCGGCCATAGATGGAGCGATTTTCTTTTCTGCGACCACAGGTATGTATTCATTCATTTCCAAGAATGCATGGTCTTAGTCACTTAATTTTTTTTGTACAAATATCATACTAATTACACAAAAATTGTTTGCTCTGTTATCATACTTTTTTTATCGAACATTTTTGTGCTTGTCCTTTTGGATATTTTTGCATGAACTGTTGTAATTCGCTCTCGAAAGCTACTAATGATCAGATTAATGGAAGATCACTCCAATTTTCTCACCGTGTGTACTAGCCATTAGTTTCCTTTTTACTACCATCAGGTTAAATACGACAGCCCTTCAACTGTACTCCCAGCTTACTCCTTTCCAATATTCAAGTTTCGAATGTTCATCCGTAACTGGATTTATACATATGAATCCATGGCAGAAATAATAGGATTTTTATATACAGCTTACCTGTAAAATCCTTTTCTTGAGAAGTACATCACGGGACACAAGAGCTTCATTACATAGTGGGTTATATAGGCACCTCTGGTGATTGGACACTGGTTAACCCTCAATTAAGGAGAATTCCTCCCCTATATAACCCCTTCCATATGGGAGGCACCTCAGTTTTGTAGCAAAGCAATAAGAAACCACGTAAAACCCAAGAGGGGCGGGAGCCCTGTGTCCTGTGATGTACTTCTCAAGAAAAGGATTTTACAGGTAAGCTGTATATAAAAATCCTATTTTCTTGATCATACATCACGGGACACAGGAGCTTCATTACATAGATGGATGTCCCAAATCAATGCTCAGTTTGAGGGGAGGGAGACACAGATCAGAAATATAGACAGCCATGGACCAGAGGATCTAAACCGCAGCCTGCCGTACACTGAGCCCAAAAGCGATATCCTCTTGCCCTCTGACATCCACCTTATGGAATCTAGTGAATGTGTGGACTGATGACCAAGTTGCAGCCTTACAGATCTGAGCCAGGGAGGCCTGGTGATGCACTGCCCAAGAAGCACCTACAGCCCTGGTTGAGTGCGCTTTCACTTGAAAAGGAGAAATCTTCCCCTTTACATTATAGGCCTGAGAAATAACCTGTCTAATCCACCTTGAGAGAGTGGATTTTGATGCTGCTTGGCCCTCTGCCTAGGGCCTTCCGGCAAAATAAATAAGCAATCAGTCTTTCTTATCTGAGCAGTTGCCTGAAGATAGGTACTGATTGCCCTTGCCACATCTAAAGTGTGCAAAGATTCTTCTTCTGCGGACTGTGGATCCGGAAAAAAGGATGGTAGGATTACATCTTGATTCAAATGGAATCCCGAAACCACCTTAGGCAGAAAGGACCTGTTGGGACGCATTACCACCCGGTCCTTATGAATAATTAGATACGGTTCCTTGCTGGAGAGAGCTGCTAGCTCTGACACTCTCCTAGCCGAGGAAATGGCTACCAAGAAAACCAATTTTTTAGGCAAAAGAACTAATGAAGCCAGATGCAAAGGTTCAAATGGTTGCCCCTGCAAAGCTGAGAGAACCAAATTCAGATCCCATGGGCATACCGGAGGTTTGACTGGCGGTCTTATCCGCATGGCCCCCTGGATGAAAGCCCGCACCAGGGAATGTGATGCAAGTGGCTTCTGAAAAAACACTGACAAGGCCGAAATCTGCACCTTGATAGTGCTTACGGCCAAATTCATTTCTAGGCCTGACTGGAGAAAGGCCAAGATCCTGCTAATGACATACTTTCTAGGATGCCATTCCCTGAGTTCACACCAGGAAACATATGCCTTCCAGATTTTGTAGTAAATAAACCTGGAGGCCGGCTTTCTGGCATTGACCAGAGTAGAAAGGACTGGCCCCGAAAGCCCACGATCCCTCAGAATGTGGGTCTCAGCAGCCAAACCGTCAAATTCAGACTGTGTAAAGCAGGATGGTAAATTGGACCCTGTGAGAGCAGATCTGGCCGGAGAGGAAGGATCTATGGCCTGCCTACTGCCAATTTCATGATCTCTGCGTACCAAGGTCGCCTGGGCCAAGCTGGGGCTACCAAAAGAACCGACTTTGTTTCCCTCTTGATTCTTCCCAGGAACCGTGACAGAAGCGGGCACGGGGGGAAGGCATAAATTAGATTGTACTGATCCCAGGGAACTGTCAGAGCATCCGACCCCTGAGCGAGTGTATCTCTTGTCCTTGACATGAATTTGTCTAGCTTTCTGTTGAATCTGGATGCAAACAGATCTATGTCTGGAGTACCCCACCTGCGACATATGTTCTGAAACACGTTGGTTTGCAGAGCCCATTCTCCTGGGCACAACTGCTGGCGGCTCAGAAAATCCGCCTGCCAATTTTCCACTCCTGGAATGAAGACTGCAGAAAGGGATGGAACATGTCTTTCTGCCCAGGCAAGTATGCGATTCACCTCTTTTTGTGCAACCAGACTCCTGGTACCACCCTGGTGATTGATATAGGCCACTGCTGTGGCATTGTCGGACTGAACCCGAACAGGGAGACTCCGTAGTCTGTAAGACCACTTTATGAGAGCCATATAAACTGCCCGGATTTCCAAGACATTTATGGGCAATAGATTTTCGATCGCAGACCATTTCCCCTGCGAGCACGTCTCCTCCAACACTGCTCCCCAGCCTATCAGGCTGGCATCTGTCGTAATAATCTTCCATGGAAGAGGAAGAAAAGTTTTGCCACTCAGCAAATTCTCGGTTTGTAACCACTGAACGAGACTCTTGCCTGTCCCTGGGGACAGACACATAGGAAGATCCAAGGCCTGGGGCTTCCTGTTCCACGCCGCAAGGATGCATCTTTGCAGAGGCCTTGAGTGGAAATGGGTGAATGGAACAGCCTCGAAGGAGGCGACCATTTTCCCTAACAGTCTCATGCACAACCGAATGGGGGAAGATCTTCTGCCCAGAATTAGGCGCATCAGACCCCAAATGGCCAAGGCTTTTGGCCTTGGTAGAAACACCCCACCTTGAGCGGTGTCAATGACCATACCCAGGTACTCCAACCTGGTAGCAGGCTGTAGGGACGATTTTTCTAGGTTTATAATCCAACCTAGGCGTTCCAGGTGGTCTAGTGTTCTGGTAACACTGTGGTTCAGGAGCGCTACTGTTTTCTCTATGAGAAGCAAATCATCTAGATAAGCCATGACGGCTATACCCTGAGCTCTTAGGTTTGCCAAGAGAGGGTCTAGAATCTTTGTGAAGACTCATGGAGCCGTAGCGAGCCCAAACAGCAAAGCCACAAATTGAAAATGGCGCCGCTCTACCGCGAACCTTAGATACTTTTGGTGTGCGGAAAACATTGGCACATGAAGATATGCATCCTTGACATCTATTGATGCCATAACTCTCCCCCTTGCAGGGAGGAGACCACAGCACGTATTGACTGCATTCAGAAGGACCGGATGCGTAAAAACCGGTTCAGATCCTTCAGATCCAGGATAGGTCTGACACCTCCATTTGGCTTTGGAACGGTGAAGAGATTCGAGTAAAAGCCTGAACCCTGTTCTTTTGGGTCCACTTCCACTATCACCCCCTGGGATAGTAAGTGATCTAAGGCCAGGAATAGTGGTCTTTGCATTACTGGATCCCTGGGGATCCTTGACCTTAGAAAGCGAGAAGGTGGAATCTCCTGAAACTCTAGCTTGTAGCCCAGAGATACCGAGTAGACTACCCACTTGTCCCCGATCCCTCCCCGCCAGGCTTCTGCAAACTGCAGGAGCCTTCCCCCCACTCGGCCGAGCGGGGGAACCCCTTCAAAAGGAAGCTTTTGGGCTCTGCTTGGCAGGCTTTCTCCACCAAGTGTTTTTCTGCCCCTGGGCCCGGCCTTGAGCCTTTCCTGTAGAGGGAGGTTGGAAAGGCCGTCGTCACTGCTTAGAGCTTGATGCTCCGGGAGAGAGAGAACGCCTAAATGATGGACGTTTGCTCCTTTTGATTGGAAGGAGAGTAGATTTACCCCCTGAAATTCTTTGGACGAACTTGTCTAATTCTTCTCCAAATAAACGTTCCCCCTTAAACGGGAACCCAATCAAATGCTTCTTGCACGATAGCTCAGCTGCCCAATTTTTTAGCCATAGGGCCCTTCGCATATGTACCAAAAGGAGAGACAAATGAGATGCTTGTTGGACAGAATCCAAAATCGCATCAATCATAAAACACAGAATTTGAGGTATTTCTGCATAGTTCTCCACTTCCTCACTGGGAAGGAGGCCAAGCATCTGCTTAACTTGTTCCTTGAGGAACTGACACAATCCCACGGCTGCGACTGTAGGTTGCACTACTGCGCCAGTCATGGAAAAGGAGGCTTTCAATAAGGTTTCCAGCTTCTTATCAGTTGGATCCTTAAATACCTGAGCATTATCCAAAGGACAGGTCAGGTTTCTATTCACGCAAGAAACAGCCACATCGACAGATGGGACCCCCCATTTCTTGGCGAAACTTGCCTCCAGAGGATAAAGCATAGAAAACCTTTTAGGAGGAGCAAACAGTTTATGGGGATGTCCCCCATCCTCATACAACAATTTATCCATTAAGGGATGAATTGGAAAGGAAAAGGCAGTCTGTAGGATGTTCCTGACTCCCATGGAAGAAACAGAGGACGTAGCGACTTCAGCAGAAGGCATTCTGAATGTGGTACGCACCAACTCAGTATAATATTGCACCTGTTTTCTGAGCGCCTGGGAGGAGGGGACTCTCTCCTCTTCCTCTGATTCATCCGACTGCTCATGATCCCTGTCCCAAGATAGGGATCTCTCCTCATTGTCAGAGGTGTCATCTGAAAGAGGAATCTCAGCAGAGGGAGGGGATCTACCCCTTTTCCTGCTATCTTTTAGGGAAGCTGAAATAAAATTCATGATTCCTCCTTCAAAACCCTCCAATGTAGCCCTAAGGCAGTCCTCAGTGAGATATACCGGGGCTGAAATATTAGGAGAGGCTGCAAAACCTGACAGGAGCACTGACTCATCCTATGAGGCTGGCTCCAGTCTTGCAGGGGGGGATTGTAACCTACAGGCATTTTTAGAACCCCTAGACCTAGGCAGTGATTTACCAGTGCCTTTGTTACCTCCCCCTGAGATCCTCTTACGAGGAGACATAGTCCTAAGCTACAAAAGCAGAGGTACTAGTACAAAGTGCAATCACTGTTGTGCTCAAAGTCTCACAATAAATATATATGCTTAAACTGCACAACCTGATGCTGAGTAGGTGTCTTAGGTTTGCCTGGATCCAATCCCTTAGGATGCTTACTGCCCACAGCTCCCGTGTCTCCACTTACAGCCCCCTGGCGCTCTGGGCTTTTAAAAATTGCCGCCTGGCGCCTGCGCAGTACAGTGCCGTGCACGCCAACGTGCACGGCTCGCAACCACACTCCCCCCCCATTAGCACGGGAGCGCGCTTAGCGGGTGTGCACGCGGACCACTGGACGTCCAGGGGGTAAGGGGACCACCATCAGAGCTGCGCGGGACCCCCAGACTACGTGGGACCCCTGTATTACCTTTATTGTGGCAGAGAGTGCAGTGGAAGCGTGAGTCATTTGGAGGAACCAGGCTTCACTGAGCGTTTGTATCTGAAAGGCATGTAAGTATGCATCAGGCTGCTCTTACTCCCTCTAGTGGTGGAAACCAGGTAAGACATACAACTACTCAATGAAGAAATCCACAATATACATTTATATAGGATTAACTTCCCTCACCTGTCCTTGCCGCAGGAATTGCTGAAAACAGACAGATTCCAGCCTTCACCCATCACGGCGGGCAGAGTTGTGCCAACCTTCAGGATTTTTTTTTTTGAACAATATAGTTTATTGAACAATTGACAGCTTGATACATTGCAGGAAAAGAACAAGTATATCCATCAACATTCAGCCCACATGGCATTGAAAAAAGAAAAAACATGTTGTTCTATTACATAAGTTCGCTATGGAGCACCGCACAATTCAGTGTGATAAGTTGGTACATAAAAAAAAAAAAAAAACAAGCCATAGGAAGGTCTCCATAGAAACGTGAATCTTAACATAAAACATCAGTGTCAAAGTCAAAAACCCCCTGAAACTCGTGCAGAATAATATCTTCATTTGTGGGGGTAGGAATTTTTGAAGTGTCTAAAAAAAGGGGTTAGAAGAGGGAAGTAAAGGATCAAGACAGGAGGATAGGTGATAGAGGGGAGGGGGGGGGTAGTTTGAGGGGTACCAATTCCATTGGCCCCGAACCCGAGGGGTGGACAGAGATACCATTTTGCATATTCGAACATCATAATAACCAGCTTCGGTAGAATCACATTTACAATTAGTCAGAGAGATAGTTAGACGAGCTGATTGTCACAAATCAACCAGTACAGAGTTTTGCATAACCATCTGTAAGTTTAAAAATAAACCAGGGTCTCCATAGTGTGTGAAATTTATCGGTTTTTTCCGAGGCCATCGCCACGGTTTCTTCTAGCTTATATAGGAAGTCTACTTCTAAGAGCCATTCCCGCAGTGAAGGGGGGTGAGGCGATTTCCAGTGCCGAGGAATGATTGTCTTAGCCGCATTCAGCATATGGCGTACCACTGATCTTTTGTACCTGCCCAAAGAGTAGTTGGAGATGTGGAGCAGGCAGCACTCAGGTGTGAGAGTAATTTTGGTTTCGGTGATGGCCCTGATCTGTGCACAGATCTCAATCCAGAAATTCCGCAACTGTGGACAATCCCACCAAATATGTATCATATCACCCCCTGCCCCTCCGCATCTCCAGCAGAGTTCTGACGTGCCTGGATACCATTTGCTAAGTCTGACTGGTGTAAAATACCAGTTTGACAAGACCTTGTATGCTGTTTCTTGGGAGCTAGTGCTTATGGAGCACTTATGCGCCAATATGCAGGCATGTTTCCACTGCTCGTCAGTAAAGGTTGTGGAGAGGAACCTCTCCCAGTCTCGTTTATGTTTGGTCGAGTGGTCTGTCCTGGTCGCCTGTAACCAACTGTAGATCAGAGAGGTCGCCTTCCGAACCGGTTCTCCCGTGATGCACAGCTGTTCAAACCATGTCTGTTCCCTCAAAACATGCGGTCTGTTAGTCGGACAGTGTACAAAGTCGTGCAGTTGTCGGTATTGCCAGTGCGTAAAATGTTTTGCTCTTAAATCTCTAGAGAGGTCCTGAAAAGACTTAAGCTTGCCTGCCTCTAAGCAGTGTGCTATTGTCACAGGCGTCCCATCATTTCTGTGTGGGAACGAAACTGTAGTGTGTCCTGATGCAAAGCTAGGGTTGTGGGCTAAGGGTGTCAAAGGGCCCGGATCGGAGGCCAGTCCACATTGGCGTGAAGCCTCTCCAAAGACCTCCAGGGTGGGCCCTATCAGGGGGTGTGAGTACAGTGAGGCCGAACGGGCCTCCCTGGTGACCCAAGGCAGAAACCGCAAGGGAGTCTCTGTCAGTCGTCCCTCCAGTCCCACCCAGTCTTTGGATGCCGCATGGCAATTCCAGTCTAGAATACGAACCAGATGTGCCGCATAGTAGTAAAATTTGAAGTTCGGTAGATTAATCCCCCCCTTAACTTTTGGCAAAGTCAAGGTCGATAAGCTAATTCGGGGTTTCTTCCCGGCCCAGATGAAGTCCCTTATTAACGCTGTCAGATGTGCGAAAAACCGCCTAGGTAGTTTGATGGGCAGAGTGTGGAAAAGGTACAGCACCCGTGGCAAAACCGTCATCTTGACTGCCGCCGCCCTTCCGAACCATGACAGTGGGTGACGGTGCCAGTCCTGAAGATCTGTGCGGAGTTCGTTTAGGAGGGGTTGGAAATTTTGTACATAAAGGTTGTCCAGGTCGGGTGTTAGCCAGATTCCCAGGTATTTAAGTCTGTGGTCCACCCACTTGAAGGGGCAGTTAGATTTGGCAGACAGCAGGCGGGTAGGGTTAAGGGAGATATTCAGAGCCTCAGATTTTTCGTAATTAATTTTAAAGTTGGAGATGTATCCAAATAGCTCAAATTCCTTCAAGAGGTTAGGGATTGAAGTGTGGGGTTGGGTTATGACAAATAGGAGATCATCCGCGTAAGCGGCTATTTTGAATTGCGTTTGTCCCAACGTAAGGCCCTTGATCGACAGATTGGCATTGATTGTGCGGATGTAGGGTTCCAATGCTAGGATAAATAATATAGGGGATAGAGGGCACCCTTGACGCGTGCCGTTTCGTATAAGTACTGGTTCCGAAAGGGTTCCATTGATTTTGAGCCGGGCCGTCGGGCTTCGATAGAGTGCGGAGATCCAGGCCATCAATTTTGGTTGGAAACCCACCCACCTGCATACTGCAAACATGAAGTCCCATGCCACTCTGTCGAAGGCCTTCTCCGCGTCCGTAGACAGGAGAAGGCCCTCGACAGCATCCCCCCTCATACAATGGAGAAGGTTTATCGCCTTAACCACATTATCCCGCGCCTCCCTCCCTGGCATAAAACCCGCCTGTGTCGGCCCGATTAGGTCGGGTAGCAGAGTGTTCAACCTGGTAGCAATAATTTTCGATAAGAGCTTTATGTCTAAATTGAGCAACGAAATCGGTCGGTAGCTGGAGCAGGAGTTGGGGTCTTTCCCAGGTTTAGGGAGCACTGTGATGTGCGCTAAATTAAAAAAAGGTGAGGGTTCCTGGTGTGCTGAGAGGGAATTTAAAGCACGGAGCAATGGTTTCGTCAATAAGGGTATAAAGGTCTTATAGTAAATAGCGGAAAAGCCATCTGTGCCCGGACTCTTGCCCGTTTTCAAAGATTTAATAGCCCGGATTAGTTCCGCTTCCTCAATGGGTTTATCTAATTCTGTAGCGTCGTCCACTGATAGGCCTGGCATGCCGCTGTTACGTAAATATTGGTCTATAATCGCACATCTCGGACCATCCACCGTCGCCGGTTTGTGTGGGGGTGGAATGTTGTAAAGCTTAGAGTAAAACCTATGGAATTCCGCCGCAATGCCTTCCGTATCGTGTATTAGCCTGTTTTCCTTGTTTCTAATCTGGATAATGGTGTTAGAAGACCGTACGCCCCTCAAAGCTCGTGCCAAAAACTTGCCATTTTTGTTCCCGTGTTCATAAAAGAATCCTCGCCGAAAAAATAATATCCGTTTAGCCTGTAAGTCCAGTTTATCCTGGAGCGCCTTGCGCGCAAGAAGCAGGTCATCAGCCCGAGCAACCGCCATCGATCGTTTGTGTTGAGCTTCTAAATCCCTCACTTTTATAAAAGCCTCTTTCAAGTCCTGTTCCGTCGCTCTTTTCTTTTGTGCCGCCAAGCCTATCAGCCTGCCCCTGAGCACGCACTTGTGTGCCTCCCATATAGTTAAATGGGAGACATCCTCGGTGGTGTTCTCACTAAAGTAGTGTTGTATAGTTTCTCTAATCTGGTCTAGGATTGTAGGATCCGTCAGTAATGTTGGGTTAAGTCTCCAGCCGCTCGACTGTGGGCGTGAAGGTTGTAATGCGAGGTTCAAAGATATCGGTGCGTGATCCGAGATCGATCTCGTCCCGATATGCGCCTCTTTGAGGTTGTTCAAGTCCCTTTGTGTCACAAATAGAAAGTCGATACGGGTATACTTGTCGTGTACAGTGGAAAAGTAGGTGTAATCTCTGTCCAGTGGGTGCAAAACTCGCCATGAGTCCGCCAATGTTAGAGAGTTCAAGATAGTTCTAATCTTTTTGAGCTTACGATAAGTGATAGCGGACTTGCCGTCCGAGGTATCCTGGAGGGGATCCAACGGAACATTGAAATCCCCACCCAGGATTATGCACCCGGCGGCAAACCCAGCAAGTTCATCAATCATGGTTTGGCAAAAACTCACATGTGCTGTATTTGGAAAATAAACGCATGCTAACGTAACAGGGAGCTTCCCGACTGTGCCCTTGAGGAATAGGTACCGTCCCCCCGGATCCGCCAGCTGCTGTGTGAGCTCGAATCCAGAGTCTCTCCCTAACAATATCGAGACCCCTTTAGTCTTCGAGTCAGGGTTAGCCGCATGAAAGGCTTTAGGGAAAAATTTGTCAGTCATTTTAGGAATGGAATCAGCCCTAAAATGAGTTTCTTGCAGAAACACGAAGGACGGCCTCCCCTTCCTCAAGTGGCGGAGCAGTTGCGTTCTTTTATGCGGTATATTGAGACCGCGCACATTGTGTGAAACCACAGTCGGGTTCTGGCCTAGCGCAGAATAGATCATTATGTAATAGATAGAGGAGGGAGGGGAAAGAAGAGGGAATAGAACAGAATAGGAACAAGAAAGGGAGTGGTTTTAGGGGAGGCCAAGAGAGGCACGAGGGATTGGGGGGAGAGAGAGGGGGGGAGGGGGGAGGGAGAGGGAAGGGAGGAGGGAAGGAAGTGGGGGAGAAGGGGGGTAGAGAAGCCCACTAACTGACACCAAGAGAGTGGGTCAAGAAAATTCAGTTAACAACCTCCAGGGGGGTGTCCCCCAGAGGCAATATCCAAAAGTGGGGCCGTAGATTGGCCCCCCCAGCGACAGTCCCCAGGGCAAAAGAGAGCCCCAGTGAGGCCGCCCAGGGTACCAAGCCACGAAACCCCTTGCGGGGGAAGTGGGAGAGCACTCAAAGCAATGCCAACAGACAGAAACCCAGTCAACCCGGGGTGATTAATCCGTCTGCAATTGCCAATCATTCTCCGCATCCCCCCAGCCCCTTAATATGAAGCCTAATTATATTTGTGCATAATAAAATTAACAACCGTAACCAACCCATTCATTGGGTGTAAAAAGAGAAACCTTATATCACAGTGTTAGTACTTATCTAAAATAAAGCAGTTCAGTCACAGCTACATGCCAGCCATTGTCCTCCTGCGATGAGTAAAAAGGTAAAGGGGAACATAACAACCGGTCGGGCGGTCCGCCCGGTCTGTAGCAGGAGCGCGTCCGTGTGAGTTCCGAAGAGGCCTGTAGACACCTTAACAAAGAAGGAGGCGTAGAAATCGATCGGCTGATCCGTCCAATCCATCGCAGGGGCGCGTCCGTGTAAGGTTCGAAAAAACATGCAGGTACCGCAACAACTTAAAGGTATAAACTGGGTACGAAGCGAACCAACGAGCGATGTACAAACGAAAAGAAGGAGGGCCGTTCGGACCATGACTCCATTCCAAGCATAACCGCCTGTAAGATCCTAAGGGTGATATAAGAGGTCATCTTACCGACCGTTCATCCTTCCTGAGGTGGATTCATCTGTAAGGCCCTCGGAGCGGAGGAGCGCCTGGGTGTGGTGCTCCGGCCCGGTGTCGGTAACCTCTGGAATTTCCCCTTCTTGTGTGGGGGCTTAGATGGCGTGGAAGTGGGGGAATCCGGTGAGGGCTGAGTTGCTGGGACATAGTGAAAGTCCTTGTACCAATCCGGGAGATCGATCGGTGGAATTTGAACTGCCTGGCAGAAATCCGGTAAGTCATCCGGTGTGCGTAAGAACAGCTGCCTGCCCATGAAAGTGACATGTAGGGCAAAGGGAAACTTCCATTTGTATGGGATATTTTGCCTGCGTAGGGCTTCCAGCAGGGGACGCAGCGCACGCCTGTTACTCAGAGTTATGGGCGAGAGGTCTTGAAAAATGGAAAGTTCAGTTTCATTAAACGAAATATGTGCAGCATTCCTTGCTTTGGCCATAATGTCCTCCTTCAGCTTGAAGTCAGAGAGACAGCATATTACGTCCCTCGGTGGTGCTGTATCTGCGGGTCGTGCCCTCAGGGCACGGTGTGCCCGAACAAAGTCTATTGGCGTGTCGGTTTGTCTCTCTAGTAGGTCGTTGAATACATATTGAAGGGCGGAGGGGATGTTATCGGGCTCCACCGATTCTGGTATGCCTCTCACCCTAACGTTGTTCCTCCTCCCCCTGTTATCCAAGTCCTCTAATTGCCTGTTCATCGCAATAAGATGGGCTGTGTGGGAATCTGATATTCTTTCCAGGCGCGTGATAGCTTTGTCCCGTTTGGAGCCTGCCCTCTCCACCCCCTCCAGCTTCTCTGATATGGAGAGAATGTCTGCCTTCAGTTCGGTAATGGCGGATGAAAATGTGCCCTTTATGTCCGCCGCTATTTTCATCATGTCAGTCAGTGTAAGGGGGTGCTCGGCTTGCGCTTCCCTTACCTCCTCCTCATAAGCGGATTGCGAATCATCACTGAGCTCGTCCTCTCCACGAGGCAGCGCCATCTTGGGCAAGGCCTTAGTGCGGCGAGGCTGTGATTTAAAAATGTCCGGGATGTTCCTGGCTCCGGAGGTCGGTGTGTGACGGTTCGGGCGGCTGCCTGAGTTGTGGCGGGTGAGCCTGCTCATGTTTGCCGGTGGTTACGGTGGTAAACGTGCTGTCGGGGCTGAGGGTTTAGCGGAGCTCACCTAATCTGCTGCCATCCGCTCCGAGCTCCAGGCCACGCCCCCCTTCAGGATTTTTTGGAGTTCCTTCTCAGAGGAACCTCCGTCCTGGACCTTGTAAAAGACTCTGCCAGAAACTTTCGTGCCACTATGTAAATAGTACACCAAGTCTGGTTTTCCCAGAGCCCAGTCTTCCAATAGGAGAGGACTTACAGGCAAAACCTAGTTTCTTCGGATGACGAGGCCCGGGTACCATACCATCTTGGGAGTCAAAATATCGGCCCGAGATATGGATCCGGTTTGTTGTAGCCCTTAGGCCCCGCAGGGACCTGCACAGAGCTTTCTTCATAGCACATGTTTTACGTGACCAACCACCATAGACACTGGTGAAAAAACTGAGGTGCCTCCCATATGGGAGGGGTTATATAGGGGAGGAATTCTCCTTAATTGAGGGTTAACCAGTGTCCAATCACCAGAGGTGCCTATATAACCCACTATGTAATGAAGTCCCTGTGTCCCGTAATGTATGATCAAGAAATGCACTTTTCCTATTGCTCACCATATAATTACTCTCTAAAACCTACTATTTATACTAGCTGTTATCTGATACACTAAGGGTCTGAATAATTTTCCCACATAAGTCAGGTAAACCTAGCATACCTTGATCTAACATTTTGCCACTTTATCTAGAAGTAAAAAAAAAGTTAGAAAAGGACTTAAAGCGGAAGTTCCACCCATTTAAAAGTCAGCAGCTACATAAAAAATTTTAATAATCAGACACTCACCTGTCCCGCAGCCAAAAGCCTCACTCCTCTCCCCTTCCTCTCAAGGGAGCTGGGATTCTAACTGTGGTCGTCCGACTGTGGCTTTACAGCCGGGCAATCACTGCGCATGCGCAAGCCACGCTGTGCGCTGTGAATGGCCAGGCAATATACTGGGGCTTGGGACGGTTCCCAGAAGATTGCAGGGAGGGAGGGGAGAGAGGTTACATAGTAAGTGAGGTCGAAAAAACACACAAGTCCATCAAGTCTAACCTATGTGTGTGATTATATGTCAGTATTATATTGTATATCCCTGTATGTTGCGGTCGTTCAGGTGCTTATTTAATAGTTTCTTGAAACTATCGATGCCCCCCAGTGAGACCACCGCCTGTGGAAGGGATTTCCACATCCTTGCCGCTCTTACAGTAAAGAACCCTCTATGTAGTGTAAGGTTAAACTTCTTTTCTTCTAATTTTAATGAGTGGCCACGAGTCTTGTTAAACTCCCTTCTGCAAATTTTTTTTATCCCCTTTGTTGCCCTTCTTTGTTCTCACTTCATTTCCAGTATATCCTTCCTGAGGACTGGTGCCCAGAACTGGACAGCATACTCTAGGTGCGGCCGAACCAGAGTCTTGTAGAGCGGGAGAATTATCGTTTTATCTCTGGAATTAATCCCCTTTTTAATGCATGCCAATATTCTGTTTGCTTTGTTAGCAGCAGCTTGGCATTGCATGCCATTGCTGAGCCTATCATCTACTAGGATCCCCAGGTCTTTTTCCATCCTAAATTCCCCAGGAGGTTCTCCCCCCAGTGTAAAGATTGCATTCATATTTTTACCACCCAAATGCATTATTTTACATTTTTCTACATTGAACCTCATTTGCCATGTAGTTGCCCATCCCATTAATTTTCTCAGATCTTTTTTGCAAGGTTTCCACATCCTGCGGAGAAGTTATTGCCTTGCTTAGCTTAGTATCATCTGCAAATGCAGAGGTTGAACTGTTTACCTCATCCTCCAGGCTGTTTATGAACAAATTAATCAGGATTGGTCCCAGCACAGAACCTTGGGGGACTCCACTATCCACCCCAGACCATTCCGAGTACTCCCCATTTATCACCACCCTCTGAACTCGCCCTTGTAGCCAGTTTATCAATCACCTTATGGTCCATGCCAACGGACCTTATTTTGTACAGTAAACGTTTATGGGGAACTGTGTCAAATGCTTTTGCAAAATCCAGATATGCCACGTCTACGGGCCTTCCTTTATCTAGATGGCAACTCACCTCCTCATAGGTTAATATATTGGTTTGGCAGGAATGATTCTTCATGAATCCATGCCAATTACTGCTAATGATACTGTTCTCATTATATCAATAAAATCTTGTATATAGTTCGTTATCATCCCCTCCAAGAGTTTAAAAGTTTACATACTATTGATGTTAGGCTAATTGGTCTGTAATTCCCAGGGATGTAGTTTGGGCCCTTTTTATATATTGGTGCTACATTGACTTTTCTTCAATCAGCTGGTACCATTCCTGTCAGGATAGGCTTGCTGAGTGTAGCATTTCCACACAAGTAGGTGAGTATTTACCGCTGCCTGTGTGTACGTGTTTGGGCACACACGACAGTGATTACCAGCGCCAGGCGCACTATTTAAACTCTGCTGTGACAAGGAAACCCTGCTATCTGATCTACAACATTCCCTGAGAGCTATCTGTTTTTTCCTGATCTGTTCCTGTGATATCCGGCTTGCCTTGGGACTACCCTTTGCCACCCGCTTGCACCTGACCCAGGCCTATCCTCGACCTTGCATTTGTCTGATCCTCTGGCTCATCCATGCCAGCCTGTTGTGGACCCAGCTTTACCTGTGACTCTCCTTCAGCCTCCTGCATCTGCTTCACTACAGCAAATTTGTGTATGACCCAGCCCATCTGACCTTCCTGTGTTCCAATCCCTGGGACCATCTTCCTGCATCTTGTGAGTGTCTCCCTGCTTTACCCACTTTAGCTTCCACTCTGCTGCATCCCACCTACTGTTCCAGTTGTCTCAGCATCATCTGGAGCTCCAGACCAGCCATCCAGCTGTTGATCCTGCCAGGCACTCGTGCTGTCCTGTACTCCTATGCTTCCTGTCTACTCTACCAGGGGCCACGAGTCAGGGACGTAAGAGAGGCCTTCTTTTGCATATCGGGCTCAAAGACCAAGTGCACGACAATTCCAGTGAGTAGACTGTCAGTAAAAATTAGGAACACTGGTCTGGCAATTACTTAACTTAGTTCCCTAAGTACCCTTGGGTGGAAGCCATCTGGTCCCGGTAATTTATTAATGTGACGTTTCCCATGTCTAATTTTAATTCTGTCCTCTGTTAACCATGGAGGTGCTTCCTGTGTGAAGAAAAACTTGCACATCATATGTAGTATTTTAAAGCAGGTATGCATTTCAGTATAGTTTGACTATTATTTGACTATTAGTTTGACTATTATGAATCAATGACCCTGACACAGGACATCAGGGCTGGACTGGGACAAAAACTTGGCCCTGTACTTCATCCAGACCGGTCTACTTTAATTTTGATTATTCCCCTTTAGAGTGTCCCCCTTCCATCAGAGTCCCCCTTGTATCAGAGGTGATCTTCCTTCTGGCGTTGCGGGACCAGGGCAGGAAGTGGGAGCTGGGTGCCTATAAAAACAGGGTACCCACTCCACCACCAAAAAAATGACATGCCTAATGTGGCATGTCAGGGGGTTACCAGCACTCATAGCGGAAGTTACATTTTTGGGTGGAACTCTGCTTTAAAGTGTTACTAAAGTCTCAAATTGTTTTGCATTAAAATAACAAACAGTGTTATAGTTACCTGCTCTATGTAGTGGTTTTGCACAGAGCATCCCAGATCCTCCTCTCTCGGGTCCCTCTTCAGCGCTCCTGGCCTCTCCCTCCTGTTGAGTGCACTCGAGCTGAGCCGCTGTTCTGTGTGTCCCTTTAGACATGGAGCTACGGCCCGACCCTGCCCCCTTGTTCTCCTCATTGGCTCACTGGCTTTGTTTAAAAGCCGTGGGAGCCAATGGCGCTTCACTGCTGTCTCTGCCAATGAGGAGGGAGAGTCTTGGACAGCCGAGTCTCTCATGAAACATCGCTGGATTGTGCTCAGTAGAGATGGACGAACTTCCGACGGGACGTTTCGCGAACGCAAACCGCGAACGCGGCCAAAAGTTTGCGGACCGCAAAGTTCGCGGCTGGCCCCATTGACTTTAATGGCAGGCGAACCTTAAAAACCCACAGGTCATATTTTCAGCCACAAAATACTTACAAGCTGTGCACACATAGTCCCACCACATGACATAACAAAAGTATGAAGTGAATCTGGGATCGACAACGATAAGCATTCTTTTTTTATCTGTGAAATTTTGACAATTCAGGAGCGCATGAAGGCTATGGATGAGAGGAAAGGTCAGGGCAGGCTATGAAGAGGGTGCAGGAGATGATCACCAGCACCGTGATAGAGAGCACTGACACCAGCACCGTGATAGAGAGCACTGACACCAGCACTGACTACCTGATCTGGCTACTGGACTCTGGCTAAGCTTGACTACGCTTTTTTCTATTTACCTTTTTATTTTTATTAATAAGCAAGTGTGATTTGATTGTACTTCTGTCTCAGTCTGTTTCATGGTTTCTGACAGTACGCAAAGGCCATGAATTCAGAAGATACAGTCAATCCACTTGTTGGTAATATTTTTTCCAGATTGGATGAGGAAGATCACCGCATGGATCAGTTTGCCTTGGCATTACAAACGCTCCTGAATCGCACGGCTCACCTGGAATACCCCACTGTGGCTGCTCCGGTACAACCTGAGTCTCAGGCTGTCCCTGCTGCTGCACCAGTCTCTGTGCAGGCACCCGCTTTGAGTATTACCTCTATAAGAGGTATGTCTGGTTCCGCTCTGCTTCCCCAGTGATTTGGGGGCGATCCAGTTCAATGCAGAGGGTTTCTCAATCAGGTTGAGATATACATCGAAATGCTGCCCTAGGCGTTTCCCACGGACAGAAGCAAAGTAGGTTTCATGATATCTTTGCTTTCTGAGAGAGCCTTGGCCTGGGCTAACCCTCTAGACACAAAAACCTGTTGTCTTGAGTTACCCTCAGTTTGTGGCCTCCTTTAAAAGGGTTTTTGACGTTCCCGCATGCTCCGCTTCTGCTGTCAAGTGCCTCATGTCCATCAAACAGAGTACGAGAACTGTTGCCGACTACGCCATTGAATTCCGTACTCTGGCAGCAGAGGTTACTTGGAACAATGAGGCCCCCATGGCTGATTTTTCTCATGGTCTCTCGGATTACATCAATGTTGAGATAGCAGCCTGAGATATACCCACTGAGCTGGAGAGCTTGATCTCGTTTGCCATCCTCATTGACTCCAGACTCAGAGAAAGACTTTCTCTTAAGGAGCGCTTGCAGAAGCCCCCTGTACGTTTGCCTCCAAGCTTTGTAGTCCCACCCATGCCTCTCTCACCTCCCATGCCTCCTGGTACCGAGTTGGTCAGTGAAGATGAACCCATGCACCTGGGCTTCAAGAGTCTCTCTCTGCGGATGAGAGAGCCTTTAGAAGGAGGGAGAGATTGTGCTTTTATTGTGGCGAGGCAGGTCACTTTTTGAAGTCTTGTCCTACCCGTCCAGGGAACGCCCGAACCTTGAGGTCCTGTCATGGACAGACCTTAGGTGGCGTTGTTTCGTCCCCAGTTATTCAGAAGGATAAGCCCCTGGTTTTGGTCACCCTTTCTTGGGCTGAGACGTCCATCGAGATACAGGCTCTAATCGGCTCTGGGGCTGCAGGCCTGTTCATTGATGCTGCATTTGTTTCGCAGCACTCGATTCCGCTGCAGCTGTGTGACACTCCACTTGCCATTGAGGCTCTTGACGGGACACCTTTACAGCCTGCCCATGTGACTCATGAGACAGTTCTGTTGTCCATGGCCTTAGGGGCGCTTCACCATGAGATAATCCAATTCCAAGTTATTTCCTCACCCAGATTTCCGCTGGTTATTGGTTATCCTTGGTTACAGAGGCACAACCCCTCTTTTGATTGGTTCCATGCTGAGGTTCTCTCCTGGTCACCACAATGCAGTGAGACATGCTTCCTGAAGGTATCCAAGGTCCTGATCACCGCTTCACTCCCCTCCCTGCCGGAGGAGTACCGTGATTTTGGCGATGTCTTTAAAAAAGATCAAGCCAGTAGTTTGCCTCCACACCGGCCTTATGATTGAGCAATTGACCTTCAACCTGGTGTCATACCTCCTCGTGGCCGGGTTTACCCTTTGTCGGTTTTGGAGGCTAAGGCCATGGAGGAGCATGTTGCTGACGTACTTTCTCGAGGTTTCATCCACAAGTCCTCGTCTCCTGCTGGTGCTGGTTTCTTCTTTGTGAAAAAGAAGAGCGGTGAACTGAGACCTTGTATAGATTATAGGGGTCTGAATCGTGTCACGATTAAGAATGCCTACCCAATTCCATTGATTACAGAGTTATTTGACCACCTCAAGGGAGCAACGGTTTTTACAAAGCTTGATCTGAGAGGCGCATACAATCTCGTGCGCATTAGGGAGGGCGACGAGTGTAAAACTCCATTTAATACCAGGACAGGCCATTATGAATACCTGTGTGTGGTGGTTTATCTCGATGATATCTTCATATTTTCCAAGTCCCTGGAGAGCCACCACACAGATGTCTGTCGTGTACTTCAGAAACTAAGAGAGAACAATCTCTATTGTAAACTGGAGAAGTGCGAGTTCCATTGTGAACAGGTTACATTCCTGTCATTTACACTGCTGGTTTTTCGAAGTTTATTTGTAACTTCTCATCTCTGGTCAAGCCTCTGACTGATATGACCAGAAAGGACGTTAACCCACAGAGTTGGTCTCCGGAGTCCATTAAGGCCTTTGAGACTCTCAAGGCTGCCTTTCTTTCTGCTCATGTGTTCGCACATCCTGATCCTACGTTGCCTTTTATCCTAGCAGTTGATGCTTCTGAGATGGGAGTTGGCTCCCTTCTGTCTCAACGCCCTAACTCTGAGAGCGCTATGCATCCGCGTGGCTACTTTTCCAAGAAATTGTCACCTGCTGAGTGCAATTATGAGATTAGTGACAGAGAGCTGTTGGCGATCATTTTAGCCCTGAAAGAATGGAGAAATCTCCTTGAAAGTACCACTGTGCCCGTTCTTGTTCTTACTGACCATAAGAATCTTACATTCTTGTCTCAGGCTAAGCGACTCTCTCCCAGAAGGGCCGATGGGCTCTTTTCTTGTCGAGCTTTAATTACATTGTATCATTCTTACCCGGTACTAAGAATGTAAGGGCTGATGCCTTGTCACGACAATTTTCCTCCACTTCCAAGTCGGAGTTGGTTCCGGTTCCTATGATTCCTCCTGATCATATCTTGGCTACGGTTCATAGCAGTCTTACTTCTCCTTTGGGTGACACAATTCTTGCTGCTCAGGTCCATGCTCCTCCTGATAAACCTTGTGACCGCTGCTTTGTCCCAGAGAGTCTCCATACTGCAGTGCTCCAGACTTACCATTCTCCCAAGGCAGCTGGCCATCCTGGGAAGAATCAACTCATTTGGGCCATCTCCCAACAATTCTGGTGGCCTAGTCTACGGGCTGATGTTACTGCCTTCGTAGCTGCCTGTCCCGTGAGTGCTCAGAGTAAGACTCCACGACACCTTCCAGTGGGCCTCCTATAACCCATACCCATTGGAGAGAGGCCCTGGACTCACCTGTCTATGGATTTCATTGTAGAATTGCAAACCTCCCAAGGCAGCACTGTTATCCTTATGGTGGTTGACCGGTTCTCAAAGATGTGTCATTGTATTCCACTTAAGAAGTTGCTCACCTCTACGGAACTGGCTTCCATTTTTGCTCGGGAGATCTTGGGCTACCCAAGGTGATTGTCTCGGATAGGGGCAGTCAGTTTGTCTCCTGGTTCTGGCGGGCCTTTTGTGCACAGTTGGGAATCCAGCTTGCGTTCTCTTCTGCATATCACCCGCAGTCTAATGGGGCCACAGAACTAGCCAATCAGTCCTTGGAGCAATTCCTACGTTGCTATATTTCTGACCATCATAACAACTGGTCTGACCTATTACCTTGGGCAGAGTTTGTTCACAACAGTGCCTTGAATTCTGCCTCCCAGTTGTCTCCATTTATGGTGAATTATGGTTTCCAACCTTCCATGTTGCCTGACTCGTTTGTTCCGCAGAGTATTCCTGCGTTAGAGGAGCATCTCAGTGGTCTTCGTTCCACTTGGGTACAAGTCCAGGAGGCTTTGCGTCATGCTAATGATAGGTACAGACTCCATGCTGACCGCAGACGCCTGCCTGTGCCTTCCTACCAGGTTTGGTTGTCATCTTGCAACCTCTGGCTTTGTGTTCCCTCAATGAAGTTTGCACGTCGGTTTATTGGGCCTTTCCGTATCCTTCGCAGGATTAACCCAGTAGCTTACGTGTTGGACCTTCCTCCTAGAATGCGCATCTCAAATGTGTTTCATGTCTCCTTATTGAAACCGTTGGTCTGTAACCAATTTACCACCGCGGTGCCACGTCCTCACCCTATTCAGGTTCAGAACCATGAGGAGTGTGAAGTACAATCCATTGTTGACATTGTTGTAGAGAGAGAGAGCACTGACACCACACCAGCACTGTGATAGAGAGCACTGACACCAGCACCGTGATAGAGAGCACTGGCACCAGCACCATGATAGAGAGCACTGGCACCAGCACCATGATAGAGAGCACTGGCACCAGAACCGTGATAGAGAGCACTGACGCCAGCACCGAGATAGAGAGCACTGACACCACACCAGCACCGTGATAGAGAGCACTGAGACCACATTAGCACCGAGATAGAGAGAGAGCACTGACACCACACCAGCAACATGATAGAGAGCACTGACACCAGCACCATGATAGAGAGCACTGACACCAGCACCGTGATAGAGAGCACTGACACCAGCACCATGATAGAGAGCACTGACACCAGCACCGAGATAGAGAGAACTGACACCAGCACCGAGTTAGAGAGCACTGACACCAGCACCGAGTTAGAGAGCACTGACTCCACACCAGCACTGTGATAGAGAGCACTGAGACCACACCAGCATCGAGATAGAGAGAGAGCACTGACACCACACCAGCACCGAGATCGAGAGCACTGACACCACACCAGCACTGAGATAGAAAGAGAGCACTGACAGCAGCACTGATACCAGCAACTCGCTGCGGGACTAAAAAATATGACACCGCTCAACCTCTTCAAACAAGAGGCTACGGGCATATAGTACGGTGTGCTTTTTTTGTACAAGGAAGTGAGCCAAAGGTAGAAAAAAGGTCAATGTGCTTGATTAAATAAATTGTTTATAGAGTTATGCATATACATGGTCTACTGGTCACATGTGTTGAATTCCTATGAGATCCATGCCTCATTCATTTTTATAAATGTCAGGTAGTTAACACTGTCGTGAGCTAGGTGAGTGCGCTTATCGGTCACGACCCCCCTGCGGCGCTGAACGTCCTTTTGGACAGGACACTGGACGAGGGGCAAGCCAACAGTTCCATTGCAAACTGGGCAAGCTCTGGCCAGAGGTCAAGCCTGCCCACCCAGTAGTCCAGGGGTTTATCACTCCTCAGAGCATCGACATCGGCCGTTAACCCGATGTAGTTGGACACCTGTCGGTCTAGGCGTTCCCTAATGCTGGATCTAGATGACACCTGTCGATGGGTCGGCTGAAAGAATGACTCCATATCAGAAGTCACCAACACATCTTCAAACCGCCCTCTTCTTGCAGGCGCTGTTGGATTGGTACCCGCAACTCTTTCTCTGGGAGTGGGAATTCCTCCTCTGCCAGCGCACGCAAAAGCAGAATGCAGCAGTTGTCGAAGCAAAGTCTGTAAGTGCTCCATTCTGACAGCCCTCTGTGACGGTGGTAACATTTCCACCATTTTGTGTTTGTACCGGGGGTCTAAGTACATTGCCACCCAGTACTGGTCCTTGACCCTTATGCTTTTTATACGGGGGTCCCTGTTAAAACACTGGAGCATGAAGGCCCCCATTTGCACTAAACTGGAAGCGGTGTGGTGGCCTGGCTCCTGCTCATCATCCAGGATGTCGTCCTCCTCGTTCTCCTCTCCCCATCCACGCACAACAACAGGGATCCCAGAAAGGTTTAAAGCATGCTCTTCTTGCTCCTCCTCATCCGCCCCGGCACCATCCTCCTCTGACTCCTCTTCAGACTCCTGCTGTTGATTTGTCTCAGATAGAGTAGCCCCCCTGGGAATTGCGACTTCCTCATCTTCCTGTTCCTGCTCCTCCATGGCTTGATCAATGACACGACGCAATGCACGCTCCATAAAGAAGGCATAAGGTACAATGTCACTGATGGCGCCATGGCTGCAACTGACCAGTTTGGTGATCTCATCAAATGGCCGCAGAAGTCTGCATGCATCGCGCATGAGCAGCCACTGGCGTGGTGAAAAAACCAAGCTCCCAGAACCTGTTCTGCCGCAGAGTTCGTACATGTAGTTGTTAACTGCATGTTTCTGCTGGAGCAGCCTATCAAGCATATAGAAAGTTGAGTTCCATCACGTCGGGCAATCGCAAATAAGACGTCTGACCGGCAGATTGTGTCGCCGCTGAATGTCAGCAAGGTGAGCCGTGTAAGATCTTCTGAAATGGGCAGAGATTTTCCTTGCCTGCCGCAAAATTTCCTGGACCCCAGGGTATTTGACAAGGAATCGCTGCATGACCAAGTTTAAGACGTGTGCCATGCATTGCACGTGTGTAATTTTGCCCTGTTTCAATGCGCTAAGCAGATTGGCACCGTTGTCACACACCACTTTACCAACTGTCAAATTGAGCGGTGTTAGCCACTGATCTGCCTGTGAACGCAAAGCTGAAAGGAGTGCAGGGCCAGTGTGGCTCTTGGCTTCCAGGCACAACAGACGCAGCACAGCATGGCAATGTCTCACCTGGCATGTCAAATAGGTTCTGGGGAGCTTGGGCGGCGCAGCGGAAGAGACGCTAGCAGCAGAAAAGGAGGAGTCAGCCAAGGAGGAGAGGGAGGAGGATAGAGTAGGAGGAGGAGAAGAAGAGCCAGGCCTGCATGCAATCCGTAGCGGTAAAACTAAATCTACAGCCACGGGTTACATGCTTGACGGCCGTCAGAAGGTTCACCCAGTGGGCAGTAAAAGTGATATACCTTCCCTGCCCGTGTTTGCTAGACCACGTGTCTGTGGTCAGATGTATCTTGGCACCGACACTGTGTGCCAGAGATGCATTCATTTGCTGCTGAACATGGCTATATAGCTCTGGGATGCCATTCTGTGAGAAATACTTCCTTCCTGGGACCTTCCATTGTGGTGTTCCAATGGCCACAAATTTTCGAAAAGCCTCTGAGTCCACCAATTTATATGGCAGTAGTTGGCGGGCTATCAGTTCTGACAAGCCAGCCGTCAACCGTTGGGCAAGAGGGTTATGCGGCGTCATCATTTTTTTACACTCAAACATTTGGCCCACGGAAGCCTGCCTTTTTCCAGAAAAACATGAGGATGGCATGATGGAAGGTGGAGTGGAGGACAATTGTGAGGAGAGAGGAGAAGGAGAAGTAGAAGACGAGGTTGGACGGTGAGAGACTGGAGTGTGGCTTTGTGGGTTCCGTTGCTTTCACTGGGCTCGGTGATGGCAGCTCATGTGCCTTCTTAAGGCGGTCATCCCTAGGTGAGTGTTGGGCTTACCGTGACTTATGCGTTGACTGCAAAAGATTGCAGATGGCAACACTATTGTCAGCAGCAGACACGTTAAAAAAATCCCACACTGTGGAGCCATGTATTGGCATCCTGGAAGCGCCAGATGTGACCGTACATGGTTGATGCCTTGCTCCTGATACATTAGCAGTCTGCTTTGTCCCTTCTGTGCAATCTAAGTTCCGCCTGCTTCTCCTGCCTATCTGCTGGTCCATATCTCCCTCTGAACTCCCCTCCTCTTCCTCTCTTTTGGGCACCCACGTGACATCACTAGACACGTCATCATCAATGTCACCTTCTCCACCGCTATAATTAGAGATCTCGGAGTAGGCAGCAACAGCGGGGACCAACCTCCTCCTTGAGCTGATCTGGGTACTGTCGTCAGACTGCTGAGTGGCGTTTGTTGCTACCTCCTCTTCCTGATCCAATGCCAAGAGTGGCTGCGCATCGGAAATGTCTTGATATGGATCGGAAAAAAATTCCTGTGACTCAAGCGGAAAGTACATGGTGGTGGTGGTGTTGGTGGTAGTCTCTTTGGGGGTGCACACAGCAGAGAGTTAAGAGGGTGCAGATCGAGAGGATGAGGAGGGTTCAGAAGAGTAAGGCTGAGTGAGCCACTCAACCAAGTCTGGTGCATCCTCTGACGTAATCGAACGCACCTTCTGCAATTTGCCACTTTGGCTCAAGCCTGTTGCTCTTGCCCTACCCCTACCACCCCTGCGGAAGGGCCTGCCTCTTCCTCTGCCTGTCATTTTTTAAATGACCCTGTGACAAAAGTCTCTAGAGAAGTGCAGAATGTATGTGGAAGAAGGTATATAACACCCCGCTTCAATCTGTCATATTTGGGGGCCACTGGTCTATCAAACCAGTTATAATACTTTTTTTTTATTGCGTTTGTCACTCTTTGTAGTGTCGCTGCAGAACCACTCAGCAGTCACAATGCTGCACAGTGGAAATGCACTATACTATGCTTTCTATGTGTGCAAGTATTTTAAATGTGCATTACACACCTATATACTGCACAACAAATAGTACACCTATACCAGTCCTTAAAAGGGCCTTTGTGGAAATAGTAGCTAGTGATTTGCAGACTGTCCCTCAGTTCCTACACTGATAAAAGACAGCTGCAGAATCGGGCAGCAGTCAAGTATAATATTCTTTCTATATTTGGAAGAAAGTATATTATACGTGTACAACCCTATATACTGTACACCTATACAAGTCCTTAAAAGGACCTTTGTGGACCTAGTAGCTAGTGATTTGCAGACTGTCCCTCAGTCCCTACACTGATAAAAGACAGCTGCAGAATTGGGCATTAGTCAAGTATAATATTCTTTCTATATTTGAAAGAAAGTATATTATACGTGTACAGCCCTATATACTTTACACCTATACCAGTCCTTAAAAGGACCTTTGTGGACTTATTAGCTAGTGATTTGCAGACTGTCCCTCAGTCCCTACACTGATAAAAGACAGCTGCAGAATCGGGCAGCAATCAGCAGCACAGCAGTCAGCAGCAGTGCACCACAACCCTATATATATAATATTCTTTCTATATTTGGAAGAAAGTATATTATATGTGTACAACCCTATATACTGTACACCTATACCAGTCCTTAAAAGGACCTTTGTGGACCTAATAGTAATAGCTAGTGATTAAACTGACTGTCCCTGCTCCACACAGCGTCCTGTCCCTACACTGACAAAAGACAGCTGCAGAATCAGTCAGCAGTGCACTCAGCAATCACCAGCACAGCAGTGCACCAGAACCCTATATACTGTACACCTATACCAGTCCTTAAAAGGACTTTTGTGGACCTAGTAGCTAGTAATTTGTGTCACTACAGTCTCTCCCTGCTCCACACAGGGTCCTGTCCCTACATTGACATAAGACAAAATGTAAAATGGCCGCCAGATCAGGTCTATTTACAAGGTAGGGGGAATGTCCAATTGTCCATGTGCTGAAATGTCTAAATTGGCTGTCCAGTACCCCATGATGGATGTGTCATCATGAGCCAAAGTTCTTTCACAATGTAAACGCATATGTCTGCCAGGCGAACAGTGCCAGAAGTCTTCCGATTTGGCCAATTGCGAACATGAAAAATTTGCTGCGAACCGACCACCGGGCGAACCGCAAAGCCATCTCTAGTGCTCAGGTTAGATAAGTATTAAGGGGGCTGAGGGAGTTTCTGCACACAGAAGGCTTTTTATCTTAATGCATTGAATGCATTAAAATAAAAAAACCTTCTGCCTTTGCAACCACTTTAGGCTATTCGTCTTTCAAAATAAAATTCATAGGTAATTTATACAAATTAATTCATGTGAAAATTCTCAGTACATTTAATGACTTGACAAATGTCATTCAAAAGTAGTTCAACATTTTATTTTAGCATTTTAGCTTTTAGCACTTGATTTAGGAACAAATGGACTTTACCAAACAACAACTTACAATGTTAGAAATTCATTAGTTTGAGAAAAATTTCACATCCCACTCCTTTGAATTTTCTCATCACTGTGCTCAAAAACAGATGAGGATTTGACTACACTAACAATTAGAAAATCAAATGAATGTTACTAAAAATAAAAGTTTTGAATAAAATTCTATTAGTGTGAACCCAACTTTAAACTCCAGGGTTATTCCCTAATGGCATGTAGTATTTTAAAGCAGGTATGCATTTCAGTAGAGTTTGACTATTATGAATCAATGACCCTGACACAGCTACAGGCCATCATGGCTGGACTGGGACAAAAATTTGGCCCTGGACTTCATTCACACCGGCCCACTTTCATTTTGAGTATGCCCCTTTAGAGTGTCCCCCTTGCATCAGAGTCCCCCTTGTATCAGAGCCCCCCTTGTATCAGAGTGTCCTCATCAAAGTCCCGCATGCATCAGTGTCCCCCTTGCATCAGTGTCCCCCATCAGAGTCCTCCTTGCATCAGAAAGTCCCCCTTGTATAAGAATGTCCCCTTGCATCAGAGAGTCCCCCTTCCATCAGAGCATCCCCCTTGCATCAGAGCATCCCCTTTGCAATAGAGAGCCCCCATTGCATCAGAGTGTCCCCCCTTGCAGTAGAGAGTCCCTCTTGTATCAGAGTGTCCCCCATCAGAATGTCCCCCATCAGAGTCCCCCTTGTATCAGAGTGCGAAATTAAAGAGAAACAGAGAAAACCAACCAATGATAGCTCCTGACAGCTTCTACCACATCCCAAAAAAAGTCTGAGAAAACTGGTAAAGGTTGCCCCATGGGATTTTGTGGGTAGAAGAGATGGCAGGGTTCAAGAGTAATAGTATGCTCACAAAGTATAAGTAAAAATATGAATATATGAATACACTTGAATAAACTTTTTTCATATTTTTACTTATACTTTGTGAGCATACTATTACTCTTGAACCCTGCCATCTCTTCTACCCACAAAATCCCATGGGGCAACCTTTACCAGTTTTCTCAGACTTGTATCAGAGTGTCCCCCATCAGAGCCCCCATGCATCAGTGTCCCCCATCAGAGTCCTCCTTGCATCGGAGAGTCCCCCTTGCATCAGAGCGTCCCCCATCAGTGTCCTCCTTGCATCAGAGAGTCCCCCTCACATCAGAGGGTCCCCCATTAGAGTGCCCCCCTTGCATCAGAGAGTCCCCCTTGCATCAGAGAGTCCCCCATCAGAGTGTCCACCCTTGTATCAAAGAGTCCCCTACCAGAGTGTCCCCCCTTGCATCAGAATGTCCCCCCTTGCATCAGATTGTTCCCCCTTGCATCAGAGAGCCCCCCTTTCATCAGAGAGTCCTGTCAGGACTGGGTTCAGCCCTTCCTTTTCTGAGCTGGCAGCTCAGCTGTCGGCTAATTGCCAGCTCCCATCTCTCTTCACAGGTACTGTTGTTGATATACTGCTTGTCAGTCCTGCCTACTTTATACGTCCAGTCCAGAGGAGCTCTGCCTTCGCCTTGGTCAACATCACAAGAAACATCTCCTGCATTCCTGTTTAAAGACTGGCTTTGCTGACATCCCTTCTGGCTCCGGATCTTGCTTGCTGTTCCACTACTTTGATCCCAGACTTCTGGCTTGGATGACTATCCGTTCTGGTTACTGAACTTTGGCTATGTTTTGACTACGTTTTTTCTTTTTACTTTTATTATTAAACAAGTTTTATTTAACTGTACTTCTGTCTTGGTCTGAGTTCATGGTTTCTGACAAGTCCCCCTTGCATCAGAGAACCCCCTTGCATCAGAGCGTCCCCCCATTCATTAGAGAGCCCCCTTTGTATCAGAGTGTCTTCCCTTGCAATAGAGAGTCCCCCTTGCATCAGAGAGCCCCCATCAGAGTGCCCCCCTTGCATCAGAGTGACCCCCTTGCATCAGAGTGTCCTCCCTTGCATCAGAAAGTCCCACTTGCATCAGCGTTTCCCCCCCTTGCATCAGAGTGTCCCCCCTCTCCTCCCCCTCCTCAGTGTACTCACTCACTTCTTTTCCTCTCTCCAGTCATGTGATAAGGAGACAGAGTAAAAAAGTCTCCCTCGGAGGGCGTGGCTTGGCGCGCAGCGTGAATGGACGCTGAATAGGAGAGCTCCGGTGTGCCAGGAGATCGTTTGCTGAAAAAAGCCTTTAAGCTGAACGAATATGCCCAACCACAACAAGAAGGGGCCCCACAATCACTCCCTGCGTTCATCTGGAACCCCCAAAGGCAAGCAGTCAGCGCACAGCCTCAGCAAATACCGCTACAGCCAAGATGGCGCCGACATACAGAGCGGCCGGGAGAGAAGACAGGGAGGATGATGAAATATCCCTACCAGCGTCGGAAGACTCCAGCAGAGGTAATACCGCAACTGACTCACCTCTGACATATGCTACCATGACTGAAATAGCAGCTGATATCAAAAGCTCATTCTCTGCAGCTATAACTGACATTAAAACTGAGCTACTCAGACTCACAGAGCAAATAGCGGTGACAGAAAGAGCAGGAAGGAGGAGAGACAGAGCTCTAGTGAGACTTGATGATATTTCAGAAATGCACTCCACACAGATGCTGGAAATGAACAGACAGATCGAGGACCTTGACAATAGAGGAAGGAGACACAATATTAGAGTGAGAGGTGTTCCTGAGACCATCACCCCTGAGCAGATTAAACCTGCTCTGTCCTCCATCTTTAATGGCCTACTGGGAAGGCCTGCTGATTCACCCATAGAATATGATAGGGCTCACAGAGCTCTGCGGCCTAGAGCACAAGACAACAACCCCCCCAGAGACATCATATGCTGCCTGACAAATTTTCCCCTGAAAGAGGAGATTCTGCAGAAAGCCGGGACAAATGACCAAGTACTTTTTAATGATGACACAGTCCAGATCTTCCAGGATCTATCACCAATTACTCTGAGAAATAGAAGAGCCCTGAGACCGTTACTGGCTGTTCTCCAGGAGAAAAGGATTGCTTATAGGTGGAAATTCCCCTTTGCTCTCCAAGCCACATTTAACGGCAAACAACACTTACTCAGAGTTCCGGAAGAACTACCTAAATTCTTTGAAAACCTACATATCGCCCCAATGGATTTGCCTGATTGGTACTCCGAGTACAGATTGCCGCCTCTCATCAACAATGTGATCCCCACATCAGACCCTTCCCCAGCAAAATCTCCCTATCACCTCGGGAGAAACAGAGGACGCTCCTCCAGGCGCAGCTACTCCTCCCCCTCCACCAAGGGCCCTAGAATGTGATTACTGCGCAAAGACTGCAGCAATTCTCCTTCAATTATGGACGGACGCCATGCTGTAAACGAAGACAACCCTGTTCAACCTAAGCCACTCTGTTACCAGGTTAGCCATGTGCTGAACCACCCGTGTTAACTGAATCCCTGAACATGGGTTGTGTACATACACAACGAATTAATCTTCAAGTTTCACGCCACTAGAGGGAGATTTGGTAGTCAAAGTTGGTTACGTTAACCCGGTTACTACAGTTTGGTATGACCGCTCATCTCCTCTAATGGGATCTCCCATATGTGGTTATATGTCATGACTTACCTATAGTTAAACTGCTACAGACTGAAGCTGAGGAAACATACTGCCTAGTTGCAGAAATGGAATCGCTAACCTGAACCAGTCTGTAACTAAGGTTAGGCGGAACGCTCAAATACCGTTAACGATTGTTTTTCTTTTTCTTTCCTTTTTATTTTTTACCTTTTATCTTTTTTTACTCATGCGATGACGGAGAGAAAGTTACACTAGTAAAGTTGATCTTTTTGAATGTGACTGGCCCACGTTTAGGTATCCTCTGTAATAGTACCTTGCTGTGAAGAACTCCCACACACTGAACCTTACATTGGGAATCAGCCCCACAAAGTAGATTATCACACCAACAGACCAACACTCGCGGTAATTGATGGTAATCTACCCAGCAGACGTTTTTATCTGCACAGCTATTAACTGCCGTTGATCGCTTTACATGACCTTTCCCGCTCCCAGAGTGGGATGAGCCTATAGCCTCTATGGATGTGACTTATTAATAAGAAATGGCTATAGTAACATTGGCACTTGGACCTTTGACCTACGCACTGCCCTTACTTTGCAGCACCATGGACATGAGGATTTCCAACCCTAGGGTCACCTGTGCTGCACTATTGCAGTGCTGCCGAGGTGATGTTTAGATAGGCCGAGATGCGTGCTACATGTTTTATGTTCCTTGATCTGCTACAAACTGTACCTGCAGAGTGTATTTTTGCGACTACAGTTAAGATGTTACGGTTTATTTACATAATGCCTTTTCACATATGTTGCTTCCTTGCTCTTCTCTTTTTAGCTCTTCATTTTAAAATAGCCTATGATTACAGTCAGGTCTTACACTTTACAACAGAGTTTGAAGGTAAATATTCCATCGGCAAGAATTGTGAGTGTTTGCCTTGTTAACAAGGAGCTCAGCTTAGTTTTCTTTTTTTCAAACTAGTTGGAAATTTTTGGGCTGTATGAACATAACATCATAGAACACACCATATCCAAAGGTCTTCTTCCATAATTTTTCAGAATTGCAACTCGTTAGCTACAACTAACTCCCCCGAATGCCCCAATTGATAATACCAGGCATATCGATGAAATAACACACACAACAAGGCTACAGAATTGTATTAATTTCTGTCCAAGCTTCCGTATAGGTCTCCCTGGCAGACCAACCCCCGGAGACACGTTTATAAATCTATTCTTTCTACATACACTCACGGGCGCACCTCCCACCAACCCCCCAGAGTCGTTTACGGTGTGCACTTACCCACACCGTGCAACTGGCTCAGGATCACTTGACAGTGCTTCTGAGCAAAGACTCGTGAAGGGTTACCCTACACCCTCCAACCTAATCCTACCCCATCGCCCCCGGGTAAACCCGACCGCTACCTTTCCCGCTACCTTTACCGCTACCTTTACCCTCCCTATAAATCTTCATACCGCCGCTACCCACCCCTCTCGGCCACCCCTTCCCCCCCCTTTTTTTTTTTTTTTTTCCTTTTCTTCCCCCCCCCTTAGGCTATACCTACAATGGCATACTCCTCTTTGGGGAAATCCCCTATATTAATATCGCACAACATAAACGGACTCAATACTCCAGAAAAACGATCCAAGGTACTTAGAGAGCTGAAAAAATCGAACCCTGCTATAGTTTTTTTTACAGGAAACTCATTTTAAAGGCCAAAACATACCCATACTTACTGACAACACCTTCTCAAATGCATATCATGCCACCAACCCATTAGCCAAGACCAAAGGAGTATCTATTCTAGTAAACAAAAATTCCCCCTTTCAACTATCTGACAAACTTACGGACCCGGAAGGCCGTTACCTCTTTCTCAAGGGCACATGGGAAGGCAACCCAATCACTTTTGCGAATGTCTATTTCCCGAACAAGGCACATATTACCTTCTGCAACAAGATAATAACTGAACTTAAATGGTTCGCCACTGGTTGCATTGTATTAGGAGGCGATTTTAATATCCCATTATCACCGCTACAAGATACATCGACAGGGTACTCTCACGTATCTTATAAAATATTGAAGAGAATTAAACTCCTACTACAGTCCCTGGCATTAATCGATTCATGGAGGTTTATACATCCCACCGGGAAAGACTTCACATACTTCTCACCGCCACACCAAAGATACTCAAGGATTGACCTGATTTTTATTTCCCAAAGAGACCTGATTAACTTAACCACAGCTGATATAGGAATCATTACTGTCTCAGACCATGCCCCTACGGCAATCACCTTAAAACTTGACCGGCCCAAAAAGACACCCTTCAACTGGAGACTTAATGCTGCACTTCTCAGACGATAACGGAAGACATACACAAATCTATTAACACTTACTTCACAAACAACAACGATTCTGACACCAACCCTCTTATTAATTGGGAAGCCCATAAGAGTGTGATCAGGGGAGATCTTATAAAATGGGGAGCGCGTAAGAAAAAAGAAAGAAATAAAGAAATAGCGGACCTGTCCCTTAAAATTGCCAGGCTAGAGACACTACATAAACAATCCCTTATGGCTAAAGCTGCGGAAGATCTAACCCAACACAGGCAATCCCTGTTACAAATACTACATTTCCAATCCCAGAAATCTCTATTCTTCCGTAAAAGTATATTTTACGAGTTTGGTGATAAGAGTGGAAAACAATTAGCTAGAGCCCTAAGGGATGCGAAGTCACAGAATCACATACATGCGATAAGGAACAAAGGAGGCAATTTAGAACACAACCCAGAAAAAATAGCAACGCTCTTCCACGATTTCTACAAAAAACTTTATAACTTACCCCCTCAACACAAACCAACACACGTATCACAACCAAGAGCAGACGCTATCAAACACTTTCTTTTAGATAGCAAATTACCCTCACTACAAACTTCGGACAAAGATATTTTGAATGAACCAATCACCACCACAGAAATAGTGGATGCAATCAAACAGTTAAAAACAGGCAAAAGCCCCGGCCCAGACGGCTTCACGACACAATATTACAAAACCTTCACACAACTTCTTGCCAAACCCCTACTTAAAGCTTTTAATCATCTAGCTAAAAACGAACACGACTCTAACACCCTTTTATCGGCACATATAGCGATTATACCCAAACCAGATAAAGACCATACAGACTGTGCGAACTTTCGGCCAATATCCCTATTAAACATTGATATCAAATTATTAGCGAAAATCCTAGCCAACAGACTGAAACCCCTACTCCCGAAAATCATAGGGCCAGAGCAAGTAGGCTTCATGCCTGGCAGAGAGGCCAGGGATAACATTATTAAGACTCTGAACCTGATTCACTATGCACGCAATTCCAAACTGGAGGGCCTTCTGGTGTCTACGGACGCCAAGAAGGCCTTCGATAGGGTCTCTTGGGACTATATGTTCGCCACCTGTTCCCATATTGGACTTGAAGGTAACATGCTAAACTGGATAAAAGCCCTCTACAGAAACCCACAGGCCAAAATAAAAGTAAACAATACACTGTCAGATTCGATTCACATCCACAACGGTACCAGACAGGGGTGTCCCCTGTCACCGCTCCTTTTTATCCTGACACTAGAGCCACTCATAAGGCCGCGTACACACGCGGGGACTGTTCGCCCAACTTTGTCCGCTGAACAGTGTTTCGGCAAACAGTCCGCTCGTGTGTGGGCTTTCAGCGGACAGTTTCAGCGAACAGTCCGCTGAACAAGGTTTTTCGGAATTTCCGAAAAACTGTCCGCTGAAACCTTGTTTCAGCGAACAGTTCCCTCGTGTGTAGGCTTGTTCGACAAACTAAGTTCCGCGCATGCTCAGAAAGGCTTTACACGCCGAAAGTTATAATGCAGTGTATAGGACGTCGTATTTTTCGTCCCGTCGTACGTGCCGTTCACGTCATCGCGCACGGTTTCAGCAAACTGTTCGTACGTCGTGTGTGGCCATGTCCGTCCATGCTAATTTTGAGCGGACTGTTTGCTGAAACTGTTTGACGGACAAAGTTGGGCGAACAGTCCCCGCGTGTGTACGCGGCCTAAGAACTATAAACTTGTCCCCCGACATCAAAGGCTTCACCCTAAATAACAGAGATTACAAAATTGCCGCCTATGCGGATGACTTATTGTTTTTTTTTTTTTTCCATAAAAGTTTTTATTGTTTTTCGGAAAAGAAAAGGGAAAGTACATATTGCATTTCAGAATATACCAGAGTTACATTCAGATAGGTAACAAACAAACATCCCAAACATTGAGAAATAATATTAAAGATAAAGTATACATGTTACTAGGTGTGTGATCTGTTGAACAATTAGACCACCTTAGCTAGAAATATCTCCTTACCCCAAAAAAAAACTCGGTTGGAGAGATGGGAGATATAAATTACACATGGGGGGGCATAGGGAGGGATTACCCTACGTGTCTGCCTTCGCGTAAGCACTGAGTCGTTCCATCAGTGGAAAAAAAAAACGCTGTGGCGCTGGGTCTGAGTAGGGTCAAGTTGGTCCGTCCTGTGGTACAAGACGGTCTCTCCTGGGTGACTTATTGTTTTTTATTACCCAACCACACCTATCACTGCCCAACCTTATGAAAACCTTCTCCATCTTTGGACATATATCTAATTTTAAGGTGAATCAAACCAAGTCCGAAGCACTTAATCTAAACCTCCCAACTGAAAAGCTCAGCACAATTATGGGAAATTACAAATTCAAACGGGACACGCTTAAATATTTAGGAATAAAATTAACGCCTAACATAGAATCCCTCTTTTCAGCCAACTTCACTCCTCTGTTGAGATCCATAAATAAAGATCTCCAGAACTGGACTTCAAAAGGATTCTCCTGGTTTGGTAGAGCCGCTATATTAAAAATGACGATACTCCCGAGACTGCTGTATTTTTTTAGCGCATTGCCCATCCCAGTACCTAACTCCTTCTTCTCCAAACTATTAGCAATGCAAAGAAAATTTCTTTGGGCCAACAGGAATCCCAGAATAAACTTCCACCGTCTATCATGGCCAAAACACAAAGGAGGACTTGGTCTACCAGACTTCAAAAAATATTACTACGCCTCAAATATTTCCAGATTGATTGACTGCCACTGCCATGCTACAACGAAAGACTGGGTTCAATTAGAATACCAACACGGCTTAACCACAGTTATTATATTACCCCTGGTCCACACACTCCAAAAACACCAAACAAATAACACATCCACTGGTGGCCAATACATTACATATATGGCATAAAATTACCTCCCGACACAGGCTTGCCACCATACCAGGCCCACTGACCCCGCTGGCCAACAATCCTGACTTCTTGGCAGGTCTCAATCAGAGGCTACTCCCAACCCCTGGCCCGAATTCAAGCTTCTTGGCTATGCACTGTATACATGGAAATAGGGTCAAATCACTGAACACCCTAAAATCTGAGCTAGGCAGCGCTGCCCCGAACCCATGGTTCTACCTACAGATACAAAGCTTTTTACTCAACAATAAACACAAGCAGTCATTGTATCAAAGGCTGACCCCGCTCGAAGACATTTGCTACAAGGGTTCCCAAACTTTTGGAACCACATCCACAGTGTACAAGTGGCTAGCCTCCCCGCCACCAGATAGTAGTAACAAACATAAAGAAAAATGGGAAATGGATCTCGGCATCCAGATCAATGATGCTCAATGGGAAAAAGCGTGTATTCTAACACACAAGTGCTCCCTTAGCTCAAGGTATCAAGAAATATCTTACTAAATACTCACGCAGTGGTACATAACACCGGTCAAAACTAAAAAATGGTTTCACACATCTTCAGATATGTGTTGGCGTTGTGAAAAAGATGTAGGCACATTTGTGCACGTGTGGTGGGGGTGTCCCCTGATCCAAGACTACTGGAACAAAATTATTTACTGGATTAAACATATCACAAATTCCAAGATCAACTTTGATGCTGCTGCTTGCTTGCTACACATAAACTCACTTTCTATAGGCAAATATAAGAAGTCCTTATCAAGACATTTACTGACAGCAGCCAAAAGTCTAATTCCACTTCATTGGAAATCCAAGCATGTTCCGGGGGTCAGGGATTGGTTGGACAGGGTCCACTATATGTATAAAATGGAAGAGGTGGTGGCCATGAAAAAGGAAAACTGTACCTACTTTCATGAAACTTGGCAACCCTGGCTACTATTTACGCTCTCAAGGGAATACCAGTCTTTTCAGTTATAAAAACTGAAGTATTGCACTCTGTAACTACTTCCTGAGATTCTCCGCGATGTATAGATCTAGTTAAGATATGAGGTAAACAACACGCACACGGACTTCTTCGAGTCCAACCCAGCTCTCTACCCCAACGCCTGGTATGCCATTGCTATTGCTAATGCTAATACTATCATTTGTTTCTATCATATCGCCCCTCCCCACATTCCCTCCCCCTCCCCCCCTTTTTTTTTATTTTTTTTTTATTTTTTTTTATTTTTTTCTTTTCTTCTACCCCCCCCCTACTCCCCATCCACCACCACCTTTTCCTGACTCCTACCACCTAAGGATTGTATTACAACTTTCCATTGTACTTGATGTCAAAATTTCATTTATGTGCCATGTTTTATGCCATGTTTATGCATACTCTTGGTTTATCTTTTTTTTCAATGTTTATTGCATTTTCATTCAATAAAAACCTTTGATTGAGAAAAAAAAAAAAAGTCTCCCTCTGCAGGTTGGAGGGAGCAGAAAGCCTTATTCTCACTCCAGCAAGTGTCGGCAGCTGCTGCTTGGTGACAGGAGTGAAATCATGGTCACTCACTGTCGGAGAGAAGCGGCTCCTGGGCTGCACGTGACCAGCCCACTGAAAAACTCCTGATTCGACGGAGCAGCTAAACTGTATCACTCCGTATAGTTTAGCTGCTCCGTTGAATCTTCTTATGACAGACACCATAAGCCAAAGAACAAACATATATACAATTTCTATTAGCGCTACAAACTATTAGTCATGGGCATTGGCATGTACAACCTGAAAAATATAAAGTAAACTAAGTTCCAGTGCAGCTACCAACCACTGGAAAAATGGATATCAGGATACAGAAAACAAAAAGCAGTGCACGATGGAAATCGCATGAAAATGTATTGTTCTGAAACCATCTACAAGTTTTTACACTACTATTGACTGTTGCTGCAACTTTTTATATTTGACTCTTAGTGCAATAAATTCATCATGTTACTTACCATAAGCCAAAGGTTCTAGGTTTGTATGTTTTTCGCTGCTTTGTCGAATCTTTGTCGTTCATGTTGAATATATATAGTTCAAACAGAAAATGGACTGGTGATAGGGATCACTGATCACACAGGTAACAAGATAGGGTATATAGGATCTATATAGAATCTCAATCTATAATATAGAATCTAAAATAATAACCCCCCCCCCCCCCCCACAACACTGGCAGCCTCTGAGGCTATCACAACACTAGCAACACTAGTATCACTGTCAAGTTCACAACACTAACACAATAGCAGCAGATTATTAGATTATTATGAAAAAGTTAAGTTGAACTGTAGCTTGCTTCACTATTGTTCTGCTGCTGTGCTTATGCTTAATTGCTAAATAATTTAGGTTCTCTGACAAAAGGACCAGCTAAGATTGACTGTCTTCTGAAATGATTCAGTGTGTGTGTCTCTCTCAGGTAGCAATCGTAAGTGAAAATAAGTAGGCTGTACGTGTGTACTTAGTTCAAGCTATTTTACTGCTCCTCCTCTTTGGTTACAATCAGCCAATAACATTCATCATCATCATTATTTTTATTTTACTTCCCCCACCCAATTCCAGCAGCAGTCTTTTCTCTCTATGTCGAATCTTTTCTCTCTATGTCAAATCTTTTCTCTCTATGTCAAATATTTTCTCTCTATGTAGAATAATCCTGGACTAATCGAGTTAAGGTTAGGCACATTCGACCACAGGTTAGATAAACACAGATGGTTATTGTCAGCATCATGTCAAATTTCCTATCTATATCGAACTGTTGTCACAACAAAAACGAAAATAAAGCATTTGTTTATGTCAGAGCTTTTGTTATTCGGATTATGAAATTGGGACGAAAATGCATTCGGACGAAAACGAATGCCCATGTCTAATGTTTTTTAAAATATACATTTATGCAATGCATAATGTTAAACTGATATGAATACAAGCCATTGTGTGCCTTAAAATAATGTAAAGTTTTTTTTTTATTGCTTGGTAAAATATTTTTTTTCTTGCTTGTAGTTGATAACAGAAAAGCAGCACGATAACCAGTCTGGAGACCTCAGCATAAGAGTCAAATATTACCTATAATGATCAGAGATGTACAGGCAGATAAAGCACAGTGGGTGACAAGGTCCCTGCTATGAGATGTTTAAAATCTAGGTAGAAGTACTGAAATCTATTCATCACTATGCATAGAAAAGTGATTTGCATGCCTCCCTGAGCACTTACCATGTTTTTTGTTGCTGAAAAGTAAAAGGCCAGTGCTGTTGTGCATTTGCTTTTGGAACATTTAATAAGCTCAATAACACACTTCAGATAGTGCATTAACCTAAATTGCTGCACTTTGCTATACACCAATGCATACCTTTCCGTCTGCTTATTCTGACTAATGTGTCATCTGTCATGTTATTTTATCAACATATCAAGCAATCACCTTTCTAGAGGTATGACATTTTTTTATGTAATTTTCTATACAAACGCTAAAAGCAATTTTGCATATGGAATTCAGGTACAAGGAAGGCTTCATTCTGGTCTGAAAATCAAGTACAAGCCATAATAATAAATATTTCCTTAAAGACAAAAGGAAGAACTTGCAAAGAAATAAAGTAAACCATTTTAATGATGTGTCTATTTATAATAATTATTATTTGAATTAAAGTTGAATGGAAAAAAATGTAATTTATTATGAAGCTCAACTATGGCCAGATAAAAAATCTACTTTTAAAGAATACTGAATAGGTGTGCCTGAAAAAGGCAAACAGATGTAGCGCTGGCTCCTGACGAGCAGGCGCTACGGTTTTTTGAAAAGTTAATTTGCCTGAAACCACAGTTAGGTTTCGGGACTATTTCTCTAAATTTCTGGTTTCAGTACCAGTCCAGCTGGGTTTCACTGGGTTCTCCTTGACCACAAGTGTCGCTGTCACCGCCGGCAAGAGTAGAAATGCAGTCTAGCTGGATGCATTGAATGCCACTATTCTCTCGGAACCAGCCCAGTGGGAGTGTTTTCCCACACCTGAATGAGTGTGTCGTATGAGAAAGAAGAAAAGGGTTGTTTTTCTTTGCTAAAGAGAAAAAATGTTCCGAATGCCAGGAACATCGTCCATCATGGGACCCAGGATGCCTTCAGTGGGAAACACAAGTGTGAAACTGCCTGGGACTTTGCTTACGGATACAGGAATTCGCCTGAGACCACAGGGGTGTTTTGTACTGTATACGAAGGGAGATGTCGAGGCACTGAGAATGCTCTGCAACAAGTGCGAGGGACTGGTCGCAAGTCTCCGGCCATTTGTTAGATGCCTGAAATGTGGAGAGTACCTATTTAAAGTGGACGCCTCGTGCATATCGTATGGACTGGGCCACGGGCATCGCCACCGAGGAGTCTGCTGTATACGCTCCTGTGGCGAGGCCTGCAACTTGTATGCCGACCACTACAACCAGTATCCCGGAGGAGATGCTGTCACTACCGTACATCCGGACATCATGGACACTGCTTCATCCACCATTACCACAATCCCTACGCCTGCTCAGAGGAAGGTGGGGTACGTGAAAGCCTCCTGCAGCCGCGGTAGAGGCCTATCTCAGAACTTGCCTGGATCGGATCGGGGGAAAGAGAACGCTCCCAAGGAATCCACTGCAGATACGGCTGAGAACTCTGGGGAAGTTGTAACGAGTGGGACTGTATGTAAATATTTGCCAGCAGAGGAGTTGCGGGACTCAGAAATAGATTCCCTGTCTGACTTATCGGGGGATGATGAGCTGTTCGAGACTTTGTCCCAAGAAATGTTACGGGCCAATGCAGATGATGTGGCCACAACATGCAATGTATCTGACTGGTTAGCTTTGAATTCGGGGAGTGTATCACCTCGGGCGGGAACCCCTACAACCATTGACTTGACTTTAGGGTTTGGAGTTCCTCTATGTTCCCAAGGAAATTATGCAAGAGATCGAGAAAAACCGAGAGCATTGGTGTGCCAGGGATGTGTGGGACTATCTGAAAGTACCAAAGCCCTTTAGGAAACAAGGATGTTCCCCCAGTGTGTACAAACTCTTCACCGGGTGTCTTCAGCACTGGAGCTTTAGAAGACACATATACTCTAATAAAGTTGTCATTTGCCGGCTGGGAAAGGATGTCGTAGTATACTTTATCTCCACTGTGGATGCCAAGGGGAAAGCATTAACTTTGCCAGACCCTCACTTTTATTGGTAAAGCAATTATCGAGACTGTTTTCCCTCTGCTTGAAAAAAAGTCTTCTTCTGCAAAAAGTACAAGGACTGTGGGGCTAGTTAGATAGTGTTAGGTTTACTATAGGAAAGCTCTGTGTCAAGGTCATCTACTAGCCACAGCACTTGTATGAAGGACTTGCATTTTGTTGATCTTACTAGATGGTGAGAGTCTGCACAAACACTTGGACAAGTGCACGCAGACATGTACGTCAAAAACAATGGAAAGAGAGTCTAATTTTTCTGTTGGGAATGGGACTTTGCCTCCTATAACTGTACACATAGTATGTGTTTCCGTTGTTGTTTTTTTGTGTGTATCTTCTTTTCAGGAATCACCGAGATCATCTATCAAGCTGCCAGAGAGTGGGTGGTGTAGATAGTCAGATATTGGGATTGTGTATTATGTGACTTGTTTTATGTCAACTATTCAACGTATTGTATGTTCAATGTTTTTCCTTTTTCCTTTCCATCCCTCAGCCCAATTTTGAGTTCAGGTACCCAACTTTCAGGACTGAAAGTTCTTGTTTTTTTCCTTCCCTGACGATGATGACATCATCTAAATGGGAGGGGGGAGTATGTAGCTCTGGCTCCTGACGAGCAGGCGCTATGGTTTTTTGAAAAGTTAATTTGCCTGAAACCACAGTTGGGTTTTCGGGACTATTTCTCCAACTTTCTGGTTTCAGTACCAGTCCAGCTGGGTTGCACTGGATTTTCCTTGACCGCAGGTGTCGCTGTCACCACCGGCAAGAGTAGAAACGCAGTCTAGCTGGGTGCATTGAATGCAATTATTCTTTCGGAACCAGCCCAGTGGGAGTGTTTTCCTGCTGTGCATGCTGGGAGGTGGTATTTAAGATACCGACGCCTCGTGGTTTGGGGTTCCATGTTTTTATTTTCTGTCTGTTCGGGTCTGGTGGTCTGCCTGACCCAGCCCCATGACCCTCCTGGCCTGGGGTGTGGAACCATGCTTCCCGAGTCTCTGGGCCGGCTGGCCGAGGCGACACAACTGCAGGGACAGACCCGAGTGAAGTTTTGGGCCTACTGATCCAAGGGAGGTCTGGTGCCGTCTCATCTGAATGGAGAGGCCCAGCAACTGAAGAACCCCCAGGGGAGGACTCTTCAGGAGAAGGCCGTGCGCAAGGCTGGCTTCTCTGAAGGAGCCTGGAGGCTTAGTTGAAGGACGCAGCCTGGATCAACACTAAGACACAATTTGATAAAAAGCGGTTTACGAGCCAATATCACTCAGTGTACTCCTCATGTTGTAGAAGGGTGAGTATATTGGTTAGGAAGGAAGTGTCATTCTCCTGCAGATATGTCAGCATAGATCCGCAAGGATGCTATTTTTTCTTGGATTGTCTGATAGAGAGTAAACCATATGTGTTAGCGAATGTATACATCCCTCCCCCGTTTAGACTTGAGATTTTATATCAGTTATTAAAGTATGTAGCGGATAAAGTCAACATCCCGTTACTAATAATGGGGGATTTTAATGCAGTTCTTAATATCAGTCAGGATAGATTTCCACCAGGGAATAGGACAGGCAGATTAGTAGAAAGCCGGCTAAGCCAATGACTTCCTGACTTCCGTCAATATTCTTGTTTTTCTAGTACATATTGCACACTCTCTCGTATAGACCTGGTAATAGGCAATAGCGAGGCATCTCAGCTAACAAAAAATATAGAATATTGGCCAAGGGGTGTATCAGATCACTCCCCTTAGTTATTAAGGTAAACTTAAAAGTTAAGAACAGCCCAACAAGGTGGAATATAAATCCACAATGGCTTGAGTTAATAGAGAAACCAGAAGAAATAACATCAAGGTTAAGGGAATTTGTGGAAATCAATGAAGGGACAGCACCAGCGGGAGTGATCTGGGACACCTCTAAAGCTTTTCTTAGGGGACTGCTGATAGAACAGGTTGAAAGAATCAAGAAGAAATCCAAGACGTGGGAAAAAAATGTAAGAAAAGAAGTGAGGGAATTAGAGAGACAGTATGTATTAAATCCAACCACAGAGAATCAAAAAATATGGCTAGATAAGCAGCAGGAATATAGGAAGGCCATAACAAGAAATGCTGAAAATAAGAGATTATTTTGGAGACAGAATTCCTTTGGAGAAGGGGAAAAAATGGGCCGTTTACTGGCACTTTTGGTGAGGTCTAACTCCACCTCTGGTATACCTCTAGTTAGGACCCCCCGAGGTCACATCTGACCCCGGGGAGATCATGGCTACATTTTCAGAGTTCTATGGAGAATTGTATAAATCACGACAAGATTTATATGGTGGAGAGATGGAGAGGTTCCTGGGGAAAATAAAATGACCCGCTCTCTCGGAGAACGATAGGAATATGTTTGATTCCCCAATAGAGCTGGAGGAATTGACACGGGCAGTAGCAGGTATGGCAAATGGTAAATCTGTGGGGCCTGATGGGCTGCCAACAGAAATTTACAAAAAATTTGGGGGGGGTGGTCTTGCTCCCAGAACTCTTAAAGATAATAAGAGGGGCGACCAAGGAGGGGAGGTTGCCATTATCAATTGCGGAGGCTACCATCATAGTTCTACAGAAGGAGGGGAGATATCCCCTGGAGGCATCCGCATGCAGACCAATTTCTCTTTTGTATTCTGATATTAAAATAGTGGCAAAGGTGTTAGCAACCAGGTTGAACAAATGTATAGGACCAATTAGGGTTTGTCCCAGGAAGATCCACTAGTGTTAACATCAGAAGGGTCTAGGCGAACCTTCGGGTCCCGACAGAGATCGCTGACTCAGGAGCTGTCTTGTCCTTGGATTCAGCCAAGGTGTTTGATAGCCTCAAGTGGGGCTATCTCTGGCCGGTCCTGAAAGGGTTCGGATTTGGCGAGTACTTTATTCAATTATTAAAAATTTTATATAAACATCCAACTGCTAAGTTAAAAATAAACAATGAGTACTCAGAAAAGATCCTGCTAGGACAAAGGACGAGGCAGGGGTGCCTGTTGTCACCTTTATTGTTCGCATTAGCGATGGAACCCCTGGCGAGTACAGTAAGGTCTTCAATGGAGTTGCATGGATTCCAAAGGAAGTGTGGGGAGAAGAGGATGGTTCTGTACGTGGATGACGTCCTGTTTTTTCTGGGGGGTATTGAAGGGTCATTAACTGAAGTAATGTGCATATTGAGCGAGTTTGGTAGATTCTCAGGTCTGGCAATTAATTGGGAGAAGTCATCCCTCATGCCACTCGATTCACCAATTAATTCCATTCCAATAGGAATACCCCAGTTAAAAATAGTTGACAAAATGAAATACCTTGGCATAGTTATTTCAAGAGACCCGAAACATTGTGGATAACCTAGTTCCCCTACTTCAAAAATGTAAACAGAAATGTGATATTTGGTGTAGGCTCCCTTTATCAGTAGCCAGATGAGCCAATTTAATTAAGATGATCTGGATGCCAGAATTATTATGCTTACTTCACAATTCCCCAATCTTAATTGAGAAGAAATGGTTTAAAAAAATACAAACTATCTTCAGGGAATTAATCTGGAAGAAAGGCAAGTCTAGGATCAGTTTAAAATCCTTGCAAACCCATTAAGTGAGGGAGATTTAGCCATCCCCCAACCATATATCTATTAATTGGCTGCTCAGTTGCAACATTTAGGGGGACGTGCTACAGTAGGAGGGGGGAAGGGGAGCAATAAATTGCTGATGCTGGGCTCCCCACATAGTTCTATAGTAGAGGCATTAGAAGCAGGATCTTTGGACTGTAGACGACCAACCTCAAAATTGATGACAAAAATATGGCAAATAGCCAAGAGAATAATGGGGTATAAGGGAGTAACTGAATACTCACCAATTTGGAAAAATAAAAACTTGCAAGAACTCCTTAAAATCAAAAAGAACAAGGAATGGGAAATACATGGAATATGCCAGGTAACCCAACTTTATGAAGGAAATAATTTAAAGTCATTCACAAAATTGAGGCAGGAATATAATATACCAAATAGGGTGTTTTATAGTTACTTACAGATAAGACATGCCTTAGGTAAGCAGTTTAATAATAGCACCCTCGATCAGTGCGATATTCCCCTTCTCCAAAGGATTAAAGCTGACTCCAATAAGGGGCTAATATCTTTGGCTTATTTGCAAATTGCGGGGAAAAAAAGAAAAGAATGAAAGCCTGCATAAAAAAAAAAATGAAATGGGAAGAGGATATGGGAGAAATAACAGCAGAACAATAGGCAAGGATCTTAGAGCTCGGAACATTAGTATCGGTTTCCCCTTCGCAAAAAGTATCCCATCTGTTCCTCCTATATAGAACTTATTATACTCCCAAGAAAATGCACACGTTCGGCCGCCGCTTGGACGACAAGTGCCCCAGATGCACCGAGACGGGGGACCTAGTACACATGTTCTGAAGATGTCCAAAGTTACATTGATATTGGACTGCGATAGTAAAGATAATAATGATAATTAATGCTACATTTAGTGTAAACCTTAATTTGGAACCCAGAACATGTGTGCTGGGATATGTCAGAAAGGAGGCAGGCCCAACGGGCATAGTAAAAGCAATAGTAAGATGCCTGTATCAGGCAAGAAAATTTGTGGCACAAAAATGGCAGTCCACGACCCCTCCAACATTGGAGGATTGGGAGAAAACAATGAATGAAGTAGTATGGCTGGAAAAAGCAGTTCAAACCAAACAAGGAAATTACTACAAGTTTACTAAAATATGGAACCTATGGTTACAGAAAATGAAAGTTTTAAATGATAATCCCTAAAACAACAGCCAAATAGAGTAAGGGAGGGAAGGGAGGGGGATGGGTGGGAGAGTAGGCAAATTGTTGAATGAGTGTTTATCTGACTGGTTATTAACATTGTTCAACTTAAGTTTTTACTGTATCTGATTTTGTATAAAGTGGATTCTGAGAAAAATAAATAAGAGTTAAAAAAAAAAAAAACAAGGTGGTAACGGTGAGCCCAAATAAAACCAGCAGTTCCCTCGGAGGGGTCAGTGCTACACAGAGGATTAGTCACCAGTGTTTCCTATAGGCTTCCTGCAGCTAATATTTTTGTACATTTAATACATTACAGTACCTTGTTTTGTTCTGTACAGAAAAAGGTGAAATCAAAGAGATGGATATACGTTTTCAGTAGACAAAGTCTAATCATCACTTGTAGCCCAATAGGTATCTAGATATAAGGTCTCCTGTGAGTTTCACACTATAAAAAATAGTTCTCACTTGTTTTGCACTCCTCTCTCTCGAACCTCACTTCCTCACCAAATTAAACAAACTCATACTAAGGCTTGTAAGAAACAATTATTGGAAGTTAAACAAACTCATCAGCACACTTGTGCATTACTTCCATTTGAAAGCTATACTTCTGTAAAAGGATCTTGGTCCTGGAAGTAAGGTTATGGAGAATTCCATGGTTTTTGCCACTTCTCTCTTTTCTCTTCTCCTCCCCCCCACCCACCTTTTGTTCCTCTCCTTCGCATTATTTTCTTATTTAGAATTCACATTGCACCCCTTGCCCTCCATATACTTCTCTTTGCAGAGTTTCTATTATTCTCTTTTTTCTCTCCTTTTCTTTCTATTACTATTCGTCATACATCCAGCAGGTAGGCTTTAACATTGAACCTCTGCATATGAACAAGGCAGAAGAAAGCCCATATCCTGCCATTCAGATCCTCTTAATGGGCCAAGAACGGTAGTTTCGGCACCAGGGGGTTAATATAGTTTTTCTATCTGGTAAATATCTACTAGATAGTTTAGAAGCCAGGGCAGGTTGGATCAGGACAATATTTCTACTTATTTCATCTTACCATGACATGTGGTACTGTCCTTACAATCATACTTTGAACTGCATCAAAGTATTTTATTTCATTTTCATACTTTGAAGTGCAATACCATTTTCTAGTTAGTGTTCATACTTTAAAGTGCAATAACGTTTTTTCATTAGTATTCATATTTTGAAGTGAAAAAAAGTTTTAGTTGGATGTGATTTATTCCATTTTGATTTCATGTGAAATTTTGTATACTGTATGGTTGCCATTGTTGTTACCATTTGCTGGAAAACAAAATATACTATGGAACTCCAGCCAAGCAGCATGAGCTGGATTTTTAATAGATGGGATTGCCATATACAGGCTGATTTGACTCTGTAGTGGAGTCTTTATGTTCCGGTAAGAGCCCATTCCTTGTAGTTGGTGATGGTTCACGTGGTGATTGCCACAGTGGATTGAACGATATTTATATATAGCAGTGCCTTGAGTATTCAATTTGGACTTTTTTTCATATTTGTTTTTTTTACACACATGCACATATGTGTATTTTATGTTATATTTCACATTATTTGATTCACCTTTATTTGTTTGTACAGTATCACATTTAGTGTGGCAATTTACATATTACCAGTTTTATTATATAGTTTGTCTGACTACTTTTTACCAGTATTTGTCCTTGTTTATACCTACCAGTGCATTTTCTACCATTGCTTTACAGTGTCAGTTGATTAGTGTCAGTTGCATAAATATGTGAATATTTTACTAAATTTTTTTAACTAAAGTTTATTAAGAAATAGTTTAATACAATATTTTTTCTTGTGCCATTAGTTTTTGAGAAATAAGTATAGTATCACAGGATACAGCACAGGATTAATTATATAGTACCCTAAAGGAGTAAATGAAGATATTCAGTTATTTATTACATGTTGCACTGGAAATAACACGTAAAACAATAAACAATAGACAATAAACAATAAAAGAATTGCATGCTGTAGTAAGTGGTGGAACAGTAGAACATTAAAACTTTAGGTTGGTAACAAGTGTGGCCTGACCAGGTGTAGTATGTAGGGAGCAAGGCAAAGATTAGCATATCATATCATACCATAAAATAAGATTCTACCTGTTAACTGTTAATAGTTTCAAAATAGTCAATGTTTTTTTAGCCCATAGAGTCCATAGATTCCAGTGATGATCAAAGAGTCGTTTATTTCTATGTCTGTGGCCCAGTAGGTTTTCAATAGCAAAATTTTGCTTCAACAAATCAATCATTTCTAATACACCAGGTGATATATTGGATTTCCATTTTCTAGTAATTAGCATTCTGGCAGCAAGTAAGATATGAGTGACAATTGTACAACACTCGGGGGGGGGGGGGGGGGAGATCTATACCTATGATAAGGATCGCCAAGGCTGGAGAGGGTGAAGTGATGATCCTGTTAATCTCAGAGATTGTACAAAATACTTTGTTCCAGAAACTGGTTAAGTGTTTACATGACCATAAGATATGCATGAGTTTTCCCATCATTCGGCAGCCTCTCCAGCATAGTGGGAACTGTGACACAAGGTATTTAGACATTCTATATGGGGTAAGGTACCATCTTAGGGCAATTTTGTGGGACAGTTCCCAATGGTAAGTGCAATTGGAGGCCTGGTAGATAGATTTGAGAGCTGATTGCCATCGGTGGATGGTGAAGGATTTCCCTAGGTTAGTTCACCATTTTAGATATGGTTCCTTTGACAGCGAGTGGTGTGTTTTGAAAATATTGCCAACCCTGCTTGTGTATAAATATTTCAGGTAAGGCAAGGAAGGTCAGGAGCTGGGTTACTTAGAGTCACAATATAGGTAATGATCGGACGGAACATGAAATTAATTTTGGAGCTGCACAAAGGATTTTTTCTTTCTTTAAACATGTGCTCAATAGTTGTGATTCTTGCCTTTTCCCAATTATGGAGGGACAAATCAGGAATAAGTATTTCCAAGATTTTTAATGGAATGGGTATAGATGTCCTCTGTTTTTGTGGGGGACTTGGAGAGAAAAGGGACCTCCATGCCTTCGGGGAAGCTTGGATAGTAAGAGGAAGATTTTTTTACTGGTCTGGGTCGCCATATGTTGGCCAGTAGTAAGTTGCTGAGTGGAGATATGGAACTGCTCGACTGTTTAATGTCTACCCACTGCTTGTCTGGTGAAGGTAAAAAACAATCTTTTGGCTGGGATAGGTGGGTTGCTACCCAATAGTCGTGCAGGTCGATTTTGCCCATGCCTAAGCCATACTTATATTTAAGCAGTTGGGTATAAGAGCTGCAGGGTTTCATACTCTGCTATACAATTTTTTTGAGTAGTGTGTTGCCTGCCATCAGGTGTATCTTTTTAATGGGTATAGGGAGTGTCCTGAAAAGATACAATATCTGGGGTAGCATTATCATTTAAAGGAAGCAAGACAGCATGTCCAAGAAAGTTCACATTTAGAAATTTTTTGGGCATCTCTGGTTAATTTATCAATAAGAGGAGGATAAATGACATCTGCCAGTTATGACACATCAGATAACAAACAGAAACCTAGGTAAGGAACTCCATTAGTACTCCAGGTGTATGGATAAGAAGTCTGAAGTTTGTTACGTAAAATTGGGCTGATTTAGTAGTAGGGATTTGGTAAAATTTACATTATAATAAGATATTGCGCTAAAAGCCTTAAGAATGCCATGGATTTCTGCTTAGAGGGTTTCTGGGTTTGTTAGGAAGATAATTATATCATTGGTGAATAGGTTTATGATGTGGGAGTTTTGTTGAAATTTGAAACCAGTGATTTCGGATGATGTTCTGATAGCTTCTGCAAAAGGTTCAATTAATAAATTGAAAATTGACAGAGATAAGGGACAGCCCTGTCTAGTACCATTTGAAATCAGAAAGGGTCTGGAGAGCACATTGGAGCACATTGGAGGTGTAGACCCTGGTGGACGGTGTTGAGTACAGTGCTAAAATAGCAGACAGGATAGGTCCGACAAATCCAAATTTCTTGAAAGCTTTATGTATGTATTGCCAGTGTATTCAGTCAAATGCCTTCTCCACATCTAAAGATAATAGCAGAGAAGGCATCTGATCAGCCTTGGCAAGTTGGATTATACCTATGGATATGCGGTACTAATGGGCACTGATGGGTGGCACTGATGGGTGACACTGATGGGCATTGATGGACAGCAGTGATGGGCATTGATGTGCAGCACTGGCAGGCAGGACTGATATCCAGCGCAGACTGGCATCACTAATCACGGCTCTTTACAGAATTGGTGTCGCGCCGTGTCTTGGCAACATGGTGAGGCCATGACTGTCGCGATTCGTACCCCCGCGGGCACGAGGATGGTCGTTCTGGGACACCGTCATATGACTTTGTCCCAGAACGAGAGCCGCACTGCCCTTCTGTCATTTGATGGTGGGTGGACGGGTGGCAACTAGTTAATGGATTCTATGGTGCGTGTATCTTCCAGTAATTTATCAAGCTGCAATGACCTCTGCCTCTTAATAAATGGACACATTTGTATGAATATACCTCTAATGAAGGCCTTACCAGAGAGTAAAAGGGTTTGAGACTGAATGAGAGTTCAGCTGGAAATATTCTTGGAGGCATTTGTAAATGCCAAGCACATTCTGAGAGGAGTTAAATATTTGTGAGTTAATTCTCCAAATGTATGCCGGGTTGAGTGTGTGTTCCTCTTCTATTTATATGGAGCGTGGAACATGGTCTGACCATGTAATATCATGAATAGTGGACAAGGACACAGCTTGCAATAATACCTTATCCACTAGTATCATGTCAATTCTAGAATATGAATTGTAATGAACTGAGTGGAAGGTATAATCCTGTTCTTCAGCATGCTGGCATTGTCATGTATCATAGATATCTTCAAAACCCAAATGGCTTCCCCCAGCACTGCTACTCCACAAAGAAGACAAGTCCAGATGGGGGTCTGCAGTAACATTAAAGTCTCTACATACCACTAGAGAGCCCGGTCTGATCTTTGAAATTTTGCAAAAAGTTTGTGTGAGAAGTGTAGTTGATGCATATTAGGTCACCTTATGGTGAAAGGTCTATCTACCTTCTGGATCACAGATAGTCATGCAAGGAGAAGGCTGCAGAGATTTTGACAGCACTCCTTTCCTTTTATACGGTACAATGCATATACGGTAAAGATGTGAGGAAACTGTTTGTGACTTAGAGTAAGAGGGGCCGATGCCTGGAAGTGTGTTTTTTGCACACAGATTAGGTCACATTCCAGTTTGGGAGACTCCTTCCATAAATATGCCCTCTTAGCAGGGTGATTAAGCCCCTGTATGTTGAAATAAGTTATTTTTAGGCCCCATAGGGATAGACCAGTTGAAAAGGTCATGTTACCTTTAAGTAATGCATGGACATCAACTTGCAGGAGAGACAGGAAAGTCAAGCCTAAGCTCCTATAGAATCTGCACATAAGTATAACAGCTTGGTATCCTGCTGAGTCTCCCTCTCGAATGTCAGACCTGAAACCAACTAACAGTAGAAAAAAAAGAACAAAAACAGCAAAAAAAAAAAGAAACAAAAAAATATGCAAAAGTGAACAGCAAACAGTTAGTAAAAAGACTGAGCGATTCCATTTGGAATCTGATTGCAGAAGTACTGCACATAACTTGTGGGGGGAATATCGTGGGGGATGAGCTCCATCCGAGCAGGGGAGTCAGATAGCATATGTATTTCAAACTGAAAAGTTAGAGGTGATCAAAGCGCAGTTTTTTTTTGTTTGTGCTTATTGAAGATGGTCTGGGGATCATCTTGGGTATTGACCCTGGTAGGAGGTGACCGATACAAGGATTCTTGATCTGGAAGTATCGCATGAGAGGAGCAATGCTAGGCCCTCATTGAGCGTTGTGATCACAGAAGTAGTGTCATTGTTGGTAATAGTGAGTGTCACTGGATATCCCCAACAGTAGGTGATATTGTGGTTTCTTAGTGCCTTTGTGATAGGCAGGAGTGATTTCCTTTTTTGTAACATGTATTGAGAGAGATCCGCATGCATTTTCAGGTGGGAGAATTGCTCAGGAATTTGGGACAATTTGCGGAAGTTGGACATCAGTTGGTCCTTTACGTGGTAAAAATGTACCCTCATTATGACATCTCTTGGAATGTTGTCAGGAAGATAAGAGGGTCTAGGTAGACGGTGTATTATATCAATTACTATTTTAGAGGCTGGGATAGATGGTAGGATCGTCTGGATCAGGTCATATGCGTATTGGTTCAATTGAGCATTTTGAACAGACTCATTAACCCCTCTGAATTTCATTATCCCGTCTTGAGCGTTCTTCAATGTCTGCGACTTTAGCTTTAAGTTTTTCCATCTCATCATTCTGTTCATTATAGGTATCTATTAGTGGTTATGGGAAGAGGCAAATTCACTCATCTTGTATTCTATGTGATCTACTCTTCCTCCCAGCTCCTGTACTTCTGCTTTTAAATTAGCAATGCATTCCACCACGTCTGTGTGTAAGGAGGCCCGCAAGGACACCAGCATGTCTTTTAAAGTAGATTCAGAGACAGGCTGGTTGGTAGCAGGGACGGAGTTAAATGCATCTGCCAGGTCTCTAGTGATGTTTGCAGAGTTGCAGCTATGGCTTACCTTTGTGGGGGAAGAGCCAGCAGACAGACATTGTTTTGTACTCTGCAGGGCTCTGTGATGTTGGAGTTGAAGCTGCTGGTGACTGTGAGGCTTTAGACTCTCCGGGTGATGCAGGCTCTGTGTGGATGAAGAGGAGCCACTGGATGAGGCCAGTGAGCTGCGGCCATCGCCATCTTGGACATACGGCCACTTAATGGCAAGGAAGAAGTGTGGCAGCTTCTTTGTGCCAAAGCCATTTTTTTTTCCTGGTCATCTCCATGGATGCAGCAGCACTGTGGCAGACAAATGGGAATGTTGTAGGTTCAGTCTGCCGTCTCTAAATGTGAGGTTCCCTGGCTTTCTGGAGAAGCTGCCCGCTCAAGCTTCCATCCAGCAGTGTGGTAGCCACACCCCCTTAATAGAATATTTTGAAAGTAAAAAAAATGGTTCTCACTCTATCAGTTTTTCTACTTAATATATTTCTTATTTTTATGGGGTTCCAAAAAGCATAGGTTCAATTTATGTGTGAACCTTCGCTTTAAGTACTACTACATTTCTGATCCTAAGGAAGTGAGCATCAGTATATTATTCCCTGGTATACTAGCACCGCTGGTTATGGTTTATGTTGATGTTGTTTTTATAACTTTACTATACATGTTAAACATTGTTGCAACATTGTGATGGTACTATTTTTCTATTTATCTGTTATTTTTTATATATTTTTGTTAACTCCCATGGTTAGTTACTATCCTAGTACTTCATATATTCCTTAACATTCACTGCCAATGATAGTTTTTATTTTTTTTACTTCCACTGAACTGCGTACAGGCAGCCCAAAGAAAGAGAATGCATATGAATCGGTTGTACAGACTCACCTGAATGACAACCATATTTGATAGGTATGCAGGTACAGGTGCACAGACCCATACACAAAGCTGTACCCAAGGACCTTCATGGCATGCATCTTCCTGCTCTTACTTCATTCACTTCATAGATCTGTGTGCCCACCTCTTCCCTGACTGCTTCTTACATATTCTACAACCTGTTATCATCAGATCACCAGTTATCAGATCCAAAACCAAAGTCCTCCTTCTCTACAAAAAATGCCCCCACACACAGACAGAGAGTAGAGCAAAATATGAAAAAAAAATAGAGCTCTAACACAAATGTTCAAAAGTACAAATATTTTAATGAAAAAGGTCAGTCCACGATGGGTGTAAAGTGTAAAATATCCAATGTGATGTGGGGGTCAAACAAACACTCTCTTCTCTTCAGGGTTAAAACAGACATAATATAAAATAACATATAAAAAGTAGATATATCAGATTGTAATATATATCTATAAGGGCTAATTTACATGGGCACACAGCCCTGTGCAACGAGCATATGCATTTATTAACTTTTTTAATACTACTGAGCTGAATGCAGGCAGTCTATAGAAAGATCAGCTGTATGGACTCACACACACACAGACAACAAGTATGCAGGAATAAATGCATGGTCCCAGACACACAGATTCTGTGAATAAGTATGTAAATGAGCCCTTATACCTTTAGATGTAAAACTCTATTTTGTTTGGCTTTGGATAGAGTGGGAAAGGGTTAGGAACTCTTTCCATTGCCATATATACCTTGACTGGGGAGATTCAAGCTCACTAGCGGTTCTGTTGACAATTGTCTCAATACACAATGTAATAGGAAATCCCCGTTTTTTGAGTTGTCACAGGTGATGAGAAATCTTCTAAGGGGTGAACTTGTTTCAAATTACAACTGCCTAAGCCCTTGTACACACGGTCGGACATTCCGACAACAAAATCCGTAGGATTTTGTCCAAAGGATTTTGTCTGAAACTGGTGTTGCATGCAACACGGTCGGACAAAGTTGTTGGAAAATCTGGTTGCTCGTAATGTGATGACGTTATTTAGTTACAACAGGACTATGCTCAGGCTAGTAGCCAATAGCTTTGGTCTAGGAATTTGATCTGAGCATGCGTGGCACTTTGTCCGATCAGAATTCTCTACAAACGATCAAAGTCCGATCGGATCATGTTGTCGGAAAATTTTTATATCCAGCTCTCAAACTTTGTTGGTCGGACATTCCGACGGAAAAAGTCAGATGAAGCCCACACACGGTCGGATTATCTGACAACGCGGTCTGATTGGACATTTTCCGTCGGAATGTCCGACCGTGTGTACAAGGGCTTAGAGGGAATTCCTCCTTTTTTCAGAGATTTAGGGATGATTTACTAAAGGTGAATAGACTGCTCATTTTGCAAGGCAAGTTGCACTTTGAATTTTCTCCAGAGCTTATTGAAGTAAGTGAAACACTGCTGACTTCCTTCAATAAAATCATGTGCAAACAAGAATGTTTTTCTTTGCACATAATTTGGGTATTTTTTGCAAAGTGAAATGTCACCACATTCACAAAGTTATGGGGAAACTTTCCTTTGCATACTGTAACTTCACTTGCAAAGTGAACAGCCTAATTGGCTTTAGGAAATCAACCCCTAATGCCGCGTACACACGATCGGACTTTCCGGCAGACTTAGTCCGACCGTTTGTGGGCTCCGGCTGACTTTTTCTTCCCAAAAGTCTGACTGACTTAGAAAGAAGACTTGTCTCAAAATTGTTCGATCCGCTCGTCTGTGTGCTAGTCCGCCGGACTTTCCAAATGAACAGATTAACCCACACACGGACTAAAGTCCATTCATTTTGAACGGGACTATAGGTACAATGAGACTAGCGAAGGAAGTCAATGTCGCCGCTTCCATCAGCGAGATTGACACCTCGCTAGCCCCGTCGCCTGGTATGGGTAACTCTTATGCCAAAAAACAGCGTGGGGGTCCCCCCAAAGTCCATACCAGACCCTTATCCAAGCACGCAGCCCGTTCACTCAGGAAAGGGGGTGGGGATGAGCGAGCGCCCCCCTCTGAACCGTACCAGGCCACGTGCCCTCAACATGGGGGGTGGGTGCTTTGGGGAAGGGGGCGCCCACCCCAAAGCACCTTGTCCCCATGTTGATGAGGACAAGCCTGGCCGTTGGCTGTCAGAGTCTGCAGGCAGGGGGGCTTATCGGAATCTGGGAGCCCCCTTTAATAAGGGGGCCCCCAGATCCCGCCCCCCCACCCTATGTTTATGAGTATGGGGTACATAGTACCCCTACCCATTCCCCTGGGGGAAAAAGTGGAAATAAAAAAAAACACACAACACAGGCTTTTAAAGCAGTTTATTAGGCAGCTCCGGGGGTCTTCTTCTAAATTCGGGGGTCTTCTCGCCGGGCTCTCCGCTATCTTCTGCTCTTTTGCCACTCTTTTTCTAGCGGAGGAGCCCAGCTTTCTCCTTCATCGTCGTCACCGTCTGGGGGTCTTCTTCTGACTTCGAGGGTCTTTTTCCGACTTCTGCATGCTTTCCGACCTCTTCTCCCACTCTTCAGTTCTTCTGCCTGGCTCCTCCGCTATTTTTTTCCAGCTCTTTTACTAGCGTTGGCCCGGTCTTCTCGTTCGCTGACGTCGTCCTCGTCGCCGCTGACGCTGTCTTCTTCTTCTTCTTCTCCTTCCTTCTTCTCTTCTTCTGATGTTGACACAATGCTCTCTCCCGCTGTAATGCCAGGGACGCGTTGCACAGTGACTTATATAGGCTTAAGGGGTGGGGTCACCGAGTGATGTCACATGGTGACCCTGCCCTTATGATGTCACAGTCCTGCTCGCTAGTCCCCACCCCCTTTTCTGACTGGCTGGGCTGCATGCTCAGACAAGGGTCTGGTATGGACTTTGGGGGGACCCCCACGCTTTTTTTCGGCGTAGGGGTTACCCTTAAAACCCATACCAGGCGACGGGGATCGTAAGGTGTCAATCTCGCCGATGGAGGTGCGAGATTGACTTCCTTCGCCAGTCCCGTCGTACCTGAAGTCACATTCAAAATGAACGGACTTTAGTCCATGTGTGGGTAAGTCCGTTCATTTGAATTGTCCGCCGGACTAAGTGAACCAGATAGTCTGATTGTGTGTACGCGGCATTAGTCTCACTTTTGTTGCATGTTTAGCACAGAAAGTGCAGGGAAATCTCCCAAACAACAGGACATGTAGAGGAAAAAGGAACAGACAGACAGCAAGTAAGGAGAGCTGAAAGATAGGACAGCAGGACAGGAGTGGGATCATGGATGTAAAGAACACTTTTACTTTTTCAACAATCAATTTTTTCATATTTACAAGCCCACTCATGTACAAACAAATCCAGTTGATTTTAAAGAAAAACATTGATGGGCATTTATTTTTCAATTTGGATGCTATGAAGACTACAGGATTTCTTTGGGCAACCTAGATCTGCTGTATACCATACAGCCTTCATGGAAAGATAGTGATTGCTGCTGTGACGAAAATGATAATTTTGTTTATTCAAGATATATAATGGTTTTGGTCTATATTATTCTACTGGTCAAAAAGGTTAGTACGTCTAATATGAGTATGTTGTATTTGAGCTGAAAGGATAGTATTTATTGTTCACTGAAAAGTAAATTATTAAACAATCAAGAGCATGCATACCAGAGGCTCATGTACGGGTAATACCAGCAGAATGGCAAATTGTAATTACCAAAGATGAGATGCATAACCTTAGTTCAGATCAGATCTGTTTTCACAGCATGAGTCACGCATTGAGCACTTTACAGTCTTTTTATTAGAGGCAAGATTTCAACCCCATGTTTCAGTGAAATGTTTTCAAAGAAAATTGAGTAGCACAGCCCTGTGTTAACCCATGTGTTAACTAGGATGAAGATAACAAGTATGGAAAAAAACAGTGGAGAGAACTGGCAATTAGAACATCATACACTGACAACTGTAAGTCCTGGAAATGGTAGTGAGCCATTTGTCCCAGAACATGTATGCAAAACAACTGCTGGTAACCTTGCTAATGTCAGAACATACTTGGGAAATGGCTAATGTTAACATTCCCACAAATGTTGAGGAATTAACTGTCCAAGTGATACAAGTTTAGAATAATATCCTTAAAGGCTAATGCTGCGTACACACGACCGGACTTTTCAACATCAAAGGTCCGACGGAACAATTCCGGCAGACCATTCGATTGTGTGTGGGCTGCAGTGGACTTTTGATTTGCAAAAATCCGACAGACTTTAGAAATGGAACATTTTTCGAATTTTTCCGCCGGAACTCCGCCGGACCCAGTTAACTCAGAGAAATCCGCTCGTGTGTATGCTAGTCCGACGGACAAAAACCGACGCGAGGGCAGCTATTGGCTACTGGCTATGAACTTCCTTATTCTAGTCTGGTCGTACGTCATCACGTTTGAATCCGTCGAAAGTCTGTCGGACCTAGTCCCTCGAAAAGTCCCGTCGTGTGTACGCGGCATTAGTTCAGCTTTTTAGGAAAATAGACTAGGGGCCTCAGTGTGTTAAAAACCCTGTGAAGTATTGCAGTATTGTCTTTATTTAAAAAAAATTACCATTAGGCTATGTCCCATGAAACCTCCCATTGAGGAGATTAGCCCATTCTGCCCAAGTATCCAGGACAATCCAACCATTAGGAACTCCCTTCCAACATCCCAGGAATGGGCACAGTTCTGTTTTACAAACCTGTGCATGTGCAGTGCACACTTCCTCATACTCTGATACTACATGGTAAGGGAGAGTTGATTCGGAAATTCAGAAAGAAAATTAGATACAGAGATACAGTACATATAGGACACTGTGCAGAAATGCCAATATGGATATCGCAAAAAATATTTAAATGTGCTTGATTGACTGATAGGCTTGGCCAGCTCAAATCCACTCAGATTCTTCTATTGTTTTCCTCCAAATATTTAGTCACTGAAATGTGAACATCTTAACTGAGGGAACTAAATATTACCAATTTTTGGGAGTGTTTTAGACATTTAATAACACATTGGAGTTCTGTTAAATTGTATTATTATTTGTTTGAGATAATTACATAATTTCCTGATGCATTCCCCAGGCCTCCTGAAGAAGAATAGTTTGTAAATCATGTAGAGAGTAGAGTGTTTCCCATTTCCACTGGACTATTTAGTGATATAGTATGACTCAAGCAAATGCTACAGTGTATCTTGTGTGATAATTGGTGAATGAGTTATGCAGTGGTTCTTAACTGTGTAATCTGATTTCAAAACTGGAATATATACCAAATTTTATGTGACTCTGGAATGAGGTAGGCGGTGGTTATAATTGGCCACAATTTTAAAAGAAATTTGCAACAAGTAACATTTATGTTTTGAAAAATCAGTGTTGTATCTGAAAGGTTCATTAAAATAGTTTTGCTGTGTAATTTTGCTGCAAAATCAAGTGTGGCAATATTAGTCACTGATGCCTAAATATATCTGGATTGTAGGGGACCCCACACTGTTTTTATTAAATTCCAAAATTAGTTCAGAATTCATTTTGTATATTCGGATTGAAATAGCATTAAAGCATAAAAAGAAATGTTGATGGGGAGAAAGACCTCATCCTCACAACCCTGGGCACTGGTTGTGGGGGTCTGTGGGTGGGGGGCTTGTCAGAATCTAGAAGCCTCCTTTTAATAAGGGGACCCCATATCCTGACCACACCATGTGAATGAGTAGAAGTACATTGTACCCCTACTCATTCATCAGAACAGTGTCAAAAATAAATCAAAAACACAGAGACAGTTTTTGACAAGTCCAGTTTTGCAGAGTCAGCCTGGGGCAGAGTTAAGAAGGGGTTAATTGAAGAGGGCAGGTACCTCCCCTTCAGACCTGCTTATTGCCAGCTCAGTTGAAAATGTCAGAGAGGAGAAGTGTGTTTGGAGATATGTGGCTGTTGAGCTATCAAAGCTGAGAGGAGCTTGAAAAGCTGGAAGGACCCCTGTTACCTATGACTTGATTCTGCTGGGTGAGCTTGCCTGAACTGGGACTTTGCTATGTTATATGTTGTGGCTGGGATGCTGAGCATGTTGTTTGTCTGTCTGAGCCAGCTTGTCACCCCCTGATCCCTTACAATATATATATATATATATATATATATATATATATATATATATATATGATGTGGGGTTTAGCTTTAAGTGGAGAGCTTGCAGAGAAGTAATCCAAGGGGCTGGGCTTGTTTTCAGAGTGATAGGATCCCGGACGACACCCCCACATGTAGCACTGACCCCCGAAGGAACAGCTGATTTGATTTGGGCCTGCACTCTTGTAACAAAACCCCACTAACTTGCCTCAGTCCCCTTGACACAGCTGTGGTGCAATACAATACAGTACAATATTTTTTTTTTAATACAATCTTTTATTGAGAGAGATGACAGAAAAAAAAAGTAAAACAGCTCTGTTACAGAGTATGTGCTGAAAACAATCTCTTTTTCAATATATGCAGAAACAGCTACTTGGGATAGATTATATAGTTACTTGATGTAAGGTGGCATCAAAGATGGGTAGCAATTCAGAACTGACCACAGCATGGGATTCGTGTGAGAAATCTCAGGCAGGAAGAGACTAGATACACAAGGTGCTAGTTGGTCTCAAACGTGCTGCTCCGTGGCCTGAAGGGCTATTACTGTTCGTGTTAGAGAAAGTACAGTCCATGTACATGAGTAACTAACAGAGAGCTTAATGATTAGTAGAGAAACAATCAACTGAGAGAGACAGTACAATATAATATATCACAATATACCTGTATTGTCCTCTCAGGATCCACTGGCTCCACCTGCTGGGAGAAAACAATACTCCACACAATGAGGTACTTAACCAAAGCAAAGTATATTTTACTATATATTTGTAGATAGGTGATTACAGCAATTGCACTGTGTCATCCAACATAGATTGACAGGACAATGAACTTTGATAAAACAGTTATAAACTATATATATATATATATATATATATATATATATATATATATATATATATATATATATATATATATATGGGAGCTCCCCCTATTTTTAAAGCTATGCGTGAGATCTCCCTTAAAGTACTCTGTCTTTATCTTCTGATCTTAGCTAGCAATGATAACTCCTTATAAATTTGTAATCCAAGGTTAAAGCAGTTAAAGTTGAATTAAGGATGATCCTAGTGTTGCTTCCGCAAATCTAATACAGAGTTTGAAGTGTGATAGTAAGTTGGCCTTATGCTTGCCTAGCGTCAGTTGCTTTACTCCTCCTCCGTGGGACTAAGTATCCCAGAGAAGCCTGTACATAAGTCTGACTAGGTGCAATGGTTTAGAAAACGGTGGGTAGCAACTGACTCACCAACTGGATCTGAAACTTGGTATGGTGACTTTGGTCCGGTGGTTGCAGCTTGCTTCTGCATCAGCCAGCTCCGTCACTCTGTCCCATTCCGACAGGTGGACCTGGTCTTCCGATGCTCAAACGAGTGTCTCTGGATCCTCTCCATCCAATCACTGTGTCTCTGGCACTTCAGGGCAAGAGCAGTAGGCCGCTTCCTCCGGGAAGCCTCCGCACAAGTCCTCACAAAGAGGCCATGCATTCCCAAGAGACCTAAAATGGCCACTCAGGGTCCTTTTATCTCCTACCCAGCATGCAATGCAAGAGAGGGTGTCCATGGGTAGGTCACTCGGCATCCTGGGTAAAAGGGTCAACTCTCCAATATAAATAACAGACACTTCCTGTAAATAGTTCAATGCTTGAAAGCCAAATATCATTTAAGTTCACTTTCAGTATTTGGCCGCTAGATGGCGTCAAACACTAAGCTATAGAACCATCCATAGACTTTCATTATAATTGCTAATACACATCAGAAGACAAGGATACCAGTGCTACATAGGTTTAAGGGCTTCCTGTCTGTGTTTATTGGTCTGTGTTACAGCAAACAAGGTGACTCCCTCACAGGGGTAAGAAACATAACAAAGTCCAGCAAAAACAGTTCTTACGCCTCATGGCTAGTGAATAGACTTTAGTGGGTCATCTTCAGACCTGCAGACATGTTACCTTGTAGCCTGCTTGTCTCCTTTCTCAGCATCAACCACTGATTAACCTAGGGAAAGATAAAATTATACCAAACAACCCAGCCACTGCTCAGTACAGCTGCATAATGATATCAGCACAGGCTCCATTTCAACATGTTTCAGCTCAGAAGAGATTCTCCAGAGGCCAAATAAATATGTCCAGAGGAGCCTGTGCTAGAAGTCATCCATAGATAAAATGCATGGGACAGGGCTGTGGATGTGACATCACCATGCTGCCCAAGTCCATCCTCACAGCCTGGAGTGAGCAGCTTGAGCTAGATGGCAATACTGTTTTGTTTACACACTGGGAGTGGCAATATATATTTTAAGTTTTGGTGTACCATTGCTGGCAATACAAACAAATGTCAAAATAAACGGCGTGGGGTTCCCCTCCCCCAATCTATACCAGGCCCTTCATGTCTGGTATGGATTTTAAGGGGAATCCCACACCAATTTTTTTTTTAAATGGCGTGAGCCCCACCAAAATCCATACCAGACCCTTATCCAAGCATGTAGCCTGGCAGGTCAGGAAAGGGGGGATGAGCGAGCTCTCCTGAACTATACCAGGCCACATGCCCTTAACATGCTCTGCCCCCCCACCCCAAAGGGCGTTCCCAGATCCTGGCACCCTCCCTATGTGAACGAGTATGGGGTACATTCTCCAAAAAAGTGTCAAAAATAAATAAAGATAGGAGGCAGTTTTTAAAATTCCTTTATTAAAAAAATAAATAAAATTCCCCCCATGTAGACCCATCATAAATCATGATGCCCACCACACCGCCGTACCCAGAAAAAAAAACCACCAAATGCCTGCTCTGCCATTTGACCATTCTCAAATAGGTAAGGGGCGGGGCCACCTGGTGATGCCAGGGCATGTGGCCTGGTATGGTTCCGGAGGGGGCACTCTCTCTTCTCCTCCTGTCCTGCCAGGCTGCATGTTTAGATAAGGGCCCGGTAAGGATTGGGGGACCCCCATGCCTTTTTTTCCACTTTTTTCTATTGCCAGCGATGTTTTTTTTTTCATTCAGCTGTCAGCAGGAAAGCCTGTTGGCAGCTGATGACTCATTTGTTGTTAAGGACGTGTCGGCTGGCTATTCACTGTGCCATAATTGGGCAAAGCTTTGCCCAATCAGGACTTAAAATGCACTTAGAATGGACTTAGAATGCATGCATTGCATTGTGGGGCGCTCTGCAAATTTGGGGGTTCGCCAAATGGATGAATAGACGATGTTCGGGCCAAACTTTTGCTCAGTTTGAACTGTTTGCCCAACTTTATCAAGGATACACAAAGCAGAAATGTTACATAGACATGCTGAATGTCATGTAAGTTCTTTAGTAGGCCACATTCAAAGAATTAGAGACAAAGCATTTTTTTATCCAGAAAATAAAATGACAGTAGATTATATCAGGGACACAAAGTAGAAACACTACAGAGATGTGATGTACATCATGTAAACATTTTTAGTAGTCTGCATTTGAAGTGGGGCAGATGATGAATTTATGATCCAGAAATAAACATTGCAGTGGATTATGTCAAAGGCAGAACTATTATAGAAAATTGTTACACATCATAAAAGCATTTTAGTAGACAGTATTTGAAGAAGAAGATACAAGGCATTTTTTGATCTTGAAATAAAAGTTCTAATGAATTGTGTCAGAGACACAGCAGAAATATTGCAGAGACATGTTGTAGATCATATAAGCTTTTTTGATTGGCTGCATTTGAAGAGGTAGAGATGAGGCATTTTGCAGCCAGAAATAAAAATGATAGTGGATTATGTCAGAGACACAAAGCAGAAATTTTGCAGAGACACACTGCACATAATGTAGACCATTTAATGAGCCACATTTGAAGAGGGAGAGATGAAGCATTTTTGTTTAGGCATTACATTGGATTATGACAGAGACACACAGAAGAAATAGTAAGGCTACACGCTTACAGAAAACTTTTGGGTAGGCGGCATTTGAAGAGTAAGGCCGCGTACACACGAGAGGACTGTCCGTCCAACTTAGTCCGCTGAAACACATTTCAGTGGACAGTCCGCTCGTGTGTGGGCTTCAGCGGCTTTTTCAGCGGACAGTCTGGCAGACTAAGTCTTTCGGAATTTCCGTAACATTGTCCGTCCAACTTTGGTTTCAGCGGACAGTCCGCTCGTGAGTAGGCAAGTTGGACGGACTAAGTATGGCGCATGCTCAGAAAGGATTTACACGGCCGAAGGTTGCATTGCAGTGTATTGGACGTCATATTTCTAGTCCCGTCGTACGTGCTGTACACGTCATCGCGCAAGCTTTCAACGGACTGTCTGTTCATCGTGTGTGGTCAAGTCCGTTCATTCAAAAGTAGGACGGACTGTCTGTCGGATTGTCTGACGGACTTAGTTGGCCAGACAGTCCGCCCGTGTGTACGCGTCCATGAGCAAGTGACATTTACGCATGTTCAAATACTTTGGTTAAAAAAAATAAACAAATGGCGTGGGGGGTTCACCTCAAAAACCATACCGGACCCTTATCCGAGCATGCAACCTGGCAGGCCACAGGAAAAGAGGGGGGGCGAGAGAGTACCCCCCCTCCTAAACCATACCAGGCCACATGCCCTCAACATTGGGAGGGTGCTTTGGGGGTACCCCCAAAGCACCTTGTCCCCATGTTGATGAGGACAAGGGCCTCATCCCCACAACCCTGGCCGTTGGTTGTGGCGGTCTGCAGGCAGGGGGCTTATCGGAATCTGGAAGCCCCCTTTAACAAGGGGAACCCCAGATCCCGCCCGCATGTGAAATGGTAAGGGGGTACAAAAGTACTCCTACCATTTCACCAAAAAAGTGTCAAAAATGTTAAAAATGACAAGAGACAGTTTTTGACAATTCCTTTATTAAAGTCTTCTTCTTTCCATCTTCTTCAGGTCTTCTTCCTTCCTTCATCCTTCGGTTTCTTCCTCCATCTTCTTCTTCCTTTGCTTCTTCCTCCGATCCTCTGCTTCTTGCTCCGGTGTTCTCGTCCGGTGTTCTCGTCCGGCATGGCGTCTCTTCTTTCTTCTTTCTCGGGCCGCTCTGCTCAATGGGTGGAACGGAACCGTGCGTCAGAGGGGGGGGGGTCACTGGGTGACCCCGCCCTCCGTTATATAAGAACTGTCAGAAGAAGAGAAGCATCACAGAGTGGGAGCCTCCCATTGAGCGGAGCGGCCCGAGAACGAAGCGAGGAAGAAGAGACGCCATGGAGGAAGATGCCGGATGAGAACACCGGAGCAAGAAGCAGAGGATCGGAGGAAGGAGCAGAAGAAGAAGAAGAAGAGGAACATGTATCTGGCACACAAATTAGGGTATGAACCGGTGCAGAGCATTCATCTTAGTAAATTACCCTCAAGGCATTACATTTCAGCTTTTTTAAGGCTATTTGCACACAGGTCATGGTCATGTTAGCATTAAGAAAAAAAAATTAAGAAAAAAAATGCGTGGGGGTTCCCCGAAATGTTACACTAGGCCCTTAAGGTCTTGTATGGATCCCTGCACAACCTGCAGGAACCCTGCACAAAAAAATGTCGTGGGGGTCCCCCTCAAAATCCATACCAGGCCCTTCAGGTCTGGTATGGATTTTAAGGGGAACCCTGCGGCAAAAAAAGAAAAATAGCGTGGGGGTCCCCCTCAAAATCCATACCAGAGTCTTATCCGAGTACGCAAACTGGCCGGCCGCAGGAAAAGAGGGGGGATGAGAGAGCCACATACCCTCAACATTGGGAGGGTGCTTTGGGGTACCCCCCAAAGCACCTTGTCCCCATGTTGATGAGGACAAGGGCCTCATCCCCCCAAACCTGGCCGCTGGTTGTGGGGGTCTGTGGGCGGGGGGCTTATCAGAATCTGGAAGCCCCCTTTAACAAGGGGACCCCCAGATCCCGGCCTCCGCCGTGTGAAATGGTAAGGGGGTACAAAAGCTACCATTTCACCAAAAAAGTGACAAAAGTGTAAAAAATGACAAGGGACAGTTTTTGACAATTCCTTTATTAAAGTCTTCTTCTTACCATCTTCGGGTCTTCTTCCTTCTTCTTTCCTTCATCCTTCGGTTTCTAACTCCATCTTTTTCCTCCATCTTCTTCTTCCTCCGACCCTATGCTTCTTGCTACTTTTGTACCCCCTTACCATTTCACACAGGCGGAGGCCAGGATCTGGGGGTCCCCTTGTTAAAAGGGGCTTCCAGATTCCGATAAGCCCCCTGCCTGCAGACCCCCACAACCACCGGCCAGGGTTGTGGAGGTGAGGCCCATGTCCCCATCAACATGGGGACAAGGTGCTTTGGGAGGTACCCCAAAGCACCCTCCCAATGTTAAGGGCATGTGGCCTGGTATGGTTCAGGAGGGAGGGCCGCTCTCTCATTCCCCCTCTTTTCCTGTGGCCTGCCAGGTTGAATGCTTGGATAAGGGTCTGGTATGGATTTTGAGGGGGGCCTGATGCCATTTTTTTGGGGCGTGGGGTTCCCCTTAAAATCCATACCAGACCTGAAGGGCCTGATATGGATTTTGAGGGGGATCCCCACGCCATTAATTTTATTTGGCGCAGGGTTCCCCTTAATATCCATACCAGACCTGAAGGGACCGGTATGCTCTTGGAGGGGAACCCATGCCGTTTTTTTTCAAATTAAATCGCCTGACCTGGGGGCGATTTAGTCGTGTTGTAAATCGCCCCAAGTTGCCCTGTGATTCATACTCAAGTCGTGTCCAAGTTGCCTCCCAAAGTCGCGCTGGAAGTCATGTTGCCCCTGTGTGAATGGACTGTTAATGATACAGTGTGTGCTGTTATCAATGGCATATTATTATCGCGTGTGCCGGCATATTATCTGTTGCGCTTATGTGTGCGGCGGTTCACGCGCTAAATTAATAATTTATCTGTCACACAAATTAAGGTATGAACCGGCGCAGCGCATTCATCTTAGTAAATTACCCCCACTCTAACATCCATGAGTAGGGATGAGCTTCGTGTTCGAGTCGAACTTACGTTCGACTCTAACATTGGCTGTTCGTCCGTTCGGCGAAGTCCGAACATTTTGGTCCGTTCGCGCCAAATTCGTGTGGCGCTCACGGCCCACAATGCACTGCGATGGCGCAGTGCATTGCTGGCTCATGATTGGCCAAGCATGCACTGTGACCCCGCATGCTTGGCCAATCGCAGCGCCAGCAGCGAGGAGAGCCATGATTGGCCACAGGCAGGATGCCTGTGGCCAATCATAGCTCAGGCTGTGTAGTGCACGCCCCACACTATATAAGGCCGCCAGCGCGGCGGCCTTGTGTAGTGTGTTGGCGTCTGAAGCAGTGCGTGTTCTGTGTACCTTCAACACAGTATGAAGGTATGTGGAATGCAATGTCCTTGCCTCGCTGGACAGGGCGGTCAGCGGTAAGGTGCATATTACCGCTGACTCATGGTCCAGCAGGCATGGACAGGGACGTTACCTGTCTTTCACGGCCCATTGGGTCACTCTTCTGGCAGCTGGGAAGGATGCAGGACAAGGTGCAGTAGTGTTGGAGGTTGTTCCGCCACCATGCCTACAAAATGCTACTATTGGTTGTGACACACCTCTCTCCTCCACACCCTCCTCTTCTTCTTCCTCCATGGCCTCTTCCAGTGCTCTGTCCTCAGAACCAGCGGTGCTTCGTAGGCGTTCCAGGGGCTACGCAAGTACGCAGGCAAAACGATGCCATACTGTGCTTGTGCTGGTTTGCTTGGGGGACAGGAGCCACACTGGGGCGGATGTTTTGTCAGCTCTGCAGGGGCAGGCCGAGAGGTGGTTGACGCCACGCCAGCTCAAGCCAGGAATGGTGGTTTGTGACAATGGCACCAACCTCCTCTCCGCCCTCCGACAGGGACAACTGACCCATGTGCCCTGTCTAGCTCACGTCCTTAACCTGGTGGTGCAGCGGTTCTTGGGCAGGTACCCCGGCTTACAGGATGTCCTGAAGCAGGCCAGGAAAGTCTGTGTGCATTTCCGCCGATCATTTAATGCCTGTGCTCGGCTGGCTGAGCTCCAAAAGGAGTTGAACCTGCCCAAGAACCGCCTTATATGTGACATGCCCACCAGATGGAACTCAACATTGGCCATGCTGCAGCGGCTGCACACGCAGCAGAGGGCCATCAATGAGTACCTGTGCGACTACGGCACCAGGACAGGGTCAGGGGAGCTTGGTTTTTTCTCACCACGCCAGTGGGGCATGATCAGGGATGCATGCACTGTCCTGTCACCGTTTGAGGAGGCCACAAGGATGGTGAGCAGTGACAGTGCATGCATCAGTGACACTGTACCTCTTGTCCACCTCTTGGAGCATACGCTGCGTGGAATAATGGACAGGGCACTTGAGGCAGGAAGAGGAGGACTTCCTTGCCTCTCAAGGCCCCCTTTATCCAGACAGTGTTCCTGCTGTGCCACCCATCACACAGGAAGAGGATGAGGAGGAGGAAGAGGAGGAGGAGGATGATTGTGTCAGCATGGAGGTGGAGGCTGGCACTCAGCATCAGCAGCAGCAGCAGTCTTGTAGGGATGATTTACAGTCCCAAGAAACACGTGGACTTGTACGTGGCTGGGAGGAGGTAGCTGCGGATCATGTTGTCCTTAGTGACCCAGAGGACTCCGGACCGAATGCCTCAGCTAACCTACGCTGCATGGCCTCCCTGATCCTGCAAAGCCTGCGGAAGGATCCTCGTATTCTTCGGATCAAGGAGAGGGACCATTACTGGCTGGCCACTCTCCTTGATCCACGGTACAAGGGTAAGGTTGCCGACCTTATCTTGCCATCGCAGAGGGAGCAGAGGATGAGACATCTCCGGGAGGCCTTGCAGAAAGGTCTGTGCAACGCGTTCCCAGAGACTGGGAGGTTACAAACTCCTGGTCCTGGACAACGTGTTGCTAAGACATCGGTCAGAAGGAGCGGTGGAGAAGGTGGCCGTCTGACTGATGCTTTCAGACAATTTTTTAGTCCGCAGCCCCAAGGTATGATCGGTTCCAGCACCCATCGCCAGCGTCTGATTTACATGGTGCAGGAATACCTAGGGGCAAGGTCAGACTTGGACACCTTTCCCACCGAAAATCCTCTGGCTTACTGGGTCTTGAGGATGGATCACTGGCCAGAGCTTGCACAGTATGCAATTGAGCTACTGGCCTGTCCTGCATCCAGCGTTTTTTCAGAACGCACCTTCAGTGCTGCTGGTGGCTTTGTTACCGATCACAGGGTGTGCCTGTCCATCGAATCAGTTGATCGACTGACCTTCATCAAGATGAATCAGTCTTGGATCACCCACAGCTACCAAGCACCTGAAGCTGATGTAACCGAATAATTTTTTTTGAAATATAACATCCCTTCAAGACTGCCTATGCTGATGCTGAGTGACTGTCCTGTTATGTTGATTATCTATCCTCTTCCTCCTCCGCTGATATGTTGGAAAAACATTTCTGGTTCTGGTTGATGCCATCAGCCCAATTTTTCTGCCCCTGTTTAACAGGGGTGTTTAAGTACAATTTTTGATGCAATGCTTTGCAGCAGGGCTAATTCCTGCAATTAAACAAGAGTATATGGGAGAGGTTGCAGTGTGGTGGCACCAGCACCAGTGCCTAAGGCCCAATTTTTCTGCCCCTGTTTAACAGGGGCGTTTAAGTACAATTTTTGATGCAATGCTTTGCAGCAGGGCTAATTCCTGCAATCAAACAAGAGTATATGGCAGAGGTTGCAGTGTGGTGGCACCAGCACCAGTGCCTAAGGCCCAATTTTTCTGCCCCTGTTTAACAGGGGCGTTTAATTACAATTTTTGATGCAATGCTTTGCAGCAGGGCTAATTCCTGCAATAAAACTAGAGTATATGGCAGAGGTTGCAGTGTGGTGGCACCAGCACCAGTGCCTAAGGCCCAATTTTTCTGCCCCTGTTTAACAGGGGCATTTAAGTACAATTTTTGATGCAATGCTTTGCAGCAAGGCTAATTCCTGCAATAAAACTAGAGTATATAGGAGAGGTTGCAGTGTGGTGGCACCAGCAGCAGTGCCTAAGGCCAAATTTTTCTGCCCCTGTTTAACAGGGACATGTAATTACAATTCTTGATATAATATTTCACAGGAGGGCCCCTTCCTGTGCCCACCCAGAGTAATGGTGAGGACTTATAGTGTTGTGGCACCAGCACCACAACCACCAAAGGTCAATTTTTCTACCACTGTTCAACAATGGCATGTAATTACAATTCTTGATATAATCGTTCACAGCAGGGCGCTCCAGCGCCCACCAAGAGTCACTTTGAGGGCTTACAATGTTGTGGCAAAACCAACACCTTGTTCCACCATTTCTGCAGAGCATATAGGACAGGCCCCTACTTTCAAACATCCAATTTACAAACATCTCCTACTTGCAAACGGAAGGAGACAACAGCAAGTGAGATGAAAAAAGATGGACGACAAAACAAATTATACAGGGGTGATAACCCTTCCCTATGTTTTCCAAAAAGCTTAAAAATAGTTTTTTTGACTGGAGCTACACTTTAAAAATGTGCCAGTTGAAAATTACAAACAGATTCAACTTAACACAACAAACCTACACAGTCCCTGTCTTGTTTGCACCGCCTGTATACTGCTGTTCTGAGTATATAGGGCCTGGGGGCCACACGCATTTCCTTTTTTTAATATGGGTACGGGGTTCCCCTTAAAATGCGTACAAGGCCTAAAGGGGCTGGTAATGGGCAGGGAGGGCTACCCATGCCATTTTTCTCAATGACTTTCAACCATATTGCAGGAACCAGATATAACATTAAAACCGCAAGCAGTTTTAAATGGTGTTATTTCCGTTTAATGTCATTTTGTGCAGGGACTGTTCTAAACACGGGAAACATGTGGCACTTCACAGGCATACTACAGACACCCCCCAGGCATCATATTTAAAGGAATATTTAACTTTTTTTTCACTTTAATCGTCATTAAAATCAGTGCTCCCGCCAAAACGGCCATTTTGAAAAACATTTTAGGCATTGACCCATGTCCCCTGGGGCAGGAGCCAGGTCCCCAAACCCTTTTTAGGACAGTATCTTGCATATTAGCCGTTAAAATTAGCACTTTTCATTTTGAACGTTCGAGTCCCATAGACTTCAATGGGGTTCTAAAGTTCGTTCGAATTTGGGGTCCGTTCGAAAGTTCTGGTGTGAACCGAACCGGGGGGTGTTCGGCTCATCCCTATCCATGAGATGTACTAGATGTCATGGGGGTTTATTTACGAAAGACAATCCACTTTGCAAGTGCACTTGGAAGTGCAGTCACTGTAAATCTGAGGGGGACATGCGAGGAAAATAAAAAACAGCATTTTAGCTTGCACATGATTGAATGATAAAATCAGCAGAACATCCCCTCAGATTTACAGCGAGTGCACTTGTAGTGCAAAGTAGATTTGCCTTTCGTAAATAACCCCCATGGTGTATTGCCATGCATATCCCTTTGGCTGTTATACAGTGCCTTGCAAAAGTATTCAACCCCCCTTGGCTTTTTACATATTTTGTTACATTACAGCCTTTAGCTAATTTTTTTTTTTTTTTAATCTGAATTTTATCTGAATTATATGTGATGGATCGGAACACAATTGTCTAAGTTGGTGAAGTAAAATTAGAAAAATATATACACAGAACTATTTTTCAGAAATAAATAACTGATAATTGGCATGTGCGTATGTTACGAAGCCCATAAAAAGCTCTGGTGCAGCCAATTACCTTCAGAAGTCACATAATTAGATTGCACACAGGTGAACATAATTTCACTAAGTGCAACACCTAAGCAAGAGGCACCACTAACCAAACACTGCCATGAAGACCAAGGAACTCTCCAAACAAGTAAGGGACAATGTTGTGAAGTACAAGTCAGGGTTAGGTTATAAAAAATATCCAAATCTTTGATCCATCAAATCTATCATAACCAATTGGAAAGAACATGGCACAACAGCAAACTTGCCAAGAGACGACCACACACCAAAACTCATGGACCGGGCAAGGAGGGCATTAATAAGAGTGGCAGCACAGAGACCTAATGCCGCGTACACACGAGCGGACTTTTCAACATCCAAAGTCCGACGGACTGAGTCCGTCAGACTATTCGATCATGTGTGGGCTGCAACGGACTTTTGACTCGCCAAAGTCCGAAGGACTTTAGAATATGGAACATGCTTCAAATTTTCCCGACGGAACTCCGCCGGACCCGGTCCCTTCGAAAACTCCGCTCGTGTGTATGCTATTCCGACGGACTAAAACCGACGCTAGGGCAGCTATTGGCTACTGGCTATGAACTTCCGTATTCGAATCCAGTCGTACGTCATCACGTTCGAATCCGTCGGAGTTTAGTGTGATTGTGTGTGGCCAAGTCCGCTCCGCCGAAAAGTCCGTCAGAACTCCGTCGGAACTCCGGCAGAACTCCGACGGAACTCCTTCGGAAGTCTGTCGGACATAAGTCCTCTCGTGTGTACGGGGCTTAAGGTAACCCTGGAGGAGTTGCAGAGTTCCACAACAGAGACTGGAGTATCTGTACATAGGACAACAATAACCCGTACGCTCCATAGAGTTGGGCTTTATGGCAGAGTGGCCAGAAGAAAGCCATTACTTTTAGCTAATAACAAAATGGCACATATTGAGTTTGCGAAAAGGCATGGGGGAGACTCCCAAAATGTATGGAGGAAGGTGCTCTGGTCTGATGAGACAAAAATGTTACTTTTTGGCCATGAAAGAAAATGCTATGTCTGCCACAAACCCAACACATCACATCACCCAAAGAACACCATTCACACAGTGAAACATGGTGGTGGCAGCATCATGCTGTGGGGATGTTTTTCAACAGAAAGAACTGGGAAACTGGTCAGAGTTGAGGGAAAGATGGATGGTGCTAAATAAAGGGATATTCTTAAGCAAATCCTGTAGACTTTGTGTGTGATTTGAGGCAAGGATGGAGGTTCACCTTCCAGGACAATGACCCCAAACACTCTGCCAAAGCAATAATTGAGTGGTTTAAGGGGAAACAAGTAAATGTGTTGGAATGGCCTAGTGAAAGCACAGACCTCAATCCAATAGAAAAACAGTGGTCAGACTTAAAGATTGTGCAAGTGCAAACCATCCAATTAGAAGGAGCTGGAGCAGTTTTGCAAGGAGGAATGGGCAAAAATCCCAGTGGTAAAATGGGGCAAGCTCATAAAGACTTATCCAGTTATTAAGTGACTTTCGGGGGGGGGGGGGGGGGGGGGGGGGGGGGGGGGTGAAAAGTTATTGACTCGTTCTGTTATTTTGTCCTATTTGTTGTTTTCTTCACAATAAAAAACTAATCTTCAAAGTTGCGGGCATTTCTGTAAATTAAATGATGAAATCCTCAAACAATCCATGTTAATTCCAGGTTGTGAGGCAACAAAACACGAAAAATGCCAAGGGGGTGAATACTTTTGCAAGGCACTAGGTGTAACATTTTTCATGACCACAAGATGGGCCAAGCCCATGGGAGACTTGTTTTAACAGATTATTGTGATTTTAGTTTTCTTATCAGTATTTTGTAAAAAGGTATTGTTTTTATTGTAAGGATTGTCTGACGATGGGTTTAGTATGAGATTTGGACTTGTTTGAAACAATTAGCCATGCTGCAAAGAGCGTGGACCAATTCTAGACAAATTCTAAACAAATGGCAGAGATGGTATGGTAAACCAAGCCTCCTTAAGAAGTCCTTAGTGACAAAATACGTAGGAGCGTTTACTTCACATCCGCCTATAGGAACACACGCTGACTCCAGAGAGCTACAGAGCAGCGGCAGCCATCTTTTTGGTGTATTAGCAGACAATTCCTGAGTCTCTTACCTATGTGGCTCTGAGAAAAAAGAGGGTCCTCCCTCATAACGTGTAAGCCATTTGCAATGCCATCTAGTCCCCCCTAACACCCGGTCCAGGTTGCAGGTGTCTAGATTCCATTTGCTGGTGTACTGACAAGCCTTTTTATCACGTTTGTTTGTGAGTACGATTGCCGTTACATTTTTTAATACATTTTATCTTTGGTAATGCACAAGGTCGGTGCACCCTCTTTTCTTCTCTATATGCATAAAATTCCCGGTGTCACTTACTTGGTTTTAATAATAAAACACAGAGTTACTCTATGATGCTCTCCTTGGTCTCTCTCCTTCTCTGAGTTTTATATTGAGATATGGATCCAATGCATCTGGCTGGCAATACCACAGTAATATAAAGCCTGGTTGACCCACCTCAGTATATGCTTAGGGAGTCTACAGCAGTGGGTAAGTGTTACAGGATTACAGGATGTCCTGAAGCAGGCCAGGAAAGTCTGTGTGCATTTCCACCGATCATTTAATGCCTGTGCTCGGCTGGCTGAGCTCCAAAAGGAGTTGAACCTGCCCAAGAACCGCCTTATATGTGACATGCTCACCAGGTGGAACTCAACGTTGGCCAGGCTGCAGCGGCTGCACATGCAGCAGAGGGCCATCAATGAGTACCTGTGCCACTACGGCACCAGGAAAGGGTCAGAGGAGCTCGGTTTTTTCTCACCACGCCAGTGGGGCATGATCAGGGATGCATGCACTGTCCTGTCACCGTTTGAGGAGGCCACAAGGATGCTGTACCTCTTGTCCACCTCTTGGAGCATACGCTGCGTGGAATAATGGACAGGGCACTTGAGGCAGAACAGAGGCAGGAAGAGGAGGACTTCCTTGCCTCTCAAGGCCCCCTATATCCAGACAGTGTTCCTGCTGTGCCACCCATCACACAGGAAGAGGATGAGGAGGAGGAGGAGGAGGATGATTGTGTCAGCATGGAGGTGGAGGCTGGGACTCAGCATCAGCAGCAGCAGCAGTTTTGTAGGGATGATTTACAGTCCCAAGAAACCCGTGGACTTGTACGTGGCTGGGAGGAGGTAGCTGCGGATCATGGTGTCCTTAGTGACCCAGAGGACTCTGGACCAAATTCCTCAGCTAACCTATGCTGCATGGCCTCCCTGATCCTGCAAAGCCTGCGGAAGGATCCTCGTATTCTTCGGATCAAGGTGAGGGATCATTACTGGCTGGCCACTCTCCTTGATCGACGGTACAAGGGTAAGGTTGCCGACCTTATCTTGCCATCGCAGAGGGAGCAGAGGATGAGACATCTCCGGGAGGCCTTGCAGAAAGGTCTGTGCAACGCGTTCCCAGAGACGGGGAGGTTACAAACTCCTGGTCCTGGACAACGTGTTGCTGAGGCATCGGTCAGAAGGAGCGGTGGAGAAGGTGGCCGTCTGACCGATGCTTTCAGACAAATTTTTTGTCCGCAGCCCCAAGGTATGATCGGTTCCAGCAACCATCGCCAGCGTCTGATTTACATGGTGCAGGAATACCTAGGGGCAAGGTCAGACTTGGACAACTTTCCCACTGAAAATCCTCTGGCTTACTGGGTCTTGAGGATGGATCACTGGCCAGAGCTTGCACAGTATGCAATTGAGCTACTGGCCTGTCCTGCATCCAGTGTTCTTTCGGAACGCACCTTCAGTGCTGCTGGTGGCTTTGTTACCGATCACAGGGTGCACCTGTCCACCGACTCGGTTGATCGACTGACCTTCATAAAGATGAATCAGTCTTGGATCACCTACAGCTACCAAGCACCTGAAGCTGATGTAACCGAATAATTTTTTTTTTTAAATATCACATCCCTTCAAGACTGCCTATGCTGATGCTGAGTGACTGTCCTTTTATGTTGAGTGTCTATCCTCTTCCTCCTCCGCTGATATGTTGGAAGAACATTTTTGGTTCTGGGTGATGTCACCAGCCCAATTTTTCAGCCCCTGTTTAACAGGGGCGCTTAATTACAATTTTTGATGCAATGCTTTGCAGCCGGGCTCATTCCTGCATTACAACTAGAGTATATGGGAGAGGTTGCAGTGTCATGGCACCAGCACCACAACCACCAAAGGCCCAATTTTTCAGCCCCTGTTTAACAGGGGCATGTAATTACAATTCTTGATATAATCGTTCACAGCAGGGTGCTCCAGCGCCCACCAAGAGTCACTTTGAGGGCTTACAATGTTGTGGCAACACCAACACCTTGTTCTGCCATTTCTGCAGAGCATATAGGGCAGACCCCTACTTTCAAACATCCAACTTACAAACGTCTCCTACTTGCAAATGGAAGGAGAAAACAGGAAGTGAGATGAAAAAAGACGGACGGCAAAACAAATTATACAGGGGTGATAACCCTTCCCTATGTTTTCCAAAAAGCTTAAAAATAGATTTTTTGACTTGAGCTACACTTTAAAAATGTACCAGTTCAAAATTACAAACAGATTCTACTTAACACAACAAATCTATACAGTCACTGTCTTGTTTGCACCGCTTGTATACTGCTGTTCTGAGTATATAGGGCCTGGGGGCCCCACGTCTTTCCTTTTTTTAATATGGGTACGGGGTTCCCCTTAATGTCCGTACAAGACCCAAAGGGGCTGGTAATGAGCAGGGGGGCTACCCATGCCATTTTTCTCAATGATTTTCAACCATATTGCCGGAACCAGATATTACATTAAAAACGCAAGCAGTTTTAAATGACTTTTTTTCTGTTAAATGTCATTTTGTGCAGGGACTGTTCTAAACACTGGAAACATGTGGCACTTCACAGGCATACTATAGACACCCCCCAGGCACGATATTTAAAGGAATATTTCACTTTTTTTCACTTTAATCGTCATTAAAATCAGTGCTCCCGCCAAAAAAGCAATTTTTAAAAACATTTTAGGCATTGACCCATGTCCCCTGGGGCAGGAGCCAGGTCCCCAAACCCTTTTTAGGACAGTATCTTGCATATTAGCCATTAAAATTAGCACTTTTTATTTTGAACGTTCGAGTCCCATAGACTTCAATGGGGTTCTACTGTTCGTACGAATTTGCGGTTCCTTCGAAAGTTCTGATGCGAACCGAACCAGGGGGGTGTTCGGCTCCTCCCTACCGGTGGGTGTCAGATTTACCTCCCATCTGTTTAAGGCTATTAGACATTTTAACAGTTACAAGGTGAGTACTGCCTTATGTCCACAACACATTTTAAATATTTAACATATGGGCTGTACTATATGAACATTCTAAGTTAATTGACCATCAGGCTTCTTGATATACATGCTAACCCAGAGACTACTCATATATGGTGCATGGTATTCTGCCTTGACTTTATTGCACTTATTTCTAGAATTCCACACACTTCCCTTTTCCTATGCCTGTTTTGCATCTTACTAGGGTATACAGACAGGTCCAAGATGTTGATATTACCTGCTTTAGACTGTCTCTTGCTGATCTTATGACATGCCGTACAATCTATTATATATGCTAAAGTATGCTGTCGGACAACTTATACTTTGTATTTGTTTTCCTTTTTCTCTTTGAACATTAATCCAATAAAGAATATTAGAACCATATTTTAATTATTTAAACCTGAGGTACGTAGTCAACGCACAGTTAGGAGTGACCAATGTAGTCACTAATCTAGAAAAATTTGTCTTCAACACATTTCACTGATTTCAAATTACAATGCTGCTCTGTTTTCAGCACAAATTATAATATATTGGGGTTTCAAACATTGTTTCCCATGCCATTGTACATTTTTTTAATTTTTAGTTTTCGTTTTCCTTTCAAAGTATTTTATTTTCAGAAATTACAAAACAGAGCAACTGTTACAGCATAGAAAAAGAAAGAACTTGCAAAACATCACTATGGTGTAGAGAGTTAGGCCGGGTGCCGACCTTGGCAGTTTCTATAGAAGGCTTGATGAATGGAAGTGAATATAAAACAATACAAAATTTAGTGAACATTCAATCCTTCCACTGCTGGAGAAGGTTTAGACAGGAAGCATCAGCATAACTAAGTGTATTTCTTCTCTGTATGAGATCCAGAGGTTATCAAGACAGCAACCAAGGCCTGTAAGGGGTAGGACAGAGTGGGGGCCATCGCCCTGGCGCCCCTGATGGGAGCAAACTGCGCCAGGGGGATGGGTACCCCTCCAATCCCAAAGGTAGCTCCCGGTTGGATCTCTCTGTCACCAGAGCAGATCTGTGGTGATTTACCAATTGAGTTGGTCAGGAACTCTGTGAAATGATGGGGATAGACCCCCTAGAAGAAAGAGTAAGTGGGGAGAAAGGGGGAGAAGAGAAAGGAGAAGGGTGTTTTAAGATTCACATCAATTAACATTGGTTCTGGCTTTGATCGGGGGGGGGGGGATTCCTGGGGTGATGGCTATACCCATGAATTGAGCCCATGGTTCCCAGGTCATCTCAAATTTTTGTGCTGAGTCGTTGAGAATGCTCGCCAGTCTTTTCTGGGTCATGATCCAGGATATTTTCCTGGTGGCTGACCTTGCTGAGACTGAGGGTTGTTTCCAGGCTTTAGCCAATGTTATTTTAGCACCTAAAAGAATGAAGTGGATCAATTTGCTTTTATATTTGGAGATGCTTGGGAAGTATGAATTCAGTAAAGCGATTTCTGGGGACCTGGGAATCTCGCAGCCTGTTACTCTTTTGATAATGTTAAATATTTTCTTTCAGAAATGCCTGACTCTGTAGGCATTCCCACCACACATGTGTGATTGTGCCAATAAGTTGGCATCCCCTGAAACATAAGGGTTCAGCTGTTGGGAAAAGTTTTGCCAGGACAATGCAGACTGCCAGGTCTCCAGGCTCCACTGGATGTGAAGATCGTCCTCCCAAGCCAGCATGTAAGAGGACTTGCCTAGGGGTTGGGAAAGTGACGCGTAGATGATTGAGATCCCTCCTCTCTGCTCCATGGCTTGATCGCACCAGAATTCGTAGTTGGAGAATTGTGGGGGGTTTGGTTTATCTAACCATATGATGTGAAGGAAATGGTTGATTTGGTTAAACCGGAACCTTTCTGATTGCGGTAGGTCGAGATTACTGATGCAATGTTCAAGGGAGAGAGGTCCATTAGATGTGAAAAAGTGCCCTATTCGGTACAGCCCCCTGTCAAGCCACCATTGGAAGGCCTTTATGTCCAATCCTGGTGGGAATTTAAGATTATGGAAAAGATGAGATAAGGGTTTCATTTCAGAGGAGAGGTTTGGGTTTGAATTTAATTTGTCCCACATTGTAAATGAATGAGAAAGCATGGGGGCCATGTTTTTTGGGGGGTCCATAGTAGAAAATCTAGGGTGTTTTGTGGGGCAGCTTGATGTTCTATCTTTGTCCAGTCTGGTTTTTCCCTGTTGGAATAGATCCCTGAGAATTGGGCCAGTTTGGCAGCAAGGTAATCTCTATGTAGATGTGGGAGGCCTAGTCTGCCTTGTTTTCGTGATAAGTAGAGAGTTTGTTGTTTTACCCTATACCCTGAGCTTCCCCATACAAATTTTAGAATTTTGCTTTGGAAGGATCGGAGATGATCCATCCTTAGTGGGATGGGGAGGGCTCGGAATAGGTAGAGTAGCCTGGGCATCAGGGTCATCTTTACTGCATTTATTTTTCCTAGACAAGAAAGATTTTGTGTGGACCAGGATTTTAGGTCTTGTTCTAATATATGATACATGGGAGGGTAGTTTTTAGTGTAAAGAGATTCAAATTTGGGAGTTAGGTATATACCTAAGTATTTAATAGCTGAGTCGTTCCAGTCAAATTGAAAGTTTAATTTGAGTAAAGAGACCATCTCGGGATTGAGAGAGATATTGAGGGCTTGGGATTTGGATTAGTTTACTTGCAGGCCAGAAATGTTGGCGAAAGAGGATAAGGTCTTGCATAAGTTAGGGAGGGAAATAAGTGGGGAGGGGATGAAGAGTATTAAGTCGTCAGCCAAAAGGCCACATTTGTGCTCCTGGGCTCCACAGGAAACCCCCTGATGTCGGGGTTCTTTCGGATCGCTATTGCTAGCGTCTCAATAGCTACGGCGAATAGTAGTGGGGATAAAGGGCAGCCCTGCCTTGTGCCTCTAGCAATGTGAATCGGGGTGGATAGATATCCCTGTGATCTGATAATAGCTGTTGGTATAGAGAACAGAGCTTTTATGATTCCTGTAAAACGCTTGCCAAAAACCCCCAACATTCTAAGAGTGTGAATATGTACTTCCAGGACACTGAGTCAAATGCTTTTTGTATATCTAGGGAAAGCAGCATACCCTGTTGTTTGGGGCCTCCAGGCCAGTTAGATGGTAAAATTGAGACTATGTCAATGGTTCGTCTGGTTTGGTTAAGTCCCTGTCTACCTGGAATGAATCCCACCTGGTGTGGATGTATGCACAAATAAAGGTGTTTAGCCTATTTGCAAGGATTTTAGTGAGGATTTTCAAGTCATTGTTTATTAACCACTTAAGGACTGCCGCATGTAAATGTACGTCGGCACAATGGCACCGACAGGCACAAGCATGTACATGTACGTGCTTGCCTTCCAGCGGGTGGGGGTCCGATCGGACCCCCTCCCGCTGGCTACGGCAGTCCGTTTCACTTCAGGAGCGATCCGGGATGAGGGGATGGCTGTTGGTTTCTGGCCATCCCCTCTCGATCGCTCCTGGTGAATGAGAAGCTTCCCCCGCCTGTGTAGTGTAAACAAAGGCAGGGAGGAAGTGATGTCATTCTCCTCGGGGCGGTCTTTTTGACCGGACTGCGAGGAGAACAGAGAAAGTAAGTGCACCAACACTACACTGACATGTAGGTACACATAGGCACACAAATCACCCCCCGATCACCCCCCTGATCGCCCCCCGATCCCCCCCTCCCAGTCACAGTGTCACTGATTGCAGTGATCATTTATTTACTGATCACTGCATTTAGTGTCAGTTGTGACAGTAAAAAGTGTCAGGGCAGTTAGTGTTAGGGTAGCCCCCTACCCCCTAAAAAAGGTTTACCCCCTTATTGCCTCTAGAGTTAACCCTTTCACCCCCTTTTGCCAGTGTCACTAAGCGATCGCTTTTCTGATCGCTGCATTAGTGTCACTGGTGCCGCTAGGTAGCTAGTTATTTTTTTAGGTTCACCGCCAGGTTTTTATAGCGTTAGATACCCCACACATACTACCCAATAAAGGTTTTAACCCCCTGATTGCCCCTAGAGTTAACCCTTTCACCAGCGATCACTGTATAAGTGTCACTGGTGATGCTGGATAGCCAGTTAGCCATGAACTCTTTTGTGCCTCATTGGCTTTCCCATTGGACATCTTGGTCCTCTTCTACTTTCGTGTCACCATTTGGAGGCGCTATGTTTTGCAAGCTCCAATCTGGTTTGTAAGTCCCTTTTTAGAGCATCAGTGTGTATAAAGGTGGCACCCCCTGCCTTTCTAGAAGGGGCTTTTTTTTTACAGCTTATGTACATCTGTTTTTTAGTATAGAGTTATGTTGTTCTACTCCTGAAGAAGGGAAAGTATTCACAAAACATGTAGAGTTACAAGATACATTTCTCTCCCATATTGTAGTCATCTTGGTTATGTAAAGCATGTACTTGAAAATATACCAGCTTGATGTACATTATAAATTGATACAAGTGAGCCATTGGCTTGACATAGTTACATAGTTAGTGAGGTTGAATAAAGACACCATTCCATCCAGTTCAACCAGTTCAAACATGTTTTTTTTTTTTTATGTGTACTTTATACATTTATTTGTCAAATCCTTGTACAATAAATTGATATTTTATGACTTTTGTATCGTGCATCATTTAAAGTCCCACGGACAAATATTGGTTGTGTCTCTGTTTTAAACCCAAAACTTTGCTTGTCAGAAGGCCAAGGAAAGATAGAGAATTATTTTACTACAAGATGATCAGTATGACTGGCCTGAATTTAAGGAGACAATTATGACTTCTGTGGTTTCCTTGAGAAATAGGGTGATTATTGTTGTTATTATTATTATTATTGTTATTATTATTAGGCTTCATGCACACAGGACATTTTTTAACTCTCCTAGAAGCCAGCCGTGTTTTTTCAGAAAAAATGATGCTTGTAAAAGTGTCAAAAATTTTTACAAGCTTTCAAGAGCTTTTAAACCCCTTTCACAATGGGGCATTTTTCAGGTGCTTTAGCGCTAGAAATACCCTCTGCTAAGCGCATAAAAACCACCTATCATTCATTACAGTGTGCCTTTTCACACTGAGGTGGTGCTCTTGCGGGATGGGAAAAAAGTCCTGGAAGCAGCATCTTTGGGGCAGGTTGGGAGTGTTGTATACAGCGCTCTCAACCCGCTCCTGCCCATTGAAATAAATAGGCAGTGTTTTCAAAGCACCTTAAATGCACTTTGAAAGTGCTGCAAAATGGTTTTTTTGGGGGCTAAAAGCATCCCACTAGCAGCTGAAAAGCAGCAGAAAAGCTTTACCATGAACGTGGCCCCAAATTTCTTTCTGGCCATTAAAATAATCTAATGTTTAAGAACTAACATTTAGGCATTTTTAGCAGCTTCTAACAGCTTTTAGTAGCGTCAAGCATTTTTTATGCCCAAACTCTGCTGCTCCTGGGTGCACTGGCAGTGTTTTTTTTCCTGCCTCTAAAAGCCTCTAATGCCGCATACACACGATTGGAATTCTGGCCAGAAAAAGACCAATGAGAGCTTTTTAACAGAAAATGCATCCGTGTGTATGCTCCATCGGAATTTAGCTGTCCGAATTCCCGCCAGCCAAAAATTGATAGCATGTTCTCAATTTTACCCACGGAAAAACTTTCTATCGGTAATTCCAATCGTGTGTATGCAATTCCAAAAAATCACGCATGCTCAGAATCCAGTACGAGATGAAACCGCTCGGTCTGGTAAAACTAGCGTTTGTAATGGAGATAGCAGATTCTTCACACTGCAAATTTTTTAATTGTTCAATGCCGCGCATTCTCTTCTTTATATAATGCTAGAATAATGAAGTTGTTTTGCTGCTCACATTCACACAGCGTTATCACAAACTTATTTTTTTATTATTTCTAGGTATCGCCTGAAAAATCTTTATTTTAATTTAAGCCAGATCTACATAATATATATGTTTTTTTTTTTTTTTTGTAAAGTCCTTTTTTTTTCATTAATATAAATTTTTGGATTATTGTATTATTTCCTAGTGCTCTCCTTTTTATTTTTTTATGTCACGTTTCCACGACACCATTATTATGTTGTATTTGTAAACCTGTTTGTTGTTGGTGTCCCTTGTTAATTTTGACATTGTATTTTTGAAATGTACCTGCCTACTCACCCAAAAAATTGTATATTTGCTATTTGAAGAAAAATACATAGGCAAGTATTTTCTGAAAAAATCACAATTTATTTAACATCATAAAAACAAAATAAAGATGAAGGCAACGCTGGAGAAAGTCCTTGAATTTGCGAAGCCTTTGGCCCCCAAGGCACACATGAACTTTGTGGCTCAAAAACTTTATATAGAAAGGAGGTCAATCTGGTCCAGGAATCCCAGAGAACAGGAACAGCAGCAGATGAAATATGTACCCAGGCTGTGGTACTACAACAGGCTGTGTGTTCTGTCAGACCAGACTGAAGGCAGGCAATCACTTTCTTGTCTTCCATACAGCCTTCCCTGCAGCCTTCCCTGGAGGTGGACTTGTGGCAGGAGGAGGATGGGGGAGCACACACAGGTTAGTTCACCACTCAACCCCTTGTGGATGGTTGTAAAAATGATTTTTTCACATTTACGCCATTGGCCCTCCTCCATTTGCTGTAAATTGGAGGCTATGTAGATGCCATAGGTCTCTACAGCGTCAAGGGGGGATTTCAGGGCATCATTAACATCCTTGATGAGGGGCTGTGAAACACTTTTTGTTAAATCATTAATTTCTTAGCAAAAATAACATCTTGTTAACAACCATCATTTTCACCTAAAAATATGTATAAAAATCCTATACCTGGCTCCAACTGGGCTCCTCAATCTTCTCCTGGATGGAAGGCCCAGGTTGGTACATGGAAGCCTCAGCTGGGGTTGAAAGAAGGCTGGATGGAAGGCTGGAGGGAAGGGGTGCCGGAAGAGTTGAAAGTGATTCCCTGCCCTCAATCTGGTCATCAAGAAAACACATCCTGTTATAGTACCACAGACTGGGTACATACACCTGATCTGCTGCTGCTCCTGACCTCAGGGATTGCTGGACCTTCTGATACTCCTTCCTATAGGTGCTTCTCAAGCTACCAATTTTCGTTTCCAGAGACCTCATGTCTGCATTGGGGGCCTGAGTCTTTACAAATTCAAGCAGCTTCTCCAGCGTTGTTTTCCTAGCTGCTTTATTGTAATATAACGGGTTTTTCACCTCCCATAAATTGCGCATATCACGGTATTTATCCAGGAATTCACCCAGGAATTCTTGGTCTTTAAATGGATACATTTTCTCTGAAAGACCAAACAAACGCCAAAAACACTCATCTCAGGATAATCTTAAAAGCCAATATAGGCATCAATCTAGATTCAGTATAGTCCGCTCATGTCACCAAAGTTAAAATCGTACCTTCGTTATAACGTTCATCGCTTCCATTCCTCCTTCCTCTGCACACAGAATGACACACATGTGTTTAAGCTTTATATACACTGCACATGCATGAAACTCCGCCCGCGACGCCCACCCCTGACGTTCTTTCTAGAATATTCCCCACCCCGTCTCTTTCATCGCAGTGGGAGAGGAACATGGCAGAGACACACCAGGTGCAGAATAATAGCAGTAATGAGGAGGAGGAAAGGTCGGAATCAGGAACATCCCGATCCCGATCCCAGAGGAGAGAAGGGCACAAATATGTTCTTTGCTGAGATGTTGGACATTGTCGACATCTTGAGGAGGAATGACTATGATGGGAATTATGGTCCATACCCAAACCCAAATCTGAGAAAGGCCAAGATCATGACTAAAGTTGTGAAGAGTCTGAACAGGAATTTTGGGGTATGACGATCCAAGAATCAATTGAGGAAAAGCTGGTCAGACCTCAAATTAAGGGAGCAGGATCAGTATAGAAAGATCAAGAAAGTTCTTCAAAAAAGTAAGTATTTGTCATGTGTTCCTATTATTATTAATATTGCATGCTGAGCCATGTGTTTTTCTTTATGGTGTTGTACATTTAAAAATGGCTACTTTCATGTTCATACGCACAGTAATCGGTCGTAGTAAACATTGTTTGTCTCCTAAATAAATACAATGTTTTCCCAGATACCTGATTAAATACATTTGTTTTTGAATTTAATAAAAGAGGTTTAGGACATTGTTGTCTAGATGTGTTTGATCCTAGAAGGAATAGCAAACTAGATTCATTGTAATGTATGGAGATGACAGTCAACAGCTGTTTACACATCTGGACTAGGTGCACTAGTGTGGGACACAAGAACAAACTTTTTAGGGTGTCAAACACAGGTACTCCATTGGATACTTGGGGGCCCAAAAAAGTTAAGTATTCCAGCTTTAGTAAGGGCATAAATCATGTCTTCAGCTTGTAATTCTGCCCAAAAAGACAATTGTACCCCACTTCCAAGCAATGTTGATCATTCATATTTGTTGCCTCAAATATCTGTGTGCTAAGTATACCTTTTGGTTTATTTTCATAGGGGAGCAAAGAATCGGGAAATATGAAGTCACCAGGGACCCCTCACCACCTTAACAAGGGGAACAGAGGTCACAACCAGAGGATGTAGAGAAAGGAGAGTTGGTCGAGATTGAGACCACAACAGGTGAGTGTCTGACACCCCAGCTTCAGATAATAAGAGATGTATGCTTGCATATTTCTAATACATGGTGTGTTTTTTTGATTTTTAGGTGATGTACAGGTTGTGGAAAAACAATCAGATAATTTCACCAGTGACAGTGCCCAAAGGCTAATCCAGGACATCATGTGGTGTAGTCAGAATTTACACATTATCAAACGAAAAACTATGGATATTGAAGTAAAACTTAAGAACATGATTAATGTCCTTGGAAGAATTAAATTTACAAAAAAATTGGCACCATTTTGTCATTTTGACATTTAAAAAAAGCCTAATTTTGAAGATGCATACAATATGTCAACATGTGCTATTTGCCATCAGGGGATATCAATGTACATGTTTTGTGCCGGCAACCCCTTCCTCAAAACTCAAGTAGGTGAGAGGAAGGGGTTGCACCCCCAAAACACATCCATTTGTCCCCCATGATGGGAAATAGCACATGTTGACATTAGGCATGGGATCAGAATGTAAATCCCCAGTTTGACTCCCAATTTGTGTGCATCTTCAAAATTAGACTTTTTCAGGGGTGACTTCACCCCATCTGTTGAAGGCAAGATCCACAAATTTTGGACAATATAATGTGTGATCTTGCCTTTTAAGTTTTTCAATGTTGAACTTTGTAAGTTCCAGAGTTGTGTATGTTCTGTTTTGAAACATGGCTGTTTATGTAACCTTAAAACAAAAAAATATGTAGATAACCCAAAATGTTATACTTTTTTGCCAAAATTTTTTTTACAACGCACATGTGAATGTGTACGGAGTAAAAGGATTTTTACTCAACAATGTGTGGCTTCTTCTTTCAATGATCAATACCATTTGTTGTGTTTAAATTGGTGTTTACAGTGTCAATGGGTTTAGATAATAATGTACAAACCACTTGGCACTATAAGTGCACTAGGAGACAGAAACAAGAAACACAAGCAGGAATTCTAAATCCAGATTTTTGCAGATTAAATGTAAAATTTATTCAACATGTGCTGGCAAAGCAATGGCCCCCCTCCCCGAAAAATATTGCACATAATTTTGTCACACTTCATGGGTGCTTCTGGGGGGCAAGCCAGGACGGGCTGCTTCCAGGGATGTTACTGTTTGTTGAAGTCCAGCGTCATGCCCAACTGACCACATAATTTGGGTTGTTTCTTTTCAAAAAGTTATGCAGGATGCAACAAGATAACACGATGGTATTAAGTTTGTATTCTGCCATATTAATGCCCGTTTGAAACAGGTGGAACCGGCTGGCCAGAATCCCAAACGTGTTCTCCACAACTCTTCTGACTCTTGCCAGCCGGTAATTAAAAACCCTCTTCTCAGGGGTGAGGGTCCTCTGGGGGAATGGCCTCATGACATGGTTTCCCAGACCGAAAGCCTCATCTGCTACGAAGACAAATGGCAGTCCTTTGACATTCTCCCCCGGGGGTGGCAATCCCAAGCCACCACTCTTGAGACATCTGTAAAACTCGGTCCGGGTAAATACTCCTCCATCTGACATCCGGCCACTCCTCCCCATGTCCACAAATAGAAACTCATATGTTGCCGACACCACAGCCATCAACACAATACTATGAAACCCCTTATAGTTAAAATAGTATGACCCTGAATGGGGTGGTGGAACAATGTGGATGTGCTTCCCATTGATTGCCCCTCTGCAGTTAGGAAAATCCCACTGCTTGGCAAACTGGGAGGCCACAGTCTGCCATTCCTGTGGTGTTGAAGGAAACTGTGGAGTCAAACAAAAGAATCAAATTAGTAATTTTGCACAGAATCATTACAAGCAGATTATACACAAACATTGTTGGCCAACATCAGTATAACATTTCTTGTAAGTATTTAAAGGCTAAAACATAAGGTCCACTTATCAGATTCATCACCCCTTCTGATGGCCCCTTGAAAATATTTTGGGGGGGTATGTTTTGGACAGTTAACCACCCTCTCCACTATGTAATGGAGTAATAACAAAGTAATGTGTGTTACTTTGGCCAGCCCCTCCTTAATTACACTATTGGCAGCCCACTGGACAGGTAATAAGAAGTGGCATCAAAACAAATTAATAAATGGAAGCACGTTTGTAGATTCTGCAATTACCTATCAAGATAATAATATGAGACGAAAAATGTAAACAGTAGCATTTGAAAGTATTCAGGCAGGCCCTTGCACTACATGCTTTGAGAAATGTATCCATAAATCTGACCACAAAAGAGGTAGATATAGTGTTTATTGGGTTTGGCAAAGTCAGCAGATAGAGGATTGCTATCAGCTGACTTAGCGGTTGGGGGAGGGGTTCCAAATGATTTTGGGCCCCCCCAAAAAAAGCCTCTGGCACTCTGCATGAATTTAAGGACAACAATAACATTTGTAAACATTTTAGGGGGTCTTTAGGGTAAAGCATTACAATGGAGCTGACAAAATACATTGACTAGACTAGGAGTATATGGGCCTCGGATAGCATGCTGGGGGAGTTAGTGAAGGAAAATATGCATGAAGGACAAAAAAGGAGCATACAAAAATCCAACATGCATGAGGACAAAGAGGAAATTCCCAGCTTATTACAATATTATTATTATTATGTTAATTATAGAATGATGAAAGAAATACAATACATTAGCAAACATTAAATACATAGAACGTGATGTTAAAGGAGAAAACTTACCCTCCTATATTCCTTCTGCAGGACCTGGATGATGGCAGAACAGGTCTCTGGAATAATGATTCCCAGAGCCTGGGGGGAGATGCCTGTCGAGAACTTGAGGTCCTGAAGGCTTCTCCCTGTCGCCAAGTACCGCAACGTGGCAATTAGCCTCTGCTCCGGAGTGATGGCTTGCTGCATGCAGGTATCCTGCCTGGTGATATAAGGGGACAGCAAAGCCAGCAGATGGTGAAAAACGGGGTCCGTCATCCGGAGATAATTCCTGAAATCATCAGTATTATTCTCACAGATTTCACGCAGCAAAGACATATGAGAGAACTGGTCATGCTGAAGCAACAAATTCTTGGTCCATGAACTCCTCCCCACCCTGTTCATGGACCGGGCATGTGTCAAAATAAGAACCCCAACACCAAGCCCCTGCACAGCACATACTCTAGGACGAGTACGTACATGCAACATGGCTTCATGGACAACAGAAAGCACTGATAAACAGCAAGGCCAGAAAGAAGGAAATGCAAATCAGCAATGAGCCGACAATAAGCACTGAAAATCAAAGCGTACTATACCAAGATATAGGCCACAATGACAAACAAATGCGAACTGACTACACGCACTGATAGGCAGATACGCACCGACAAACACAAACTGTAGAGCAGGAATGATCTGAAGCACAAGTCTGAAAAGCGTGAATCGTCTCTAACCAAACTTCTACTAAACACGCGGTAAACACAAGATCTGCAGAAGGAGCCCAAAGGGTGCCGTACGTGGTGCTGAACTTCCCTTTTCTAGTCCCATAGTATGTGGTGGATGTCACCGCATTCTTGGTGGTCGGAATTCGGTGTGACCGTGTGTAGGCAAGACAGCTTGAGTGGAATTCCATCGGAATTCCGTCAGGAAAACCATCTTCTTCCGACGAGAATTCCGATCGTGTGTACGCGGCATAAAAGCTCCTGCTATTAAACACTGCTAAAAGCCTATGTGGGCATGGACACATAGGCTAACATGGAGGGGTGTTTAGAGGCAGGAAAAAAACACCATACACCCCTAGAAGCAGCTGTAAAAATGCCCAGTATGCATGAGACCCTATTATTATTATTATTATTATTCGGAATTTATTTAACAACAACATTTTCAGCAGTACTTTACAAGCTAAACGGAGATAGTTAAAATACATTTAATTAAAGAGAATTGGGTGGGCCCTGCTCATGAGAGTTTACAATCTAAAAAGGATGACCCAGCTTTAACAGTTTCATCATGCTTAATACACCTCAACCAAACTCCATAGGTTGAAACTTAAGAAGAAAAGCCTAGGCCTAACCACTAACTTACTATTCTTATATATTTCCCTTCTCTCCTCCTCCTACCTGTACCACCTAACTGGTATAAACAGATATGTGTACTTACCTATTTTTAATCAGCACTGGTTTGGTCATGTTATCCTGCAGCTCCAACACTGGAAGTGCTCGATAATGGCTAATGCCCCATACACACGATCAGAAATTCCGTCAGAAAAAACTTGGATGGTTTTTGTGATGGAATTCCGCTCAAGCTTGCCTTGCATACACACAGTCACACAAAAGTTCTCTGAACTTTCAACCGTCAAGAACACAGTGATGTACAACACTATAACGAGCCGAGAAAGTGAAGTCCAATGCTTACGAGCATGCGTCGAACTGTTTCCAAGCATGCGTGTTTTTTTGCGTGTCCGAATTGCATACAGATGAACACATTTTCGGATAGGAACTTTTTCCAACCGAAAAATAGAGAACCTGCTCTCAATCTTTTGCTGGCTGGAATTCTGCCAGCAAAAGTCTGATGGAGCATACACACAGTTGGAATTTCTGACCAAAAGATCACATCTGACTTTTGCTGGCAGAATTTCTGATTGTGTGTATGGGGCATTAGAGTTCCAGGAGCTGTGATATAGCCTGTGATATCACCCATAGGCCCCTATGGCCTAACTGTTGTTGGTGCTCCCACCTCCTGCAGCTGTCACTCACTGACCCAAGGGAGCCAAAGCTGTGAGGTTTGATCAATGATTGTTATCCGTCTACCTCTGCACAAACCCATGTGACTATAGAACGGTTTCATATTATCATTCCTACACTCTTACATATATTTATGTAAATATATTTTTCTCTCCTACACTTGTGGGCCTACACACGTCAAGTCTTTTCAAGGATTTATTTTACATTTCAACCGTATATTATTATTCTTCATTGCAAAATTCATTTAAAAAATCACCTTAAAAGTAATCTTATATACTGTATATAGAAATTGAATTTTTTTCTTAAATATAAGTAGAGTTGGGTTATATGGACATTTTAGCCACAAATAGTGCTGAAGTAGAAATTATTGTAGTTCTTTTAATTTCTTGTCTTATTCCTTGCATAATAAAATTAAAAAAAACAATTCAATTGTATAATTTAATCTTATAAGGAAGCAAAGCTGTTATAATCATTTTCAAATAATTATGAAAAAAAGTAATTGCCAACCACCTTCTATCTCCTCCAAATACTACATGAAGGATATGCTGAAAAGAAGGCATGCTGTGCATAACCCCTTTGATCAAGAAAGTCTGTATAACCGTATGTTTGGAGAAATTATATATGCTGCAGAGCAAAATTAGAAGTTGTTTTAATGTCAATCAAAAATGTTAAAAGTGACATACTAACCTTCAAAAATAAATGTAGGAAATTACTATTTCACGTTCGTTCAAAAAAGCCCTGTTAGGATAAACTTCCAGCTTAATCTGTTGTGTTATTAATTTTACAGCCATCTCTAATTTTAGATCATCTCTCTTTTTTTTTTTTTTGGAAATATATCCTGACTCCAGTAACATTTCTGTATGTTTCTTGATTTCTTTAGAAGCCAATGTTTGACATTTTACCAGCAGAGTATGTATTGCTCATGTTCATGTTTTGATTAAACAGGGACTACATTTCAAAAGTACTGCTGTATAGGCCTTCTGCCATGTCAGATACTTTTACAGCTCCAGCTAACTTTCAATTTTAACAATATGGACAGAATATTGGTTAGCACTCCTGCCTTGCTGCTATTGGTTAGCACAGGGCCCTCTGATTCCTCTTTAACCAAATTGTAATGTAACTGTAATGTCTGCCTTAATTTTGTTAAGCGCTGTGCAAACTGTTGGCACTATATAATTCCTGTATAATAATAATAATAATAATAATAATAATAATAATAATATGTGAAGTGCTGCTTAAATTGCCTGTGCTATATAACTACCTGCAATAAGTAAAATTAATTCTAGTTACAAGCTGTCCTTTCCATGATTTGTACCAGATTTACAAAGAGAGGACATTTACAAAAAATAATCCACTTCTTTGTGAACTGATAAAGGGTTGACATGTATTGGAAGCTTGCACATTTGGATAGTTAAGACATAATAAAGAAGTATAGTCATTTTTTCTAAATCATTCACAGAAAACAGGATATCTCACCCCATAATACTCCTTTCAGTCATAAAAGCAAGGCATCCTTTTTATTTTTCAGTACTTCAGTTAGTCATGCAATTCCTAATAGGGATGGACCGAATGATTCCCTGTTCGATTTGCACCAGAACTTTTCGAACAATCAAAGATCAGAACCGAATAATGAACCCCATTGAAGCCTGTGGGACCCAAATGTGAAAACTTAAAAATGCCAATTTTGAAGGCTTACATGCAAGCAATTGAACATACATTGGTTATGAGGGTCTGGGTATTGGCTACTTGGGGGACATGTATCAATAAAAAAAAAAGTTAGAAAAAATGTAATTTTTAAATGAGTAGTAATTTATTGATGCTTAAAGTGAATAAACATTTAAAATTCCTTTCAATATTGTGCCTGGGGGTCCCCTTAGTCCACCTGTAAAGTCGCACATCTGTACTGTGTATAGAAGATGCTGCAGCAATAATTGCATTTATAAAGGCCAAAAAATGATATTTTCCCTGCAAGCTTTCTTTATTTTGTAAGCAATGGCTTGGGGAGCAAGTCTGTATGATGAGACCACAATGTAGTGCATTGGGAACAAGATTAGAGATTTTGGGATAAATTCTGATGTCTCTACAGCAGACTTTGGATTTCTACTTCTGTAATGGGTGCGGAAAAATTGTTCTTTGGGTGTCGGTGGGTCCTTCACATCATAAACTTATAGAGGTACTCTTGAAGAAAGCAAGAATTGGCCTTGCTGTTAAAAATTGTATTGATATACATTGTATAGTAAATGTCACAATACGAGTAAACAGAAGATATCCGGTAAAAAATATTAACATTCTTATAGGCGTAATGTATATGTTATATGCATTATTTTTTCAAATCAATAAAAATCGATTGATCAAAAAAAATTGTATTGATATGCACCTGTCAAACTGGTGTTAATTGTGCCTATGAAACCTACACCAAAAAATTCTTCCAGATGAAATCAACACCCACAACACTAGGCAGCCTATAAGTCCCACAGAGATTCCACATCCCAAAAGCACTTAATCGGCAATATCGGTATCAGGGGCTTTATAGCTGCTGATCATCCAGGACTGATTGATTTTGCTAAAAGTCCATGGAGTTTGTGGACAGAGGCGTTCTATGATCAGCAACAAAACCTCCAGCAGTGTTGAATGACCGTTCGGAAAAGCACGCTGGATGCAGGGCATCCCAGCAGCTCAATAGCATACTAGGTGAGTTCTGGTCAGTGGTCTATCCTCATGACCCAGTAAGCCAGTGTATCATCGACTGGAAAGCTCTCCATCTCTGTTTTCGCCTTTAGATAATCGTCCACCATGTGATGCAGATGCTGCCGATGGGATGTGTAAGCTGACAGCCGAAGGACTAAAAAAATGAAGAAATACACCACTTAGGAGGCCGTCTTTTGCACTGCTAATCTCTTCTTGACCAACAGAAGCCTCAAAACTGGGATTTCCATGACACTGTCATAGGAAAAGTGTTTGATAAACTCCTCTTTAAGGTGTCCTCAAGAGATTTAATCTTTTGCACTCTCTGTGGGGATGAGAGGAGTTCTGAGACTTTCCTCTTATAACAGTGGTCAAGGAGGGTTGCCAAGCAATAGTGATCCTTTTCCTTTATGCCAGGTATTGAGGGAGCCCATGCACCATAAATTTGCAGAGGCTTGAGAAGCAGGCTCCTCGGGATCGTTGAAGATTACAGTATCTGGAACTGTCTCCTCCCAGCCATGTACTACATCCAAGGTTCTGCGGATGGAAACCATATTTTCCAACTGTTTGAAGTATGTTTTCCTCTGCTTCAATGCCTCTAAAACTGCCAGAATCCTCCTCCACCTAATCTCTCTTCTCTTGTGTGTTCTGTGGCATAGGAACAACGGTGTCTGCATAAGTGGATCTTGAGAGGAAAGAGAGTCCTTCTCTTTATCCTGCTGCTCTGCCATGAGTGCCTTGTCCATAATGCTCACCATTCTCCTCAATTGGAGACAGTACAGTGCATGCATTGTTTTTGAGCAGCCATTGGCATAGGGAAAAAAAAGCAGAGCCGGCTTGAGCCTGTCATTGTGCCATACTCACACAGATACTCCTTGATGGCCCTCTGCTGCATGTGCAGCCACTGCAGCATTGCCTAAGTTGAGTTCCACTTGGTGGGCATGTCACAAATCAGAGTTTACAGAATTCTCACAAATTTTCAGCCAATCGAGCACTGGCTGTGTATGACCATCTAAAATGGCTACAGACTCTTCTGGTCTGTTTTAGTAGACCTTCCAGCACTGGGTACCTATTTAGGAAAGGCTGCACAACCAAATTGAGGACATGTGCCAGGCATGGCACATGTGTCAACTTTCCCTGTCTAAGGGCGGACAGGAGGTTTGTGCCATTATCACATACCACCATTCATGGTTCCAGCTGGCATAGCATAACCACCTGTTCCTGCAGAGCTGCAAGAATCTCTGCTCCAATGTGGTTCCTGTCCCCTGGACACACCAGCTGAAGCACTGCATGGAACCTTTGAGCCTGACTCATTGAATAGCCCTTTGAATTCTTAGGGGATACTTGAGGTTCATAGGACAATTCAGCAGAGGAGGGCATGGAGGAGAAAGAGGAGGAGGGGTAGAGCTGACAAATCTGGTATCATCACAAGCTGTATGGAGACACTGGGGCACAACAAGCTGCAGCACTGAGTCCTGTCCTGCATCCTTCTGAGTTGCAAGCAGAGTTACCCATTGTGCTGTGAACTAAATATATCATCCCTGCCCATGCTTGCTGGACCATGTGTCAGCAGTAACGTGGAACTTTGCAGCTGACTGCCTTTCCAAATGATGGCACAACATTGTCTTCCATGTGATGGTAGAGAGCTGGAATGGCCTAATATGAAAAGAAATAGCGACTGGAAACCTGCCATTGTGGTACAGCACATTCTGCAAATTCACGGAAAGGGGGAGAATCCACCAGGCGGAAAGGCAGAAGTTGTTGAGCCAGCAACTTTGACAAGCTTGCATTTAGACACTGAGCATGTGGGTGGCAGGGACTGTATTTTTTTCCACAGCAGCAGATGGGGCAGAGAAATTTGCCGGCTATAGTCTACAGCTGGTGGGGAGCTGCAAGGACCTTGGCTACCCTGCGCTATACTATCATCCCTGTCATCCCTAGCAGGGACAGACTTAGGTTAATAAGGAGGAAGGACAAATTTGTGCCCTTTTGTGTGGCTTTTAGGTGCTCTTGCCAATGAGCTGAGTGGTGGGAGGTTAAATGCCTTGTCAAGCATGTGGTACCCAAATTGTTGGTGTTTTTACCACACTTGATGTGCTTGAGACAATGTATGCAAATAGCAACATGTTATAAAAAAGCCCCATACAGCTGAACTGTGGGAAGTGGGTTAGGACATAACAGCAATGTGATTGTTCCGCGGACAAACGTTGGATGGCAGGCTTTAAACTGTCTGTTGTCAGATTTTCCGAGCGTGTGTATGCCAGTCCGTCAGACAAAAGTCCAAAGTACAAACACAGAAGCAAGGATGAGCCAGAAGAGGTCGTAATGGAGAATTAACATTTGTGACGTGGCAAATTATGAAATCTCGAAATGCAGCGCACATTTTCAATCTTCTTTAATGGGATAATAATGAAGCTGCTTTGCTGGTGATAGTGATGGAGTTATTGCAAACACATTTTCAAATGCTTTTTTTTAGTGATATCAAGAATAATATTATTATGCTTGTTATTTATTTTAATTTTTTGGTGCAAGTTACCACAACACCATTATCCCATAGTTTTTAAGATAAAAGATACAACTATGTTGGAGTTTCTTGTTAATTTTACATTGTATTTTTTAACTGCCTACTCCCAAACTATCATTTTAAGTAAAATACATATTCTCCACAATTTTTTTATTGTGCATTAAAAAAATAAAGCAGTATAGGGGGTCAACAGTGCCAAGAGTTTGTGAAAGCATGGGTCCATCATCCAGCGATAATTCCAAAAATCATCTTTCAATCAATTATTCTCCTGGAGCTCCGGCAGCAAAGGCATATGACATAATTGATCACTATTAATAAAGCAACTAATTTTTGGTCCAAGAAATCCTCCTCCTCCTATTCCTGAACTGGACTTGGGTCAAAGCAATAACTCTATGGTCAATAATAAATAACACGTTATCTCCTCCGTTTTCGCAACATGGCTGGTTGACGAACAGCCGTTCAGAAACAAACTGAAAAGTGTGAAATGAAAAGCGCGAAATGAAAAGCGTGAATCAACACTCATCAAATTTCTACTAACATGAAATTAGCAGAAGGAGCCCAAAGGGTGATGCTAAAGAGCTGAAAAACCAAAAACCACCTACGTTCGTGTTTGTTGGCCGACAATTGTGTGCCATTTGCATGCAAGACAAATTTGGGTCCAACACCCTTCCGACCAAACTCCAAGGTTTTGTCTGTGTAAAATCTGATTGTGTGTACGAGACTTTAATCTTGTTGGCGCAGGAACGGGCCCTACTGTTAAATATCTTTTAAAAAATTGTAATTACATGCCCCTTTTAAACAAGGGCAGAAACATTGGACCTTAGGTGTTGGTGGTGCCAGAACACTGTAACCCCTTACAATTACTCTTGTTGGGCACAGGAATGGGCCCTGATGTTAAATATTATTTAAAAAATTGTAATTACATGCCTCTGTTAAACAGGGGCAGAAAAATTGGGTCTTGAGTGGTGGTGGTGCCCTAAACCAAAAGTATTGTTGGAAGCTAGCATCATCAAGATTCACTAGGAATAGGATTAGCATTATAGGCAGTCTTCAAGGAATCCCAGTTCCATAGCAAATTCAATCAGTTATATCAGCATCAGGTGCTTGGTAGCTGCTGATCCAGGACTGATTCATTTTTATAAATGTGAGCCTATCAATGGAGTCTGTGGACTGGCACACTCTTTGATTCATTACAAATCCTCCAGCAGCACTAAATGTGTGTTCAGAAAGCACGTTGGATTTAGGACAGACCAGTAGCTCAATTGCATATTAAGCAAGTTCTGGCCAGTGGTCCATCATCCAGACTCAATAACCCAGTGGATACTCTGTTGGAAACCCTTGTTGCTTCCCCTGGTTCTGCTTCCTGTGATGTCATCGCCTGTGTTCCACCTGCATTCCACGGCAGACCTGGCTGTGTTAGTCCGGCCGGCCGGGAACAGAAAACTGAATCTCCTGCCGTGCGGTATGCGGTAAGGAGGGGGAAAAGAACACGGGGGTAGTAGTAAGGGGGGGAGGCAGTCATCAAGACCCATTTATTAATAACAATATGGTAGCTTGCTGACCATAATAAAATCAATTACCATAGCTTTCTTTCCATTTTCTTTCTTTACTATCCTATTTCCATCTTATTGCTTCTTTTTTGAATCAGGTAATATTTATTAAAGCTTTTTGCAAAAATGTACAAAGCAGAAAAAAGACTCTACAGTACACTGTAGCAAACGTTCATATTTTATGCACATTATATGTAACAGCAGTATTTGCACTGTAAAACTTTTTTATTTATATAAAGTGTTGGTGAACTTAAACTGTATCGCTATGCTTTGATTCCTATAGGCTTTGCGTGCTTGCGAGGGGGGGTTGGGGCCCCTAAATTCCTTCAAACAGCCCTGTCTGCATGTTGTAGCTCAATAACATGGCCAGCAGCAGAAAAAAAGGACACGCGTGTCCCAAGGCCACCTGCAGAGGATGCACCATGTCCATGACCACCACTGTTGACTGATGGCCACCAAGGAGCGTCTGCCGCTCCTTGGTGGCCATCCGGACATGATGTGGATTTTTTCACAGCACACTACACTGTATTTTATACTGTATGCACTGCCTGCACTGTCTTAGAAACTGTTCACCAGCTGCACTGTATTATATACTGTGTACACCGCCTGAAGTTTATTAGAAACTGTACACACTGTATTATATAGTGTGTACACCACCTGAAGTGTATTAGAAACGATACACCGGCTGCACTATATTATACACTGTGTAAACAAAAAAAAACCTAAAACACTATAAAAAGGGTTCATATACTAAGGAATAGAGAATGTTTGCTTAGCATAGTAAAAAAGAGAATATGTTAACTTTAACCACTTCAGCCCCAGAATATTTTACCCCCTTCCTGACCAGAGCACTTTTTTTACAATTTGGTATTCGTTTTCATCCGAATGCATTTTCGTCTGAATTTCAGTTATTGTCAAATGATAACGAAAGCACAAGAGTCCGAAAAACAAGAGATACGACATAAATAAATGCTTTATTTTCATTTTCGTTTTGACACAGTTCGATACAGATAGGAGATTCAACGTGACTCTAACAATAACAATCTGTGTTTATAAAACTTCTATCATAACAGTCCATTCATTCACACACAGGCAACACGACTTCCAGCACGACTTTGGGAGGCAAGGCAACTTGGACACGGCTTGAGTGTGAATCACAGCACGACTTACAACACGATTTTAATGTAAAAAAAAAAACGCATGGGTTCCCCTTCAAGAGCATTCCAGGCCCTTCGGGTCTGGTATGGATATTAAGGGGAACCCCATGCCAAAAAAATAAATGGCGTGGGGGTCCCCCTCAAAATCCATACCAGACCCTTATCCAAGCACGCAACCTGGCAGGCTGCAGGAAAAGAGGGGGGGGACCAGAGAGCGCCCCCCGAACCGTACCAGGCCACATGCCCTCAACATTGGGAGGGTGCTTTGAGGTAGCCCCTCAAAGCACCTTGTCCCCATGTTGATGAGGACAAGGGCCTCATCCCCACAACCCTGGCCGGTGGTTGTGGAGGTCTGCGGGTGGAGGGCTTATCGGAATCTGGAAGCCTCCTTTAACAAGGGGACCCCTAGATCCCGACCCCCCCCCATTGTTAAAATGGTAAGGGGGTACAAAAGTACCCCTACCATTTCACCAAAAAAGTGACAAAAAAGTGTCAAAAATGAAAGGAGACGGTCTTTGACAATTCCTTTATTAAAGTCTTCTTTCATCTTCTTTCTTTTGGTCTTCTTCCTTCTTCTTTTCTTCATCCTTCAGTTTCTTCCTCCATCTTCTTCTTCCTCTGATCCTCTTCTTCCTCCGATCCGCTTCTTCTTGGTCCGGTGTTCTCGTCCGGCATCTTCCTCTACGGCATCTCTTCTTGGTTCACGAGCTGCTCTGCGCAATGGGAGGCTCCCGCTGTATGACGCTGCTCTTCTTCTGACAGTTCTTTTATAACAGAGGGCGGGGCACCCGGTGACCCCGCCCCCCTCTGACGCATGGAACTGTGCATCAGAGGGGGGTGCTGGAGGCTGCCACTGGAGTTCTCTTCCACTCCTCCTTGACAGCATCACGGGGCTAGTGGATGTTAGAGACCTTACGATCCTCCACCTCCCATTTGAATATGCCCAACATATGCTCAATATTGTTTAGATCTGGTGACATGCTTGGCTAGTCAATTACCTTTACCCTCAGCTTCTTTAGCAAGGCAGTGGTCATTTTGGAGGTGGGTTTTGGGTCATTATCATGTTGGAATACTGCCCTGTGACCCAGTCTTTGAAGGGAGGGGATCATGCTCTGCTTCAGTATGTCACAGTACATGTTGGCATTCATGGTTTCTTCAATGAACTTTAGCTCCCTAGTGCCAGCAGCACTCATGCAGGCCCAGACCATGACACTCCCATCACCGTGCTTAACTGTAGGCAAGACACACTTGTCTTTGTACTCCTCACCTTGTTGTCACCACACACACTTGACACCATCTGAACCAAATACATTTATCTTGGTCTCATCATACCACAGGACATAGTTCCAGTAATCCATGCCCTTAGTCTGCTTGTCTTCGGAAAACAGTTTGAAGCCTTTCTTGTGCATCATCTTTAGAAGAGGTTTCCGTCTGGGACGACAGGCATGCAGACCAATTTGATGCACTGTGTGGCATATGGTCTGAGCACAGACAGGCTGACTCCCCACTCCTTCAATCTCTGCAACAATGCTGGCAGCACTCATATGTCTATTTCCCAAAGACAACCCCTGTATATAACGCTGAGCACGTGCACTCAACTTCTTTGGTTGCCCATGGCGAGGCCTGCTCTGAGTGGAACCTGTCCTGCTAAACCACTGTATGGCTTTGGCCACTGTGTTGCAGCTCAGTTTCAGGGTCTTGGCAATCTTATTATAGCCTAGGCCAGTGATGGCGAACCTTGGCACCCCAGATGTTTTGGAACTACATTTCCCATGATGCTCTTGCACTCTGCAGTGTAGTTGAGCATCATGGGAAATGTAGTTCCAAAACATCTGGGGTGCCAAGGTTCGCCATCGCTGGCCTAGGCCATCTTTATGTAAAGCAACAATTTTTTTTTTCAGATCCTCAGAGAGTTATTTGCCTAGAGGTGCCATGTTGAACTTCCAGTGACCAGTATGAGAGCGTGAGAGCGATAACACCAACTTTAACACACCTGCTCCCCATTCACACCTGAGACCTTGTAACACTAATTAGTCACATGACACCAGGGAGGGAAAATTGCTAAGCGGGCCTAATTTGGACATTTTCACTTAGGGTTGTACTCACTTTTGTTGCCAGCGGTTTAGATATTAATGGCTGTGTTGAGTTATTTTGAAGGGACAGCAAATTTACACTGTTATACAAGCTGTACACTCACTACTTTACATTGTAGCAAAGTGTCATCTGTTAAACTATTTACAAAAATGTGAGGGGTATACTTACTTTTGTGAGATACTATATTTATATATATATATATATATATATATATATATATATATATATATTTTTTTTTATTATTTATTTAAGAGGATATATTTTAGCATCTATCTATCTATCTATCTATCTATCTATCTATCTATCTATCTATCTATCTATCTATCTATCTATCTATCTATCTATCTATCTACCTGTCTGTCTGTCTGTCTATCATCTTTCTGTTCTTCTGTCTCATAAATCCAGTAAAATGAATCAGTAGCCTCGGGCGTTATTGTATTCACCTGATTCCATGTTCAGAAAAAATGCTCTTTTGCCTGGGTGACAAGAACAAGAAATGAGCAGCTGACCTGAGTTTGAATTTAGAGTGTTCATTAATAGGATATTATGCCATATGCTCAGCACACTGTCTTTTTTAATGCAGCCGCCAATTGGAGAGAATTTCTAATTAGTAATGGTATAATGAGAGTATTCAAAGGCTAATGTGGTGGGTGGAGAAGAGAAACAGATCACTTGCCGTGTACTGGAAATATTTCCCTTCATTTTCCTGGTGAAATAATGACCTGCAGTAAAAAGCTGCGATCTCTGACAAATGAAGGACATTCGAGGAGGTTACATTAACCACTGCTGGAGCATTTATCACTTCTGAAAAAGACAAAAAAAAAGTAAGAATTCTCATAGTGACTATAACATGCAGAAATTAAATGTGTGAGAACTGAAAGGAAGGAAAGATGGTAAGTAATCGTAAGTAACCTAGGAAGAAATTGTCATATTTTAGGATATGAGTATGTTTATTTCTTTATAAGTAAACAGTTGATACTATTGGAAAAATGCTATAATAATTCAGCAGTTATTCTGCAAACTGATTTCTATATAAGGGGCAGAGGTGAGAGTGGTATGCAAATATGTCTATGAACTGCTAATCTGATTTAACTCCCATACTGAACATTATCGAGACCTACCATCCAGCAGCTATTTTTGCTAGGTGTCATACCCATAAGAAAGGATCTGTGGGGCATAGGGGGAGAGTCTATAGGTCATGTCTAAAATTCAAGCAACTGGACAAGACAGTAATCAACATAGGACCATTAACTGGGGGGCCTGTAAAACACAGGTGTGCAGGTAAATAATATTTGCATATATATATAAATTTACCCACGCCAAGAATATTAGTGCTTCAATAAATTAATGTGACTAAAAAATTCTAACGTGAAAACAAAAGATTATTAGCGTGAACTCTATATTGTGTATGTTTTTATGATAAACCATCAAAAAAACAAAACAAATTAATAAACAAACTGCTTCAACTATAAGCACTGCCCTCACAATAACCCAGTGGTGTAGTGGTTAGCACTCTCACCTAGCAGTAAAGCAGGGTTGCTGGTTCAAATCCCAACCACAACACCACCTGTCTGGAGTTTGCATGTTCTCCCTGTGCCTGCGTGGATTTCCTTCAGTTACCCTGGCTTCCTCCCACACTGCAAAGACATGCAGGTAGGTTAGTTGGCTTCTGTCCAAAATTGTCCCTAGTATATAAATGGGGACCTTGGATTGTGGGCTCCTTGAGGGTAGGGACTGATGTGAATGTACAGGGATAGGGACAATTGTAGACACTCACTGAGGTTGAACTGGATGGACTAGTGTCTTTATTCAACCTTACTAACTATGTAACTATAT